>NW_004955414.1:7092125-7144629 GCF_000276665.1 Chinchilla lanigera | reverse complement strand
TTTTTTTTTTTTTTCTGGTACTGGGAATCAAACTCACGACCTCGCGCTTGCCAGGCAGGTGCTGTGCCACTGAGCTAAATCCCCAGCCCTTATTTTTTTTTAATAAATCCTAATCAGAATGAAATAGTTTTGCAAGCTGCAGAAATTGCAATTTGCCGAATATTGCAGAAATTTAACAATAATAAATGCTGCATTATTAATGGGTTAGTTCTTGCAATATATTTAACACTATGCAAATAGAACATTTAGTCATTTTGAGAAAAATCCTGCTACTCACTTCCTGGTATGCATTCATTTGTATCTGGTTCCTGATCTGCCTTTTGATCTACTAAGAAGAGTAGCATTGAGAATAAATATCATTTTAACAGAAGGATTAAACAGACATGAAAGTAAACTCAAATGTCAGTTTCACAACTGAAGCTGCAGAATATATCTGACAGATTTTCAGCTTGCTTTCATCCGTATCCAAGTGTGACTCTTCATCAGCCTTTTTAAGGTCTCCTGTTCAACTGAAAACTAAGATCACAGGAGATGTGCAACCTCTGTCCTTTCATGTACTAAGCCATAGCACTGAAATTGGACATGAAGCTGAGATTCTTTTCTATAAAAGTAAAGACTTTTAGAGGGTTCTGTCATTACATTTTGTATAGGAAAACTAAGTGAATAACATGTTTATGATTATAGTGAAAGCAATTTAGAAAAATAAAAAGCAGGGTATAAATATAAGTTATTTATTTGCATAAATCCTGAACTACAACAATTGGATATTCTTCCACCCCTCGCCCCTCCAACACACTATCACCCTATCCCTTTAAAAACTGAACCCAGTGGTACACGATCATGGACAGCCTTAAAGATCTTTCGGCTCCTTATATTCAGAATCAATTAATTTCACTCTGTCTTAAGTTATTTGTATAAGCAGAGACTGGAATCCCCTACTCCTAGGACTTTTCTCTTTTGAAGGCTTTGCCGGTTATGCCCAATGATCTAAATGCTGAGACTTGAGACTCAAACACAGAAATAACTCAGCCCAGGAGCCCCCACAGGTCTTCCTTCCTTCAGAAGGAGTTCTGCAAGTCAGAGTAGTAAAAATCAGCTCATAACCCATAGAAATACAATTTTCTATTTATAGAAATTCTTGCTTCCCCAGGGTCTCTAATGAGATTCTCACAATGGTATCACCAGAAGCCTTAAAAACATACACACTATTTAATGCATCAAGTCAGAGCAGTTTTCATAATAACTTAGGCACTATCGGCCACATAGTAGCAAATGATGTTCTTCTATTTATCCAACAGCTGCATCCCAGTAACTGCTCCAATCACCCCGGCCAGAACTTAATACACACACAGACATGCAAATACATAAAGATATTTACCATCTTGAGCACTACGTACTAATTCTTCTGGCAGATTATCTACTTTTGCTTGATCTGTTCGGGAGAAATTAACAAATGGTTAACACGGCTGACCCATGGAGAGAAAAGAACAATGAGGTTGTCTCTGGAAGCTCCCGGAGTTGGAAGCAATTAGTCAAGATGCAGTGAGGGGTGCGACCAAGATGTCTTCCCCCAAATACTTTCTCTTTAGATTAGCTACTTGAGCGAGTGCCATAGCAGGAGCTCCCATTTCAGCCCTGATGCAGCTCACATCAGCACACTGCTGCACACAGACTCCCAAGGGTTAGATGGTTAGCTCAGAGCAAGCAATCTGCTGGCAACAGGAGGAAGCACAGGGCTGCAAACAGCCTCTCTATTCTTCTGGAGAGGGTACGATGTTAGGCATGACTAACACCTTCCCAAACCTATGGTCATTAACAGATATTTGTGTGAGTGCATCATCAATTGCGTATGCCTCTGGGAGGCTTGCTTGGGAAGTCAACTGAAGAGATGGAACTGGGGACCAGCTGCTAAGTGGAATTTTGGCAGGCTAGTGTGAGAGTGGTATTGGTATTTGGAAGGCAGCGTGCAGGAATACCCGTCAGCTGATAGTGATTTTTTTTTAACCCTACTCATTCCTGAATACTTTAAAGCTGCACCATGGAAATAGCTCTGTGCTTTACAGGCAAAGGGGTTTGCTAAACTGAACAATTGTTGCTGAGGGTTTTTTTTCCCCCTAGGGCTCATCACCAACATAAGGAAGAACAATCAGGGCTGTGCAACAAAGAACTAGACCTGCCTTCTCTGGGAAGCATTCAGGCAGATGTGGGGGCAAGCCACCTGTTGAGGAGGCATTAGAGGGAATTCTTGCATTAGGGAAAGGTTGAAATGGGTGATCTTCAAGGTCCTACTACCTCTAAGATTTGAAGCTCCCTGGGAGGGTTAGGACTGTATTCAAAATTGGGAATATTGTCTTTAGAACCCTGGAAACCTGTAAATTTCAGGAATTGTTAGGTGAAGTGGCTTTTACTTTTCCTTTTTAAACTCTAACTTTTCAGTCTCAATTGCAGGTGCCTAAAAACTATTTTAAATCTGAAAATAGTCAATTATCAATCATGAGACTGGCACACTGATTAGTGTTTACTTGGTTTTTCTCATGACACCAAAATCCCAGAGATATATTTCAGCTTCAAAATAGTAAGAACAAAATCCCTAGACGCTGTTTCTAAATCCATTTGACTGGCACAAAATTCCCTATATACATTCTGTTAGTACTTAAGAAATCCTTCACTAATTAAAGCAGCACCCAGTGCGGAACAAGGTACCTAAAGGATTGTGTCTTAGGAAATCTTTTTGTTTCCCCCTTTGGTTTTCTAAGATAGGATCTTACTGTATAGTTCAGGCTGCCCCTGAACTCACTATGTAGCTCAGGCTGGCAATGAACTTTTGGCAGTTCTCCTGCCTCAGCCTCCTTTGTGCTGGGATTACAGGCTTGTGCCACCATGCTCGGTATGTTAGATAATCTTTGGGCTTATAGTCCTAATATCCAAAAGAAATGTGTGAATAGAAAAGAAGGAATAAAAGAAAGCAAAAGTCCCTGAAGCCAGATACTAACTCACTCCCTATCATAAAAATTCACTGGACACCAAACACTGTTATATTATAATGTGGTAAATTCATAAATGCTGCTGACAGTTGTCTGTCAACTTGAGTCTCAGGTCTGCTCTGTGATATAAGTAAGCTACTTTACTTCTCTGAGCTTCATTTTCTTTTTATAAAATAAGGATAACAATTCTCTCACAGGGTTTTGCTGTGGTAGTTAAATGAGACAAAACATGTAAAACTCTTAGACAATTTTTGGCACAGAGTATTCAGTAAGTGTCACCTATTACTATTAGTTCTACTAGTACTATTAGCTACCATAGTCCTTTATAACTCACTGTACTTGAGTAAACACTCAAACGTCAATGCTTTTATTTTAGGGAAAACTAGTATTTTAGTAAGCAAACCTCATGCATTAATTTAAAAGCAAAATTCCACAGTGCTTGAGGGTGAGCCTCTCCAGCACACCTGGGAAGGTTATCGCCACCTGTGAACCCTTGTGTTAGGGGTCTCGGTGCATGCGCACATGCAGTGAGGCCAGAGAAGAGCACACAAGCATTTCTAAGCTTAGGTGAGGCATGGACAGTGGGGCGAACTTTATTCTCACTTGATGAATCTGATGAAATGTCTTCTAGACTTTTGGAAGGCATTTTTCTAGCAGCACTCCTTTCCAAAGGTTTCAAAACGGGATGGGGTTCTTCTTCTGAACCTGTTACAAGACAAAACCGATGAACGCTGCACAATACAAAAGAAAAACACAATCTTTTAATAACTATTGAACCCTGAAGTGGTAGGTTGAAAAGAGAAATTATGCAGCAGCCTCCCTACTTTTATTTGCTCTAAGTACTTCACAAAAGAAAGTAAAATTTCTCCACTGTTAACATTTCCTTTCAATTTTTTGGTTGTTGCTTGTTTTTTTTGATGCTTGTGATCAAGCCCAGAGCCTTGTATATGCTAGGTGAATGTTCTACTACGGAGCTACACCACCAGACCTTTAATATACCCTTGAAAAAAATAATTTACCTGGTCAAGAAATAGATGCAAACATAAACTATTATAGAAACAAGATTATCACATTAATAAAAACATCGTCTTCTAGGGGTTTACACCTCTATTTTAGGATCATGATTTATTTTGTGCCAGACTTTGAATGTTCCCCCTTAACATTCTATCTTTTGAAGCAGCCACTAAGTGATTTTAAAAACATTTGAAAAATTAGTTGAAGACTATGGAGGGAAGGATTCAGATGTTTAACATCTGTGTACAAATGGATCACAGATGCGGGCTTCTCCAGATAATAGATATAATCTTTCTTGATTTGGGGATTTAGTAAAATTTGCAAAAAAATTTTGGTAAATAAATGGATAATAAAATTTTATTTAATGAAGGCATTTAAAAGGTGACAGGGAGAACTTATCATTTACTAATACTTTTATTTTATAAAAGAAAAAGAAATTCTAGAACCAAGAGAAATAACAAGGGGTAATCTCTGAATAAGAACAATCCTTAAACTTTATAGAAAAATTCTATAAACTGTCCTTAAAATTTTCATTTTGACAGTGAAAACTTCATCATGCATAGGCCCTATTCTAAATATTGACATTTATCATTGTTTGTTCCTGGTGCCTCGACAGTGATTGACCATAGACATTTTAAAACCTTTGCAGAATCAGTGAATGATTCAATGAATGAATAAATGAATTTCAGAACCCCTTATCTCAACAATAATTTCCTGAAATGTATTTTAGTTTTGCTTAACATTAATGTACATTTCACAGAAAATTGATTCTAAGATAAATTAGATTTGGGGTGTTTTTTTGTTCAAATTTAAGAGGTGAACTTTATTCTCACACTAACTTTGCCAGTTTTAAAAAAAATAATATTTGAGGATGGGGGTATAAAACCATGACCGCAGCATTTTATATATCTTATTTGACCTATAATTTTAACATATCTTCTCTCAGCACTGTCTAGGTGATCATTTAATACTATATTTTAAAGATAAGCTTTTGTTGCTCAATCAGTGATGCTAGGACACTATATGCATGCCTATATGAATTAGGTGACATTGTTTAAAGAAAACACAAATTTGCAAGTCTCCTATGGGTCAGTTTATGGTAGCAATGCACAGGGCAATTTAGTAAGGAAATACCTCAACCAGGTTAACGTGCTAGCTTTATTCTTGTATATGTTCAGTTTCAGACATGTATTTCTTTAACTTCAACTCGGCTAATTAGGATTAAAATAGATTCCTTGGTCAGTGCTGAAGCTACTTGTAAAGGAACTCAAGTCTCATAAGTCAGCCACCCAGAAAAACTTATCTAGTTTCATAGAGATTGTAGTCTATTAGTTGTGCAACTTTGGTTGTCCAACTTTGGTTAAAAAGTTCCAGCCAGAGAGTATCTTCTATTATTTCATCACTTGAATCAGGCAACCTCTCATGCCAATGTACTCTGTTAAAATACCAAGAGCTGACCAGAACAGCAAACTGAGATAAGCCTTATGGCTTGGCTGAAACCAGTCCCCCCATGCCCACTTAGATGAATGTGGCAATTGAACAGAGTCTTTATACAATTTAGCCAAGGCTAAAGCCAAAAAAATACAACAGCCAGGCAATGCATTTAGGTGGAACCACATGAAGTCATCTGATCAAAGTCAGAATCTAGAAGGGGAGATTCTGCAGATAACTAAAAATGAAGGGAGAGTGGCAACACAGATACCACAGCACAAAGTATCTGAAGGAAGGGAAGTTCTACCCCTATATTTCGCCCCTGATATTTAGCCACAGCTGTAGTAAAATGCTGCTCTTAAATGGGAAATCTTTGCCCATTTGTGGCACTTTCTTGGCACACTCTTACTAGAGACTTCTAAATGGATTGCCAATTAAGAAATTCTAATTATTTTCAGGAGGAAGGCTGGGGATTTAGCTCAGCAGCACAGCGCCTGCCCAGCAAGCTCAAAGTCATGAGTTCGGTTCCGATACCACCGGGGAAAAAAAAAAAAAAAAAAAAAAAAAGAAATTGCTGACTCTGTATTTTCAGGAGGTAAACTGATGTAAATTTTTCAAAGGTGCTTTGTAAACCTCAAAGTTTATTTTAAAAAATTGTTTATGTAAAAGTTCTATCGATAAATGAGAAACAAGGTTAACTAGAACACAGCCTTTAAGAAAGCTGTTTCTGTGTGACTCATTTGAATACAGAACATAAGTGAATTTTTTTATTATGAAAAGTTCAGGAGAACTGGAGCAACAAGAAGAATTTAGCACCATTTGGGAGTATTAATCTCAATTAGAAAAAGAAAAATCATTCTTTGCATCAGCATTCCATAAAGCAGACTCATTATGGGTTAAAAATTCCAGAACACTCACTGGAGGTATTTCTCGAACTTTCTGCACTAGAACCAGTCTTTCCATCTGAAAAATCAGAATCAGAGAAAGCTTCTTTTTCTTCTTCTTTGTCTTGTCTCTTGTATGATGATGCTAGCATCAATTCAGCTTTACTTATTTTTGTAGGGTCTTTTGTGTTTGTCAGGAGAGGAATGGGCTGCTTATTTTTGGACACATTAATTGCTTTAGGGGCCTCTTCCAAGCCAGGTTCCTGAAAACCCGCCTGTCCCTCTCTGATGCCTCTTTCACCGTTCCTGTACTCTGGAGGTTGTATAGATGGAGTGGTCTCTATTTCATGGTCCACATAAAGTTGTGGGGTTCCAGAGATCTCAGTCCTACTACTTGCAGAACAACAAAGATTTACCAACAAATCAGTCACAGCTTCGTCTCCTCCCAGCACTTTATCACACTGGTTGACCTGAGATTTCAAACCACTTTCACCCTTCATTTCCAAGGTCCCTGCACTTGCCCAGTAAAAATGGGGCACTGTGTCCAAGAACCTGGCCTGCTCTGACTCTGAGGGCTCCTTCTCAGGAGTTTCCTCCTTCACTGACACCTGGGACTGGTAAAGAGGAAACTCAGATATTTCTTTAAGAAGTTTCTCAAACCCAGAATCAAAAGCACTCTCAGTTATTGACAGAGCCTCAGCCTTTTCTACTGTTTCTTGCACTTCCGGAGGGTGGAACTCAGAAGCACCTTGCCTGGGTGCCTCCGTACTCCCTATAAACTCTGATGGAGAAAGGGTTCCTGTATCCTTTTCATATTTTGATGAGGAGGTTTGTAGTGTTTCCTTGAGTAGTTTTTCTAAGTGAGTACTGAATTCAAGGAACTCTGATTTGGGCGGAGTAATTGTTTCCATCACA
This sequence comes from Chinchilla lanigera, assembly GCF_000276665.1. NCBI lineage: Eukaryota > Metazoa > Chordata > Mammalia > Rodentia > Chinchillidae > Chinchilla > Chinchilla lanigera. The sequence goes on along the minus strand of NW_004955414.1, from coordinate 7,137,401 downwards.
GTTTCTGCTACTTCCTGAGGTCGCTCTTTGCCACACTGAGCCATGGTAGAAACAGATGAGTTAGTGAGCTGTTCTGAAGGAGACATTTGGGGAGCTAAATATGACCCGGCTCCATGAGCTTTATCAGGAAATACAGTGAAGGTATAAAAATCCTTCCTGTCTGGAACAAGAGTGTCCACTGTAGTCCCTGGGGGAGTCACTTCCAGAGGATTTGGGGGGTGACTTGCTGTTTGAACCTCTTCAGAAAAATCTGCTTTTATTTCTCCAGGAGCTACTTCCCTCCCAGATGGATAACTCAAGGAAACTTCTCTACATAGCCTCTGTAATGCATCATTTACATCACTCAGTGCAGGTTTGGGTGGAAGAATGACTCTCTCTATGGTCTCTGAAATTTCCCTTTGAGAAGATAATGCCTTATCTTGGTGCGCTTCTCCGGAAAGAGACATATCTTGTGGATAGTTAGTCACATCCTCAAAAGAGCCTTTTCTGTAAAGATGTGAAGGCTGGGCCAGTGCAGGAGAACCCTCTGCAGTCATCTGAAACAAGTTCTCTTTGTTGAGCTGGCACTCATCACTTCCAGCTTTCTGGGTGAGAGCTACATTTCCTGAAGTGTCACACCACTCTGGAAATGGAGGTGTCATTTCTGTCTGATAAAATGAAGTGTTGTGATTTTCTTCTATCTCTTTTTCAAAAAATCTACGCTCTTTAGGTTTGGAGTTGGTTCTGGTGGTAACAGGTTTAATCTTGGTTTGCAAGGGAGAGGGTGAGGTTCCGGTTGCTTCTTTAAAGAGCCTGCCTGGGCTTGGTACTATCCTTTTGTCTACATCCTCATCAGGGATCTCTGTAGATCCTTTGGCTTCTTGTTTATTATCAGCCAACTCTGTCTTTTGAAACCATTTCCTATCTTCAGAAATAGCTGGTTCAAGTAGTTGCTTTCCACAAACTTTTCCACTGGAAGGTTGATTTACTGGTGACGAAGCTTCTGAAAGCAGCTTCTGTAAGCTGTCACTAAAAGTAGCTTTGTAGTCTTCAGACACGACAATTGTTTTCACTACAGATTCTTGAATCTCTTGATCAGAGCAATATTTTTCTTCCGTAAGCACTGGAGTAACCACCCATTCCAGATTCTTTTCCCCCTTTTCCTTTGATGAGTCATTTCCTGCCAGTGGATGAGTGGACTTCCTGGGTGATTTTAAAGGAAATGTAGTTTCACCAGGTAGCACCTGTAATACACTCTTGGAGTTGAATTTCTCCATTTCTTCTCCTGCCATAACGTTTCTTTGGCTTAAAAGTGGCTCTATTTCATGGGTATTTTTGCCTGATGATTTATTGTCACTTAATTTCTGGTGTTTCTGGCTTTTAAAAGCCACAGAATGTTTTTGGCTTGTGGTAGTATCCATCTCATAATTATCCTTATTGTTTGAATTAGTTCCTAAGTCCCAAAACTTTTTCAAATTCTCAAACTGAGAGTGATTATAGACCTGTTCTGTAGTGGGTCCATCCACTCTCTCTTTTAGGGCCATAACTTTAAAGTTGGCGCTTGATTCACCCCTTAGAAATCTGTCTTTCTCCAGAGAAGTACATATTCCATCCTCAATATTTGATGAATGTTGCAGTACTTGCAAAGTAATGTCTTTCCTGGACTGCAAACTGTCTTCCACTGGCAATCTTTTTATATGTTCATTTCTCTCATTATGAAACAGAGATTCTTTATCTGATTGGCCAGCTGAAGGATGGTTTTTAGATAGACCTGATATTTGGGGCCTGGTCTGTTTAGGTTTATTTGAGGAGTAACAGCTAGAGAGAGGGAATGCTTGATCATCTTCATCAAGGACTACTAGCTTGGCAGTGACTTGAGTGTATTCACTCTGGTCTGTAGATAAACTGTCCCTGGGTACACCCTGTGACTTCACAGGCTGCAATGCTTTAGCAGAAGGTTGTTCCTGGCTACATGAAGATGTGGGTTCTTTATGAGCTAACTTAGCAGCAGCTGCTCTTTCTCCTTCCCAAAAGGATATTCTTTCCCTTACTCTTTTGTATTTTTCTCTTTGCACTTGGTTCTTGGGAACCTTACCAGCTTCTTGCTGTGGCTGGACTTCAGGCTTCTTCCAAGCAGATCCTTCGTTGGCAGCCCCAGGTGGCAACTCACCATTCTCTGTCTCTAAGGAAGCTTCCAGGATGGAAGCGTTTCCCTCTTTGCTCTTTCTCTCTGCTTTCATGTTGTCTTTCAGATTGGACTCTTGAACAATTGTTGAAGTGCCAAAATTGACTTTTGAGTTTCCTTTATGTTTTTCATGATCATGAAGCTTGAGTTCTTCTTTATCGAAGTTGCCAATACTGTTAGTATTGTATGGAACTTGTATTTCTGCATCAGATCCTTTAGGAACATTGCAGGAATAGTTACTGGTTGAGGGAGGTACCTCATCTCCTTTTCCTATGCTTTTTGAGCTTTGGCTATAGTCCATATTTTTATTCCCTTGACTTAAAGCATAACTTTCTAGTGTTTGCGGTATATCCAGACCTTCTTTTGAGGTGTCTTCTTGGGACAAATTCATAACTTTGGATTTGATATTTGCATCATTATCTTGGCACTCTTCAGAAAGCAGTTTATCACTTTCTACTTGAAATGTTGAATCAGATCTTAAAGGCTTTAATTCAACTTTGGTAGGTGACAGGGCTTTTGAGTCATTTTCTTTTAAATTTGTGCCATCTGTCACAAAGGCAGTAGGAGCTTGTGATTTTGAGTCTATTTTTTCTTTGGGTCCTATGCCTTGGGGATGTTGGAGGGATGACCTACTGTCATCTGAATAAGAACTTCGGTTAAACCAGTCTAGGACTTTAGATATGGAATCATCAGTTGTCTTCTTTATCTCAGTGGCATGTGGACCAGAGAACGAGGATGTCTCAGCTTTTAGAGTCATGAGAAGAGGGGGCTTACCTTGCTGATGGTTTCTAGAACTGCAGTCTGGCACCTGAGATGGCTCAGGCTCAACACAGGCAGACAGTTCATCTGCAACACAGAGATGCTCTTTTAAATAAGAAGAGAAAATGCTTGAAGATTATTATGCAATCGCTCACATTACCTTTTGAAAAAGGTGTTTCTTATTTGCACTTTCTACACCTCTAAGGGGTTGGTCATTCTAATTAAAGTGTTCTACCAATGCCACCCTATGATAGTAAGGGGAGGCAAATGTAGACTCCTGAAACTACAGCATGTAGGCCTACCTGGAAAATTTCTTTGGAGTCCTTGGTTTATTTTAAAATTCATGTGAATTTTATATTTTGGTCCATGTTACACTTTAAATATTAATTTTCTCTTACTCTCAAATCTTTGTATCGAACTGACACCGTGGGAAGGTACCCCATGCTGATTTGATGACTTCAGTAACCCTCCGGCACACTGTCATAACCTGAGAAGGGGTTTATAGCCAAATTTGAGGAGCACAGATTTAAGTGATTTCAGCAGTTAGAAAACCTGCTATCAAGTAAGACTGAACAAGGACCTCACTCCAGAATATCTGAATGGGAACATTTGCTTCCTGAGCTTTAGTCCTGATATGCTGAACCAGGATCTCTGAACCTAGGGTTGCTGGTTTAGTGAGTGTTCTGCACACTGGGTTTAAGACTCTTGACTCCATAGGCTGCTCCATTATGCCCTTTTTCATTTTGATCATTTATAAGGCAGAATTTATTTCTAGGAGCCAAACAAAATGAGGAGGGACAAAGAACGATCTCTATCTCCTCATGACATCAGCTAACTAAAGGCTAAGAGGCTAGAGAAGAATATTTACATAGTTTCTAAGCTATCAAGAAAACACAGTGTTCCAAGACTTCATCACAAGCCACATAGCACATTTTGATGAGCAAACTCAGGCATTTTGCTAAGTCTTATTAGGCATTTAGTTAAAGTTCATTTCTCTTCATCCTTAAAATGATAAGCAATGCAATGTATGTTCAGGAATGTTCCTTAAGAACTGTGAGAGGCCAGGCATGGTGGCGCACACCAGCAGTCCCAACACTCGGGAACCTGAGACAGGAAGATCACTGTGAGTTCCAGGCCAGCCTAAACTACATAGCCAGACCCTGTCTCAAAAAACAAAGAAAACAAAACAAAACAAAGAACCATGCGAGTTAAATTTTGTGACGTCAGCCACATTCCAAATGTACTGAAAGACATACTAGTTAATAAAATTCTACCTTTTTTTTTACCCCCCTGGTACCGGGAATCGAATTCACGACCCTGCGCTTGCCAGGCAGGTGCTGTGCCACTGAGCTAAAATCCCCCGCCCCTGAAATTCTATCTTTAATTTCAACTATCAGCCCTAGCCAAATGTATAAATTATTAAGAGTTTATACAATAATTGGCAAAGAGTAGATATTGGTTTCCTTCCTCAACTATACATTGTATTATTAAATATATGTCAATAGTTGTGACATTCCCTTAGAAATCTTCAACAATTCTGTTTACAGACTACTTAATGATGATTTTTTAAAATGTCTATGATATATTTCTAGTGAAAAAATCTTAGCAGTATAGTAATGATTTGTAAATTATAGGCATGCCTAAAATCTTCTGGTAGGATCTGCATTAAAATATTAGCAATAGATAATGTTGGACAATGACATCACAGATGAGCTTTTTAAAAATTCTGTGCACATTCTTAAATATTTTACAGTAAAAAGCTATTACTTTAAAAATAGAAACAGTTATTTTAAAAATTCAGTGTGCAGTAATGTTTTGTTTCCTCTGAGGAATTCTTTATTTTCCAGTGTGAAAAACAGTGTGATATCGACTGTGCTGATGTCCAGAACTAAAGCCAAACTTTATGATTCAGAGACATAGAGCTCCACATTTTATGCTAGTTTTGTCTCATGTCCTAGCACTTACTTGTATTTATCTCTGCAGTGAACTGAAAGGGAGAAAGCAGGGCCCAACTTTGTAAGCAATCCTTGCAGTCAGAGCGGGTATCAGAGTATCAGAATAGTTTAGCTGATGATGTTTTGTTCCCAGATTTAATGATCAGTTTGGATTTAAAAATTAGAAGGCATCGTTTCTCAGCCTTTTGGCTAAAACCAAGTGTAAAAATTAGAAGGCATAAGTAAATACAAAATCATAGTCTATGAGGAAGTATAGTTTTAAAAGTGGGGAAAGTGTGCAATTCTTTTCAATCAATTCCAACACAGAATTACTACTATAGAAATTTTTTCATCTATTGAATGAATATTTAGGCAATTGTCATACAAGTACTTCCTAATGTTTGGTCAAATGTTAGTAATTTCCTTTACAATGAGTTGCCTCTTTTGTGTGCGTATGACACTAGGCTAGAATCCAGGGGTGCTTTCCTATTGAGCTGTTCCCCGCCCCACCGGCTTTTTCAATTTTTATTTTGAAATGGTCTCGCTAAATTGACCAAGCAGGCCTCAAACTTTTGATCTTCCTGCCTAAGCCTCCTGAGTAGCTGGGATGATAGGTATGAACAAATGCCCAGCAGAATTCTTTTACTTTTTTTTAAAGAAGTGTTGGCTAATTTTTTAATTTTTTAAAAAAGTTCTGTTGCATTCAAATGATCTGAAATGTCCAAGGAGAAAAAGGAACTCTTCTTTAAGAAGTAGACTGGCCTAAACATGTATGAAATTACAGAGCTGAGCAGATGTCATTCTTTGGGCAACTGAGGTAGAAACTTGATTGTTATGATTATAAATGCTCCTGATTGTAAAAAGTTAGATGCAGATTTATCAAAGGTGGGAGAGAATGCACTACATTATTTTTCCCATTCTTTCTCTTTTTTAAAAGCTTAAGGATTTAAAGTAGTCATATGGATATGAGGAGGTAGTTTGAAGCATCCACGGAGAGTAGTGAGATCTCCAGTGGAGGACTTGCTCACAGGAAAAGCAGCACCTCGGCTGTCCTTAACCAGCATTTCTGGCGTCAAGAACAAAACAAACATCCCCAGACCATGGGCAGGTCTAGAGCATACTTCATATTAAGTATGCAAAGTCCAGTTTCTCACCCTTTGAAGCTAAGAAAGTGAAGTCTTTCTTGCAATTACAAGAGAAACCAAAGTTTGGTAAAATGGTAACAAATTTACATTAGGTGAGTAATGACATATTTACTCAGGGAGAAGGTACTAGCATTTGTTTAACACACCTTGGTTTAACTCAAAACATTCTCTTTTGTCTACACAACTGATATGGTTACATTTTTTACACACCTATAGAACACACCTTGGTTTAACTCAAAACATTCTCATTTATCTAAATAACTGATATAGTTACATTTTTTTACAGTTAAACATAATGGACTGGACACTGTGCTATACTGGTTGTTTCAGTAATATTGGTGGATGAAAAAAGCCTCCAGCAAGAGGTATATGTGTTTTCAAGTGGTGTCTGTCTAAATTCTAGACAGAGTGCTTATGAGGCAAAATTGACCTTGTGCAGGGCTGAGGGACCTGGCCATTCCAAGCCCACTGAGCCAGCTTTTATAACCTGATAGTGACAACTTTCTTACCAGCAGGGTTTTTGGACAACTCTGGCCCAAGCCTTGTTAACTTTGATGATTTAGCTTGGTGTTCACTGACGGTGGGTGAATTCTCAGGGGACTGTGGTTCTGCATTTAGAACTTCTGAACAAGGCTGGAGCCCATCATTTGGAAGAGAACCAGATGTCACTGGGTGATACGTATCATTTTGTGATGCAGTGGGGCTGCAGGCTGACTGATGAGAAGGCGGAGGTTTTTTGTACTGGGAGGGCTTGGGCTCATCCAAGTCCCCTGGATCTTCCGCTCCATTCTTCAACCTGTCAGGTTCTAAGACACTAAATTCTCCCACTTCCCGGCCACAGATTAGCCCAGGCCTCTGTGGAAGGTCACCCTTCACTGCAGAGAATCTCACATGCTTTAATGGCTCCAGTGAGTTTGGGGAAGGGTCATCTTCTAAAGAATGTTCCTTCTCAGAAATTCTCTCGTGGATGGTAATGCCAGGTGACACGATTTTGCTTTTGGGTTCAAAGTTGTGATTTAAACGAAGAGTTTCCGAGTCCGTGCTACTGGAACTGGAGTTGCGTTTGAGGATCCCTCTTGGAGTCCCTCTTGCATCCAGGGAGTCTGTCCTTTGTCTAAGACAAGACTGCTCATCACCTCGCTTTAAATCGTTGGATTTGTAAATCAATTTTCTGGATTTGGGGATTGGAGCCTTGATTTGGGACACAGTTGCAGGATCTGCTGGCACAGTCTGCTTTGATTTCTCTAAGTTCTGGCTGGATGTATCTTGGATAGACGACTTTTCTTTTGGCTCTGACAATTCACCTGAAAATTAAAACACATCAGGTTCTCTATCAAATGGAACGCCACTCTACAATTTAAAATATGTATAAACTTCGCCTATATTTAGTAAAAAAGTATTAAAATATTGAAGGCAGTGGAAGAGGTAGCGGAAGTACACACCTAATGTCCCCAAAGCTTATGAAAATTCAATCATTGGAGCACAGAATCTATTTAGGGCAATGAAATCATGGTGTACGATGCTGTAATGGCAGACACATGTAACTACACATTTGTCTAAATCTAGAGTACATAATACTAAGAGTGATCCCTGATGTAAGCTATCAGCTTCAGGTGGTAATGACATCTCCGAGTAGTTAATCAGTGATAACAAACACACCTGGGAGATGTTAACAACAGGGGACTACGCATGTGTGGGAATAAGGTATATATAGGTGATATGTAAACCTTCTACTCAATAACGTTGTGAACCAACTCTTTAAAAAGTAAAGTCTATTAAAAACCAATGTACGAATTTCATTGTACTGAACATTTAAGATTACCATGCTTTATATACTTTGTGGGATTTTATAAACAATATAAAAAGTTTTTGCCCAATGAAAAATACTTCAAACAGGTTAGTTGGCCAGGATGAATTCCTGTAATCCCAGTGCTCTGGGAAGCTGAGGCAGGAGGATTCAGTCTGAGCCCACCCTGGGCAACCTAATCTAACAAGACCCTATTTAAATAAAATTTAAAAATTTTTGAAAGGTCTAGGGGTACAGTTTAGTGACAAAGCCCTAAGTAATCCAGAGTGCCACCACCAAAAAAAAGGCAAGCTACTTGAAACTCTTAGTTCCACTAATCAATCGTTAAATTTTTTTGCCCATTGAATAATCTTTAATACAGTTGGAATCTTCTTACAATTGCTTTAGAAGAGACTGAACTTTTTAGTATTTTTTTAATGATATATAAGAACAATAAAATTTTGAGCTGATAATTATAGATTAGAAGATCATAACATTATCAAGTGGCCTTTTTGTCTTGAGGCAACCTGGGTTTTGTTTGTTTTTTTGTTTTTTTTTTTTCGAAGCTGGCCTTGAACTCACTTATGTAGTCCAGGCTGGCCAGTCATGGCAATCCTCCTGCCTCAACCTCCCTCGTGCTGGGATTATAGGCATGAGTCACCCACCTGGCAAGGCAACCTGTTGGTAAGAAAATTCTGTTATGTGAAATTAGACTAAGTATTTTTGGTCAAAAAATTTCCCAGTCTACTGATAGAATCACACACAAGTGCCAGTGACTAAAATTTCTGCCTCTTCTCCCTCAAGGAAGAAACCGACAGGCATACACGAAATGAGAAAACCATTAGAACTTTCCATTTTCTTTGGTAAGTTACTTATGGTAAAGGGTCTCTGGGATTTTTCTCTAGCCCACAGATAATAAAAATAAAAATGTCTAGTTCATAAAAATAATATTTACCCTGTGTTGAAATCTGAAGTAAACCAGTGCTTCCATTTTGTAATTGCCCACTTTGGGTTTGTTGCGATAAGTGATCTTCTGGAAGCTTGGAGCTATTAAATGGATTCTTCCTTTGCTGGAGAAGATATTGTTTATTAGACTTAGTTTAAATGTCATAACAGCAACTCAGTGTTAGCAAATTTATTACCACCAGGATATGACAGTTTTACGCAATTTTATAATCTGGCATGTTTGAAAAAACTTGGTTAATTTCAAAAGCACAGAATTACCGTACAAGGGGTGATCAAATTATACAAGAAATATTTAAATTTTAAAAATTGTTATAGACACCATGACATTAATTCCCCTCAAAATACAAATTTATCCCATTGTTCTTGCTTCTTTCTAAAACAGTTCAGGATGTCCTCGTTCAGGTCTTTATGAGGTGTGATAAAAAAAAATACGGTGCATATGGCTGCTGTGTGCCATCCAAAGGAAAGACAGGCTCATAAAAACATTACGGTGTGCCCTCATCCCCCTCACTCGGCAGATCTGGCACCTTGTGACTTCTGGCTCTTTCCCAAAGTCAAATGGCTGTGAAAGGTAAACATTTTGAATTGATTCAGGTCACTGAGTCAGCCTGGCACAAGTAAAGACATTTACAAAAAAGAACTTCCCAAACTGCTTCAGAAAGTGGCAAGAAAGATGGGATAGGTTGTTTGAAGTAGAGGGGGAGGGAGTATTTTGAGGAGTATCATAGGAAATGTGTCTTTTATTGTAATAAATTTTTGAAATTTAACCATTCACCATAGCTTCAATCATACCACATATATGCCTTACTAAAAATAAATAAGTAAAATTACATAAGATACACTCAATGCCAGAGACCTATAAAGCTAGATTAAAAAATAAGCATTCAAACTAAAACCCCACATTCCATAGGTGAGAGAATGTGGCCTTGGATATAGCAAAGCCCCGGCCATGGGCAAACCTTTGCCTTTAATCAGGTCAGATTTCCACCACTGCTCTTTCTCCCACTTCAGATGCTCTTTAGGCTAGATTGCAGCTGTGTGAGATACAATTGTGATTGACTTTTCCAAATGACTTGGAAGAGACTTCGGTTACCCTGACGTGCTCTGTGGTTAGTCAATGCCAATGACAGATTTTTAGCAATATAAGACTGAATAGCTACATTTACTGTCTACAGTTGTATAAATTGGTAATGCCCTCAGACTAGCAGACCTCTAATAGAGATTCAGGAAGCTCTGAATTTAAAAAAAAAAAAAGAAAAAAGAAAAAAAAAAAAAAGGACAGAGATAGAACTAATGAGCCACATTCCATATCCTTAAAATCACCAGCACCAAATAGCTTCAGATTTTACAGCCTAGGGCAAGAAATCTGGGTCTTCAACTATGAACATTGCACTCATTAACCTTATACACCACAAGTGTGACTTCTTACACTAATAGTAAAAATTATCTGCATCTGGTAGCAAAAAAGTACTACAAAATCCTCTTTATTCCATAGCGCTTGAAAAAAATGAGAAAAATAACATTCCCACCCAAAATCAGATTTTTGCAGTTCAGACTCAGTCTACCTTGGCTGGAGACAAAGGTGCTTTCCTTGTATTTTCCTGGGACATGTTAATCACAGAAGAAGCTGAATTCACCACACTGGAACTGCAAAAGAAACCATAATTCACAGAATTCACCCTTTGAGGAAGCATAAATCATGTCATTAAAAAGCCAGAAGCTAGAAAAGAGGATAGGAGAGGAAGTCTGTAAAAGCAAACTGCTAGGAAGGTGATTAAACACTGAAGCAAAGGCAACGGCAGAATTGTAATGAAAGACAACCATGAAAAAGGAAGAAACTTCCATCAGCAGCCTTGATACTCTTATCCCAGTGCCAAGAGCATGGGAGGTGCACAAATAAACTGGTAGGAATGAACTTGTCCCAAAGTTAAAATCAGATGCAAGTTAGAAAGAAAGCAATTGACTTGGTTACTGAAACAAAGCCCCAAAGAGTTTAGGAGTTTTGACTCTACTGGAGGCAGGGCTAGAAAGGCAGTGCTTACTCCAATTCAGGTAAGAAATAACTGAAGAAAAATCTAGGGTTAGACAAGTGATTTGGCAAAGAGACAGAAAAGTCAGCAGATCAGAGATGCTATGCACACAGGCTGATGGGTTTGAGACCTTTCAACACAGCTATCCAAGACAGCCAGGTGAGTTCTTCATCAAATGTGGAAGGATAAAGATAAGTAGGGTATCCAGAAGATGCTGGGAGGGGTGACACCTGGAGCTGGTTTTGAGAAGTAAGGAGGATTCTCTGGACCAGGGGTGGTAAACCTATGAAATGCGTGTTGTTTTATTTTTAAGACAACAGAAGTTAATGTATGACTTTTTTTCTGAATTTAAACCTCAGTATTCAGGTTTAATTATACTATTGGCACTTTATGATAAATAAATGGGCTTTTGGTTGCAGTTTGGGGACTCATCTCTAAAAGGTTCGCCATCACTGCTCTAGACTCAGGGATAGGGCAGCCCTGGGTGAAAGTAAGGCAAGGGTGAAAAGGAAAGATGAGTCACACAGGCTCCTTCCTGAACAACCTTTAATTATGAGTAAGAAGGATAAAAAAGTGTCATAGAGCCTCAGGGTAGAGGGGGAAACAACCTGCTCAGAATGCTTGCTCCAGGGACCTTCCCTCAGGCATAGGGGGTGAAGTTGCTACTGACTAAAATCACAGTTCCCTGTTAAACACCTCTAGTTCTCTTAGTGACATCCAGAGTCAGGAGCTTAGAAAATACCTCCAAAGGTACTGGACCTCTCCTTCAGTGCAGGAACTGAAGGTCGGGAAACGGAGCAATTTGCCCCAAAGCTGTGAAAACCTGCCCAAAATTAGTGTCATGAAAGCTGTAAACTTGTGGGTTAGATATTTCTGCAGTTCATTTCCTTTCCTTACCTCTGTATTTCAATTGCTATTTTTGTCCAGTTAGTCTCAGGAAAGGTGAACTCTTGAGGAAGCCATTCATCCTTTCTTCACTCTCCTATTTGTTCCAGAGAGGAATTATAGCAGATCATGCAGATGTACGTAAACTATAGCCTGATCACATGCAGGCAGAAAGGAGGGGAAGGGATATGAGGAAAGAGTCGCAAACAAAGGAGGAACTTATGGAGCCAGAATTTGGACACAAGGACACATTATAGGAGTCCTCTATTCTTGTAATACATAGACACAAACTTCAATTAAGTTACCTGGCAGCAAAATTTAATAAAGAAACCCAATTAGTAATAGAATTCAGTGTCCACACAATAAAAAGAGCCAATAGCTCAGAACTAAAAGGCAAGTTCTCTTCCTCATTTTAAGAAGCTAGTGAGTAATGTGAGGAACAACATCCTTATAGCAGATGCTAAGCTCTATTTCTCAGTACAGGTATTCTGTATGATCTGCTTTGGTAAATAAAGCAGTCACATAATCAGAGGACCTAAGCCAAGTGCTGGTGCTTAAGGTCTCCGTGTTCTCCTGCCATCTTCTTGTTTTTCCTTTCCCATTCTCCAACCTCTGCATCATTTTCTCTCAGCACCCTGAAAATCCTGTTCCTGTGCCCCCGGCCCCAGACTCAACAGTCCTTACTACACGTTATGTCAATCCTCTTTCTTAGACAAGAAACCAGTCTTTCCCTTAATGAATTCCATCCGGAGATATATTTCATGTCTACCATGCAACCTCGTTTTGGGTCACACATAGTATACTAGAGGATGGGATCCATCAAGAGATCCTAGAGCATCTTTCTACCACCCACAGTGCCTGGTGCACAACTGGTGAATGACTAAATAGATGAAGGCCAGCTGAGCCAGTGCCAGGGACAGCAGCAGTAGCAGACAGGTGGCCAGGTTTTGTCTTGCTTCAATTTTAATTTGTGTTGCCTGCCACACTACAATTAGGCAGATTATTTAGGGGTTAAACAAAAGGTCTTGTTCATGCTGTTCAGAAAACAAGTGAGCAAGAAACAAAACAATTAGCACTCATAGCAGACACCAAAATACCAGAAACACAATACTCACTGGTACACTATGTGTTTGGGTAGGGAAAAAGGAAGATGAACATAGCAGACTTGGTTGGCTACAGTTCGCAATTGGTTTACTTGAAAAATATTAAAACAAGAGCTTATGTTTCAAACTGGGTCCAAAAATCCAGCTACTTCCTAGCAGTTTTGCTTCTCCTAAGGATACTACTGTGTTTGTGCCTGCCTGTCTGATTGGGCAATTATTACTGCAGCAATGATATCACTCTCGTTCATTCTGGCAACATCTGTGAGGTATGCACCATTCTCCCATCTTCCTTATGAAAACACCGCCAGCTTAGAAGGGTTAAGTAACCCATTTGATGTCACTGTCTTAGTTTGCGAGAGCTGTAGATTTGAATCCCGGTATGTCTGACTCCAAATACAAACATGACAACAGCCAGATTATTCTGTCTCTCATTTCTCACATGATTAAAGCAGTGCTTTGCAGCAAGAACACTAGAGTCAAGTCTCCATGCTTCTGCCTTTGCAGTGAGTTTTGTATCTGTCTCTTCTTTTATTTTTATCTGTAGTGACACACTTATTTCAACTGTATTTGCCTCATCTGTGTCCTTCTAAAAGTTCCACTCCCTTAATCCATTCATGATTCAGGCACTGAGCTGAAATAGTCTAAAACACAACTTGGGTCACGTCCCCTCTTCTGCTCGTTACCTCCCTCTGGATCCTCAAGGCCTGGGGAATGAAGTCTGAAGCAGGGCACCAGAGCCCATTCACCATCTGTCACAATATATCACCCTATTCTTCCTTTCTGGTGACCCATTATGTCAAAAAGTGGCCCATCTACTTCTTGGTCCCAGAAACTCACCTATCTATTTGCTGTTTCCACTCAACCAATCCCCTGGTACCTCTTTCTACATAAATCATCCCTATCATCTATAAGCCCAGCCCAAATATCATCTCTTGTATTATCTTGGCTAGGAGTGAATCTCCCTTATATAAATTATTGCAGCATGTCTTATTGGTACTTAGAAATTTGTTCCTGGCAGCATTCTTTCTATCATGGGATCAGCTCTTTATATATAAACGCATTCTTTTTCTTAAGAGAATATAGTCTTTTTGTGTCTGCTGTTTCTTAGGACTCTCCCAGAGGCTAGCAGACTGCTGTGAATATAAAAGATACTCAAAGCATTCCACACGATTTTCTAAAGTTGTAAAGCAAGCCAAATCCCACATCCCAAGGCTTATAACTTTCTTTCCACAGCAGTCTTCAAAAAGGACCTATGATATTAGTAGTAGCACTTAGACAAAATGAGTTTGCTTCATTAAGATTATTAAGATATTAGATAATATTACTTTTACAGAACCAAAAAGCAATTCTGCAAGTGATTTCTTTCAAGTGTCTTTGTCATTTTGATCTTTCCCTTCGGACTGTGAGTTCCTTGGCGGTGGGGGTGTTGTTTCACACCCCTAGCACCAGCACAGTGATGGCATGTACTGGATCCAATGAAGCTTGAACAAATAAACCAATAGAGAAATAGTCAGGGATGAGCAAAGGAAGAAAATTACAAAACGTGTTATGTCGAGCTCTTTAAGTCAGTATTGTTGCGAAGTAAAATACTGCTTGTGGGCATACAGTCCTCCAGTGATACACAGTTCATGCTACAGCTCTGTCAAACAAGTATTCCTATCTGAACATAAAGCATATTGATGCCCAGGTGAAACTATTCTTTCCACAACTGACTTAAGTAGTTCCAAATCTAATAAGATGAAATTGAAAATTTCTCTTTAGAGCTCAATATAAATGATTCTATGTGTCAGGCCTCCTAGAAATGGAGTCTTCACATTACTGGATTTGCTGTCAATTCTTAGGGAAAATATCAAATGCACTGTCCCATAGATTAGCTCATCCATACCCTGCCCTTGGGAGGAAGATTGTACCTTACAGAGAAGAAAGCAACTAGCTAATCCTCCTGGTAAAGGGAGATGGATAGATATAAACAGAAACCTTCCAAGAAAAAGAGCATTGGTGGGAAAAACAATGTTATTCCAGAGCTAAAGATATGGTTTTAACTGACTGGTTCCTACTCAACAAAGAGAGAGACTAGTAGAGAGTGAGAATCACTACAGCCAAGGCAATGAAGCCCAGACTAGCACACTGGTCCATGAGGCTGACTTACAAAAATTTTATTTTAATTCTTGCAAAAATAAAGTTAGATCAAGATGCAGCTCTGCTCACATGGAAACTCTGGGTAAATGCACAGAGGAAAACCCGCCAAAGCTGTGGAATAAGATGCCATAATGAAGTGTTTATCCTGCTCTCCCTGAACTCATTTCTGAAAAATTCTCCGGAGATGTTCTTCAGCTCAGGGACATTAGAAAGCTCTGCAGTAGTCAAGCTCTGTGCCACCTCCATGTCTTCCCGTTCCCATCCCGAATGCGCCTCTCTCATAGTTACGCAATTAGAGAGGGATCGCAGGTTCCCCTCCACCTTCCTGAATTACTTGTGCTCCTGCAGATTCTTTTGAAATAAGAGATCCCTAATAAAGTGAAGCAACAAAATCTGGGTGCTATGGATCCTGTCATTACCTCATGGCTTTAATTTTTTTCCCCTCTTCCCCTACTTACTCTCCAAAGCACTTCATTCAACGATTCATTTATTCATTCGTTTCTTCACTAATCCCCGCACTCACCATTTGCCGTTTATTTAGTAATTCATTATCCCATCAACTGTTATCATTTGTTCATTTGCTAACTGGGCCTCTCACTCTCCACCTCTTCTTCATTCATTCACCTATATCACAAAGTATTTGCTGGGAATTATTCTAAATGCTAGGAATAGAGCAGTCGGTGAAATACAGCAGTGAATTAAAAGTACTTATCCTAATAGACCTGTTAAGAGAGGACAGTAAACACATATAAAAGTACCTGTATAATATAACTGTAGGCATAAGTATGCTGAAAGACAGAGAAAGGTCGTTCATGCATGCATGCCTGCATTCATTCATTCATTCCACAAAAACTTGATGAATATCTACTATGTGCAAGCCACATTAGATGTTTGGGGATGGCGGTGAGCAAGATTCAGACCCTTAACATAGGGAGCAACTTGGTGAAGCTCAGCCCGGGAATCTGGATTTTTGAAAGTTCCTTGGACAATCCTGACATATAAGTCATGACTGAGAACCTCTCATCAAGTAACCTGTATAAATTATTAGATATTTCTGTGTGCCCTACAAAGACCTCAACTTCCTTCCAACCCATCTCTGTAACTCCTTTCTCCATTCCCTCTGTCAGGTTCTCATGACCTCTCACCTCAACTTCTGCTGTAGCGGTCCAATGGAA
This sequence comes from Chinchilla lanigera, assembly GCF_000276665.1. Lineage (NCBI taxonomy): Eukaryota > Metazoa > Chordata > Mammalia > Rodentia > Chinchillidae > Chinchilla > Chinchilla lanigera. The sequence continues at coordinate 7,121,315 of NW_004955414.1, read as the reverse complement.
CTGTCTAACAGCACCCTACACGCACTTGCTAGAATGGCTGCTCTAGAAGGTAGACTCAATCAAAAGTCATTTGGTGGCTCCTTGGGACTCAAGGGAAAAGTTTAGCTTCTTGGCTGCCACTCAGGGTTCTTTATGAACTGATTCCAGCTTCTTTCCTCACACTGGCCCACCATGCACACAGCGTGTCCTCCATACCAGCTTATGTTCAGGTCTCCAGAAATCCATACCTGTTGGACCCCTATGTTATCCCATCTGCTGGTGGGGTCCTCTCTTGGTGTCTAATATACCCTTCTCATCCTTGAAGAACTACCTCGGGTATGACTACATCCAGAAGCTCTCTGATAATCTCTCCTCTCTACACCAGACACAGCCAGGGTTGCTGTCTGCTCCCACAGCTTTTTAAATACTGTTGTCACACCAATCGTGGTCTGTGATTATACATATCAGCCCCCTTTCCAAACAATGGGTTTCTCGAAAACAGGGACCAAACCTCTTTTATCTTTGAATTTCTTATGATACCATCATGCGTGCAATAAATTTTCAGTAATGTTAACTGGTGGAATAAGTGATTGAATCAATATCCCTAAAGAATTACTTATTTTACTGGATTCTAGCAAGATATTAAGTCAGTGCTTCAAATATATCATAAGCAAAAATAAATTTTTTGGTACTGGAGATTGAACCCAGGGCCTTCATAATAAGCTATAGCCTCAGCTCTTTTTTACTTTTTATTTTTTGAGACAAGGGCTTGCTAATTCACTAAGTTTCCCAGGATGAACTCAAACTTGCAATCCTCCTGCCTCCCAGTGTGCTAGGATCACAGCACTATGCCACCCCACCCAGCACATAAGGACATTGAAAGATTTGTTTTTTTTTTTTTTTTTTTTATACCAAGAATCAAATTCAGGACCTTGCACTTGCCAGGCAGGTGCTTGTGCCACTGACCTATATCCCTGGTCCTAAAGATTTATTTCTAATAAATATCTTAAAAGCACATCTATGCAACATATAGATTAATGATTCTATCCTCACTATTCATATCTATTGATCTTCTCATTGTTCTGTTTTTCACCCCATCTCACTCTTCTATTCCTTTTTCTGGGTTCCTAACTCTTTTGCTGATAACCCTAACCCAACAGTACCTCCCTGGTTACTTTTTGCTATAACAAAAGACCTCTGACTGATGACATCTGTTATTATAGCAGTTTTTTAAGTGTAATATCAAGTCACTGATGTGCTTGCTATCCCTATTATAAGTCTCTTTCTGCCTATGAATTTGCCTATTCTGATCAAAGATTCTGATATTTATTAGGATGGTTAAGACAAGGTAATTCTAAAATCTTTTAGAAACCATCAGGACTTTGGAGTTGTTCCCAGAAAAGTCTGCATAGTGTGGGATTCAGGCCCCTAGCAGAACCAGATATCTGCCTTGTTGTAACACCTCATCTGTGCTATATACCAGATGATAAGGACGACTTGGACAGTACATTAGGATGTCACAAACACATTTTTCACAAACACATGATTCAGTAAGGCGACCATTAAGAAAAAGGAAGATTAACATTTCCATCCATATAGGCTCAAATTATTTTAATAGTTGGATATTCTTTAAGGTAAATTCATGTTAAATGACCTCAAGGAGAAAGGAAGACACTACCAGGCAATTAAGGGACGTGGTGTGGCGAAGGGTGGAGGAGAAGACACCAGAGGGGTAAAGAAGGGGGAATCCTGGAACACATTAAAGTAGCTAACATTTTTGCAGAGGCCTGGCTGGCCCATCTGCAGCTATAGGGCCAAGATAATATAAGCTAACAGAGGGTCCACTCCTCAAGGAGGTGGTCTTGAAGAAAGAGAACAGAGAATGGAAAATTTAAAAAGTCAGTCCATTTTCAGTATCCTTTAGTCCAAAGATGTGTCATTAGCAGGCAGCTAAGTCCCTGTCAGCAGAGAGGCTGCTGGACCCTGAGTGGTACCCAGAGCACCAAAACATGTTTCATAGAATATGCCATCTCATGTAACAAACAAGGGGTTTCCTGCCCCAGAACAGGCCTGCCTCTACAGTCAGGACACTTTAAAACTCCTGTGTGGGCAGAGTCCTGACCCACGTGGGAAAAGCTTTGCGTGTCTTCATTCTATACTCTCCAACTTAGCCACATCCTGTGACTTATTGTGCATGTGTTCAACAACAATGTTAGGGAAGGGGACACAATGTGCTGTCCAAGTGTGGTGTGTGGACCAGTGTTAGACCAATTCATGATAAATACAGAAATTGGGAGTATGAGTCGAGAACCATTTACATTGTAGCACATGTTCAATGGTCTGCTGTTTTCTCTATTTCATTTTTACATTTCACAGAAGGTATCAATCTGGGATGATTAGACATAAAAATCTACAATCAAAATGAAACAGGTCTCTATACTTATAAAGTCCTGGTCCAGCCTATACTGCCCATCTAAAAGTCAGTTATGAGAACAAGAACCATAAGCCCTGGAGCTTTCCCTTTGCTGCTCTAAGTGGAACCTTATTCTCTCTCATCCACCTCTTCCTGCTTCCTTGTGCAACAGGTCAAACCAAAGTGAGTTCACAAAGAACGCAGGCCACTGCCCATGCGTAACTATGGGCTCAGCACTCAGCAATTTAACTCCTCATGGACAGGACCCCAAGGAGATGTCCCCACAACTAAAAGGAAGACCTTGCTACTAAGCCTATTAGGAAAATTCCTTCAAAAACTGCAATATGCAGCCACTGTGGCCTCACACTTTTCAGCTCCTGACCCCTGGCAAAGAAAATATTGACAAGTATTGAGTCATTCCGTTGAAATTCCCTTAGTGTAAAAGTACAGGCCCCAACATACACTTGCCACACCCAGATCACAAAGGTTAAAGTGTAAGTGAAAAACATTGCAGGAACTTGATATGGAGTAAAGTAATGGTTTCTGACCTGAAAAGGAGAAAGCAAAAAATAGCTCCTTCTATAATTCAGAGTGATTACCACTTATGCAACACATTATAGGGCTGGCTCAAATGAGCAAAGCACACTGGCTACACCTAACCTCTTTGCCTCTGGCACGACATTTTATCCATGTAATAGTAACATTATTATAATGTCAATGGGAAACGGTCAATTTTCTTCCTGAGAAATGCAAAGTGATTCCCACACCTTATTTCAGTGAATCTCACAACATTCTAGTGAAGAAACCCTGCTCTGATTTACAGATCAGACCCAAAAGATATGTCTGAGGTCACATAAGGAATACAGAGAACAACATAAATGTAAATTATGGAAATTATATTATTAGACTCAAATTAGGGAAGGTCAAGGGAATATGGAGGTACTTCACTTGCAGGCCAACATGGTCTCAACATAAAACAGAGCATTACAAATACTCCTAAGAGGAAAGAGTGAGCCCACCACTTATGGGAAACAACTGGGAAATGTGTAAGTAACAGGTACCTTAATAGAGTAAATATTACTTACTCTACTGGTGGAAACATCTCTGTTCCCTAGATGTCTCAGTCCTGCAGTCTGATTCAGTAGCTGTCCAGAAAATCCACTGATTTCAACCCAGTTGGAGACTAAATTGAACAATCTTCACTAAAGGTTTAGAGAAAAAATGCAACTCTCCCTCCACCAGTATGTAACCACTAATACTCTAAAGAGACAGACACCAATCGGAAGATCTTTAATACCTAAAGGCAAATCATCATAACCCAGAAGGTCTATGGCAACACAGCCCCACAATTAGCTACTTCTTATGAAGGACATATAAATCATTTTAATTGGTCATGAAAACATGAATGGAAAACACAAAAAAATCAAAACTGAAATATTGAGAATGAGTCTTTAAGAAATATCCTACATACATTATCATTAATTCTCACCATAGCCTTTTGGGTATACATTATTGTTCCTTTCTATAGTTAAGAAAATACATTGGGTATGGTGGCACAGGCCTATAATCTCAGCACTCAGGAAGCTGAGCCAGGAGGATCACCATGAGTTCAAGGTCAGGCTGGGCTACATAAGCAAGTTCAAGGCCAGCCTGAACTACATAGTGAGACTCTGCAGAAAGAAAGAAAGAAAGAAAGAAAGAAAGAAAGAAAGAAAGAAAGAAAGAAAGAAAGAAAGAGAAAAAGAAAAAAGAAAGAGAGAAGGAAGAAAGAAACACAAAGAAAGAAAATACACTTAGGCTAAGTGACTTGCACATGGTTAAATAAATGCCTATTAAATGACACTTAGGCTTTGAATTTATGTTTGTCTAGTTCTTGGATTTAAACTTCTTCCACTGCACAAAGCTGTTACAATCAGATTATAATTCACCTCTCTCCTGAAATGACTTGTTCTTCTACACCAGTGATGGTGAACCTATGACACGTGTGCTAAACCAGGCACACAGAGCCCTCTCTGTTGGCATGTAAGCCAAGTTGCCCCAGCAGCCGAGCACTGGATAACAGTTGTTTCAAAACTAAAACCTCAGTAATCAGGTTAAATGCAGAATTGCCACTCTGCAATAAATAAGTGGATTTGGGGTTGCAGTTTGGGCACCTAGTCTCTAAAAATTTTGACATCACTGTATTATATCTATTTTGGAGTACTTCTTTGTCCTATTCTAAGGAGAAACTCTCAGTACAAATAGAAAAAAAACACCTATTTCTGGTGCTGAAAGAAATCACATTTGACAATTTAAGATTTAGATTTGTTAGAAATTCTGGAAGCTGCGACTCTCATGAACAATGGCAAATAAATCCATGGAAAAATATTCAACATCACTGGTCACTCAAGAGATGGAAATAAAACACTGAAATTCCATCTCACCCCAGAAAGAATGGCTATTATCAAGAAATCGACCAGTAAACAAATGCTGGAGCAGATGTGTGGAAAAAGGAACTCTTCTCCACTGCTGGTGGGAGTGTAGATTGATACAACCACTGTGGAAATCAGTGTGGAGTTTCCTCAGAAAACATTAGAGGTCCCACTCAACCCAGCTAGTCCCCTTCTGGGTATCTTCCCAGAAGGATTAAAAACATCATACTGCAGTGATATATGTGTACCCATGTTTAGAACAACACACTTTGCAATAGTTAAATCTTGGAAACAACTCGAATGCCCATCAACCAAGGAATGGATAATAAAAATGTGGTATTTTTATACAATGGAGTACTACTCAGCCATAAAGAAGGATAAACTGGAGACTTTTATAGGTAAATGGATGCAATTTGAAATCATACTCATAAGTGAAATAAATCAGATTTGTATGTGTAAACATTGTATTGTCGCCCTAGTGTGAAAAGCTGGAAGAGTAAATCCAAAATGCACAATAGATATTGTGAAATGGGAAGAAACTTCTCAAAAGGAAAGAGAAACTGGAATGGGGAAAGGAGAAAAGAAGGAAGGAAAAAGCAAAAAAAAAAATTATCTTAATTCACTGAAAAGAAAGGTTTGTGCTAATATTGTTTGGACAATTAAATATCTATATCTTGTACTCTGAGTAAGTAAATTTAAAGATAACAATACTCAATGTTTTAACCATTGTTATTCTCCTATTGTTTTGCAATTTTCTTTTTTTTCTCTCTTTAAAATAAAATTTTAAAAACAGAAAAGAAATTCTGGAAGTGGGAAAAGTACTGCTTAGGCTCTGTCTTCATTTATCAGGGTCCAGAGTTCCCTCATAGCCTGCTTCTTTCCCCACACCTGTGCCATTGGTCCAGGCTTTGTGCCCCTCGACTGCCATTTTACCCACACAATGCACCAAGCCAGGGAACCCATAAGCAGAGCGCTCCCGGCAATCTCCGTCTTACCTTAGGGTTGCTGGGGCTGCCTTGTCTTCTGGTTCTTCTACCACCTCAGATAGCTCTGGGGGAAGGAAAGCATCTCTGTTGACATTATTCACCCAGCTTTCCTTTGCCCTGATTGCTCTGTCCTTACTCTGCTCAGCTGAAATACGAAATAATAAAGACAGGAAGGTTACCTCTCACTTCCACAATCCGTAACTCTCTCTTCAGCTCCTATCACTAAGGGCTCAAACCTGAACCTCAGGCTCTCTGAATGCCGAAGCTATCTGAGTCCGGGAGCATAATTACATCTTTAAGAGAAGTCAGTAACTCTCCGTGACATTAGCTGCCCCTCAAGCAGAATTTCCTAAGAGCATGGGTGTACCTTTAAGTGTGCACGTAACTGAGGAGGTTGCTAATGCAAAACTTTGACTACCTCTAGGTTAATCTGATTTGAATTGGGATCAGGAGTGACGTTGGGCCAGGGGATATGTAAGGTAGGGAGTATTCAATGGGGTAGAAGCATCATCCTTACCAATCATTTACCAAACATCTACAATGTACGCAACAGGATGCTTGGCCCTGAGATACAAAGGGGGAACAAATGATGCTAATCTGGACTGTTCCTCTCCTGGCGTCCTGGCGTCCTCCGTTTCCTTTCTCCTACAGTCTGCATACAAATTCTGCATCCACATCATCCAGCCCAGATGTCCGAGACCCACTAAAGCTCTGTGCTCCTTCTTTAGAAAATAAACTCTTTTGCCTCTGAACACCCAATATTCTTTTTTTTACCTGAACCTCTTTGATCATTAGCATAAACTGGAGTGATGACTGACTCAGGCACCGTGCTGAGGTCTTTGTATGTATTATCTTATAAGGTAAGATCAATTTTCTAAATTTAAAAATTTGGAAATTAAGGAACGAAGAGTTCAAGAAAATTGCCTAAGGCCACATAGCAAGTATGTGCCAAAAATACACCCAGCAGCATCAAGATGAAGCAATACTGGGGCTTTCAATTGCCAAATACAGTCCAGGGTGGTGGCCCCTACAGGTCTCATCACACAGGAGTCTAGTTTCTTCAGCTGCAAAATGGGGCACACAGTGCTATGTAGTACCCTTCAAGATTTCTTACAGTCTAGGTGGTTTAGGAAAGCATGAGAGCTGCATGCAGTACACTGTCCACACGAAGCAAGTAGCCCTAATCTGCATGGAGTGTGGCACTGAGAAAAATTTCAAACCCCAGCTCTGCCATTTGTCAACAGTATGATCTCAGGCAAGTAACCCTCAGCTTGTCCAAGAAAGCTGATGGGGAAAAAAATACCAGTCTTACAAGATGAAATAACACAGTATGTCTACAACAGACACACAAAAGGTAATTGCTATTTTCTTTATGACATACAGGCTAGACCCAGATGGGTTTATACCGACTAATCCAGAGTTGGAGAAAAGACACGCAATAAATATCTACTAAACTAAAAAAATTCTAAATAAGTCCTCAAACAGTTCCCTTTATATCTCTTAAAAAATATACTTGGTTGACTTAAAAAATTCCAGTTGTCAAGACCATCAAACAGGGAGGCTGATCTCTGTCTAAACCTTCTCCTTACTCAGAAGGCTCAGAATTTCCAGGGTTAAAAGCCAAAGCGGAGGGGGTAGACCTCTGATGAATCCCAAGTACTACAACTCAGCATAGTGCCCAAAGTGCTTCCTGTGTTCCTCTACACCAGCTGAGTCATTTGGTCCCACCCTCCTCCATCCAAACCCCAGGCAAGAGGATTTTGAGCTGCAGGGTCATAAATTATGCAAAGCATACCTGGGACAAACTTCCTCCACAGATTTCAGTAACAGTTCTGACATCCTTCCCCATTCCTCCTTCCCAAAGAAATGCTGGCTATAAGCACTCAGCCCAATCATCTCACCTGCTGCCGGTAGCTTCTTCTTTCTCATGGATGCTCTGATGATATCTGCACCATGGATTTTTTCTCTGTGCCTTTTGGCTTTAGCTTCATAAAACCATTGTCCACTCATATTCTTCAGCTGCTGGTCATCCTTAATTTTTTCAGGCAAATGTCTACAAAAGGAAAAGAGCTTTACTGTGTTGAGAACCCACAGTAAATAAATGACACTGCATAAATAAATTTGTAAACATAGAGGCAAAGTGAACCTCTCAGTATTTTGGACACTACAAACCTCCCAGATGACTAACAAATGTTCCTCTCTGATTGGAAATTCAGAGAAACCAAGGCCAATATCCATCTATCTATCATCTATCTATCTATCTATCTATCTATCTATCTATCTTTCAAAGGTTTAATCCATGATCCTAAGATGACATCTCAAATTTCTCAAAAGCAGATTCATTTGTCGGTTGTAGTCTTCTGTATCTACTGGCCCAGTGCAAGTACCCCAGAGAGGGATGATATAGTAAGCTTCCCTAAACATTGGATTGTCTATAAATAGGCAATTACAACAGTGACCCATCTCTTGAGGATATCTTGAGGATAAAATAAACTAATAATACATATAAACTGAGCATGCCTGGTACCTAAGAAACACTGGATAAATAACTCAGGGAGATTTAGTTACCAGTTCATCAGTCCTTTCCATTGTGGTGAAATGAGTTTAATCAGAGACCTTCCTGGAAGGTTGAAAGGAATGGGGGCGTGATGTTCCTAGTGCTTAATGTTGACGGAATGAACACAGAAAAAGCAGGGGGAGGGGCTGGGGATTTAGCTCAGCAGCAAAGCACCTGCCTGGCAAGCGCAAGGTCATGAGTTCGGTTCCCAGTACTGGAGAAAAACCAAAAAAAAAAAAAAAAAAAAAGAAAAGAAAAAGCAGGGGGAATCAGGAAAGACTAAGTTGCAGAAGCAGAGCACAAGGGCAGATTCCACTTGTGCAGATATTGCTTTCAGAGTTCCACAATCACTCATGCTTACTGAAAAGTTAAAACCTAAATAGCAATGCTGCCCTTCTAAACCTTCCCTAACTTATATGCACTGGAAAAACATTGTTCTAATTGGTAAATCTTTTGGCCTCTGCATCTAGCTCAATAAAATGTGAATCACAAATATATTTTTTCTTATTCATACAGATATAGTCAGGATAAAGTGGAATAAAATCCTTCAGGAAATATTGAGCTCTTGGAAAACAAAGTACTACATAAGTCCAAGGGAGTTTTATGATGGTTATTTGAGCTAATGTGCAAACCTCCTAAAGTAGCAAATCTGTTTTAATCTGAGAATGTTCAGGGGCCAACATGGCAGCAGGCTGGGTGTGAGCGCTGCATACAAGTGTACTTGGAAATCGGGAATATGAGTGGGGAGTTACCCCGAGTCTACCAAAGATGGCTTCTTTCTCCCAAGCATGCCTGGTTAATGTCAACTCTGCTGCAATGTCTTCTCTCTCAATTACCTAGGAACACGTGACCCTACCGCAAGTGTGCCCATCACCAGCCTGGCCATACAGCATCATGGTAGCCCATTTCCAAATTCTAACAGGGACAGCATTGTCACTTCATTGTTCCAAGTCATCACAGAGAGTATGGCTCTTAATATTTCTAGTGCCCAAGGCTTTGAGCAGAGCAGATAAGCCCTGCTGGGCTATTGGAGTAGCTTTACTTCCTGCTCTCAACAGGACCAAGTCTGAGTTCAAGTCCAGAAGAGAGAAATCCTGCCACTTCTCCCTAGCAGACTGAGCTCCCTGGGGCGGGGCACTGAACCAGCGCTTGCAGAGAGAAGGCATGCCAGGGGCCCCTGACCACCTGGCTGCAAGTTACCACTTCAGCTTCACCTTCCCACACTTAGCACTTAGCATACCCTGCTTACTAGCACACTCAACTTCTTCCTGTCCTCCAAACTGCTTTGTGACTCCTGTAGAAGCCAAAAGAAGCAGGAAGACATGGCAGAAAGAATACAGGCTTTGGAGGCTTCCCAAATTATATCCAAATCCCAGTTCTGATTCTTCTTGTCTGTAACCATGAGGAGGCAATTGAACCTAAACCTCAGTCTCCTTGCTTGTATAATGGGGAAGAAATGAGACCTACCCTGCAGGATTTCTGAGATAGCTAACTGAAGTGCTTGCCTGAAAGTCACTCAGGATGTCATTCCCTGCTCCTCTTTCCAACACATTGCTTCTCATTCTTCAGCTGTAGCTCAAGATCAAGAGGGCACTCTTTGCCCTCCTCTAAGCTCCCACCACACCTGCCCTCGGCACTCACCACCCCAGCGTACAATGATCTGTTTGCACATCTGATTCACCCACTAATCTGTCAAATCTGCAAACTCCCTGAAGACGAGGATTACAGCTAATCACTTTTGAAACCCTGGTGTACAGCACAGAGCCTGGCACAGGGCTGATACCCAGTAACTGTTTGTTGAGTGACTAAATCAAATAAAAGCTCAGCAGTCACCCTAGTTTGAGTCAGGTAAGAGGTAATGAAGATCTCGTCACTGCTGAGGTTCAGTGAGCCATGCCCCATCACAAAGGCAGGGTCTTCTAATGAGGCAGGATATGCTCATCTCTCATCAGAACAGGAAAAAAACACGATAAAATATGGCACCTGTCAGCATTCTTGCTGAAGGAGCCACAAACCATCATAGCATAACAACTCCCAACTGCTCTTCACAAGATTATTTATTAATTTTTGTTCAATTAGAAGTCACTTTGTAGGGATTCTGTGCAACTCTTAATCCATTCCTGCCTAACTGACTTGGCTGCAAACCCCTGACCCACACACAACACGGACAGGCTATGTGCATCAGACCCTGTTAACACCTGGTCCCTGAAAAGCCTGGTAGCCATGAGGATAAGGACTGGGTTTGCAGCTCCTTAGTTTTAAAGTGAGAAAAGAATCATACACTGTCCATGCACTGAATTCTTTGAAAAGAATCTGAATTCTTTAAAAACTTATTAAGTGCTACTTATGTGTTTCCAACTTGATTATCACCATTAGGTTTAATAATCACTGTCGTTTTCTATCTTGGTCACTTGTAATATTTTGTAACTGACTCCATATGTGTGACATCAAAGACCAAGTTTTGTAAAGATGTAGATCATTAGAAAGTTCCATTACTGTGCCATTAAGATCTCTTCTACTAGTGCATGTTGATTTCTCATTTTCTCTGAATGTAATCACACCAACCACATCAGCACTAGATTTTCTAATAGTTACATCATCTAGTTGAAATGGAAAAGGATAAATTTGGGAGGACAGATTTTTGTCCTTTACCATCCTCTCCATACTCATGCATCATGCAGAGAAGTTAAGATGCTCAAAAAAGCGGGTGGTTGGGTGGGCAGCAGTGCACTCCAGGAAATGCACATCCAGGTCATGTCCTACCCATTCCTCCTTTCCCTTTGCTAACACACAGAGTCTGTTTTGTACCGAACCATACATTTGGTACTCAACATGCATTATATCATTTAATCCTTTTACCACCATATACAAATAATTTAGTTAATTAAAAAGATGGCCATTGTGCTTCTCTGTATGTTAAAGGATGTATCTAAATCCTGGCTGGTTATCTGTTCACTTATTCATTCATTAATTATCTATCACATGCCAGGCATATGTGTGGAGTTATACATAAAAATTCACTCTGTAGCTGTCACTGCCACTGTCAGCTCTCTCCAGGGCACAGATAGTATGAGGATTTACAGAGGAAAGCTAGATGTGCAGCCCTCCACACTGGCTTCAACACTTTCGCCCACCTCCTCTTCTCCCTGTTCTCACATGTGCATACCCCAGCTTCCAGCTCCTCAGTATGAACAGATATAATTTCAGAGCAGGACCTGGTGGATCCAGCCAGTTATGGAAGCCAAGAATCATGGATGGTTAGGCTTGCCAGAGAGATGATGGGTCCATTTCTTAGTCTTCTCTTTTTGATATTGTTTAATCCCCCATATAAACTGGGCAAGACTGTGTGACTTGAAAGTATTCTTAGATATTTAGAGTGAGAGCTGGAAAAAACCTTGGGCAGTTGCAAATGGCCTCACTTTCTAGATGAAATAACTGAGGTCCAGACAAGTGAAGACACTTATCCGAGTGTCTTCAGTTAAGATGGTATCCAAGGTCACACAGAGCTGGGACAAGGAGCCACCCTGCTTTCCTCTACCCCATCCTGCTTCAGAGAATCAAGCATCATTGTGCTTTTAAGATGCTGACCACACTTCATCCTTTATACCAAGGGACTCAACCTTTTGTGGAGACTCTGGAAACCAACATATGTGGAGACAAAAGAAGCTGCACATGTTTCTTATGGTGAAAAAGATTTAAGAAATACATCCCTAGACTGTGAACACATCAGAGAATCCCACAGTGTGAGAGACAGCACAGTGCTTAGAAAGTACACAGCCTTGGCAGTTAGATCGACAAGGCCCTAAGTCTGCAGGGCGCTTGCTCTCATCTACCCTATTTTCTCATCTGTTGAATAGTTCAGCTAAAATGTTCTGATGATGAAAGAAGAAAATGTATGGGAAGCTCCATGTGCGATGCAGCCCCTTCATAAACGTGGGTTCCTTTCCCTCTTCCTCTGACAGAAAACATCAGAGGTCCTGAAGTCAGTTCTTCAATGACAACTGCCTTCACTTAAAACAAGCTAGGTCTTCAGGAGGCAGCTGAGGCTTATAAGATGTGGTGGCAGTGAAGATGGGATCTACTGCAAAAGCATCCATCACTGTGGATGTGGTTGTGTGTACGGGGGGAGGTGTGGAGCCGGTGTGGGCACAGACATACATGTGCAGCAATTTCCTGCTGGCAGTGTGACCCAAGGCACAGGAAAAAACACCTCAACAGTGTGTCATTTTTAAAGCATAAATGACTAAAATTACATGTGTACATTATGGTAGTTTTTCCTTAAAAGGCAGGGTGGGCAAGAGAGACCCAGACCAATACATAGCAGGGAGGTAAAAAGGGGAGAGGGGAATAAAGGGGAGAAAGGAGAGAGGAGAGAGCACACACACACACACACACAGAGAGAGAGAGAAAGAAAGAGAGAGAAGAAAGAGGGAGTTAGTTCTGCTCTGCTTCCCTGCTAGTCTGTGAAATGTCTCTACCTAGGAGTTAGGGACACAAGCTGACAACTTGGGGCAGCACTTGGTGGCTATGCAAAGAGAAGCAACACAAATGAGAGTAATGGTGGCAACAGTGACCTGGAACTGTCACTTCTCAACTGCACCCCAGCGACACAATAGAGGTTACCTCCTAGGGCCCAGTTGATATCCTAGCACTAACATGTTGAGTGACTTAGGAACTGGATGCTTCTGTAAACACTCGTTTTTTTCATCCATAAAGTCAGGATCGGAGGTCACATACAAGCTAGATCATATCCAAAGTGTCTTGAGTGAGGCTGGATGCGAGCTATTCAAAGCTACGGACATGTCGGGAATGGCAAGCAGATTTCAACTCTCAGATTTCTAAATCTCAGCTACTGAAAGTACTGAAGTCCTACTGAAAAGCAGAGTCCTGAAGCAGGATCTGGACTGGCCGGCAGCAGTGCTATCACCCATTAGTGATGTCCTCAGGACTACAGGAGGACTGTACTTCTGAGCCCATAAAAATTAGCATTTGAAAGAACAGTCTGATTTATAGTGGCAGGTTTACCTTTCTAATGATGTTTTGCTTAGGGTAATATTGTAATTATATAATTGGCATTTTTAAGCCATATGCCAATTAGAAGAACTGGTGTATTGTAAAGTCATGTCAGGGAGACATTTAGATTTTAAATTCACATTAAATGCCTTGAGGGCTGGGATCTTGTTTTCAATCATCCTAGAATTTTCTTTATATCATTGTCCAGAGTAGTTCCTTGTACTTAATAGGTACTCAATTAAATTTTACTTCACTAAATAATAGTTTTAGTAGTAATTTCCCACTAAGGAGTCAGGCTATTAACTAGAGTCTTCTGTCCTTTCAAAAGGCACAGGTGAAATGGTGGATAAGACGCTAAAATGGCTCCATCATCTATCATGTGCCAGGAAGATTAAGAAATATTTTACTTAATTCTGACTTTAAACATTTGAATTTGATACTATGATAATTCACAGTCTCTGAATTGAGGCTCGGAGAGGTTAAATTATTTTCCCAATGAACCAGGGTTGATTAGCGGTAGAGGTGGGATTGGACTCCACCCAGGGTCCACGCAGTAGGAGTTCTTCCCCTGTGTCATAATCTAACGTACTGTTCCTTTGGGGATGACGAGTGGCAAAGAGCAGCACAAGGCAAAGGGAAAAGCAGTGGACCAAGAACTTTCCTTATCGTGGCTGTAGGACCTACTAGCTGTGCGACCCTGGGAAAGCTCCTTGCCCTTTACTTTTTCTTTGGCCCTTACTTTCTTGCCTGTAAAGTCACTGATAGGGGCCAAAACAGCTCCTTTCCAGAGCTTTGTCTGATGGAAGAAGCAAGGACAAATAGCCAAGAGATGGCAAAGAGGGATGGCAAAAGAGGTGGTAAGCAAAAGCCAGGAGCAGCATTTCCAGACCAGACACCCGCTTCTGGTTCTACCGGTCCAGAAGCAGGACAATCTCAAAACCATCCCTGAAATTCTTCAGTTCCACCAGGTTCTTGTGTGGAACACGACATGAGTTGGGCTCTTTCAGTGTCCACAGGTCACTGCCTCACACCTATCTGCCCTTGTTTGTGGCCAAGTCACAAGAAGAGCTGGGTGCACAATGAGTCCCCCAGAGAGGGAGCTAGGACATGACCCACACTAGATTTCTCACCACCCCAAGGCTTCTTCCCATCTTTTCTATACAAAAGCAAAGCACCCAAGGGGGGCGCTCTCCATAGCTGCTGAGGCACCCTTAGGGACAGCTGACCAGAGGACAGGCTGAAAACCAAGACTACAAAGGACTCACCACATTTTTGCAGTGGCTTAGACTGGCTGGTGCTTTATTCCTAAGTGGGTATAACAGTCCCTGTCCACCCAGTCTCGGGGTTGTTATGAGAAATATCAGAGTTGTTTGTGAAAGAGCTTTATAAACTGTGAACCAGTAAAGCACTGATACTACCAAGAGGTTCTGCTGTCTAGATGAGTGTGGCTCCTCTGTCTCTTCCGGGGAAACTGCTTGAAGCACACTGCCTCCTGAGAAGGAGAAGCACTCCACCCAGGCACAGGCAGCATCACAGTGACTTGTAGGAAAGAACATGATTCACAGCTCACGCTTTGACAACCTACTCTTACCCCACCGCCAGATGCCAGAATGGCCCGTCATTTTCTCCTCAGGGAGAAGAGGTAGTGCTAGGGAATGAATACCTCAAGACTGGGATTTAAATCTCATTTGTGACACCTACTGGTGGCATGACCATGGACGAGTCACCTGATCTGCCTCAAAGTCAGCTTCGTCACACATCAAATGAGGCAATTCGAGCCCACTCCACCTCACAGGGGTGTGTGAGTGCATGAGAAATAAAAGGTACGTTAAGACCTTTGTAACTTATGAAACCACCTATACATAAGTTATCATTAGTACCCATAATCACACATTCTACAGAGCTTATGAGAATTTCAGTATGTTCTTTTAGAAAACATTCACATTCTATTAGGGTCAAAATGTGGGAAATGGTACAAATAAATCCAGCATTCGTGGTCCTCATGTCCTAGGAAATAAGTATACGGTTTATGATCCTTTTGGACAATATTTGGGATAGGGATCACAAAGTGAATACTAGTAACTCACATTTAAGAAGCCTTGCACTGTTAGCAAAACCCAAGATTTAGATGCTGAATAGTAAGGCCTAGATGAAGTCTGGTCTCGTGCTCATTCTCCCACAAAGGTGAATGGAAGTAGTAAGAATGCTGGATGTCTGGGTCGGAACATTTGCATTCCATCCAAAAAGGACATTGTGCCAAAGGCACCACTCTCCCTTTTGGAACTCAAGTCAAACAAAAAATTGCCTTGGTCAGAGCACATTCACTCATTCATTACAGGTATGCCACCTCTACCTGTCCAGAGAAGACTTTCACTTTTGCTGTTAAAGTCAATTCCAGCCAGAGGAAGTGGTCCATGCCTCAGGAAGATGAGGCAGGAGGACAATGAGTTCAACGCCAGCCTGGGCAACTCAATGAGACCCTATCTTATTCCCATCTTTCTGCGAGTATACAAAAATGTGAAGATATTCCTGAATTTACTTCTTTTAAACATTTTATAAATTTAAAAAATCTTAGCTTATGCCTCAGTTAAAAAATGAATTCCGTTTTAAAATATGAATATAAAATATCCCACAGATATATATGGATGTCGAGCATGTACATATTTATATATATTTCATTCTTAACTCATCATTTAATAAATGAAAGGAGCACAGTTTTTTATTTTGTTTTCATTTATAAAATGAGATCTCACTCTCTCATCCAGGCTGGTCTCAAACTTGTGGGCTCAAATGATCCTCCCACCCCAGCCTCCTGAGCAGCTGGAACTCTACACGTGCACTACTGCACCTGGCTTATTTTTAATTAAGATTCTATTCCTGGTCCGCATTCGATGGGTAAATTAAGACACACAAGGAGGAAAAGTTCTGTAACAGGAAGCGAACCTAAAATTGGAACCAGTAAGTTTAGGCTCCAAGTCAAAACTACCACTTGTGGTTGAAAACAAAAAAGTCCTTTTCTTTCAGACCACCTCTTCTTTCCCTAGTGCCCGGAGACTCCGTGGCCTCTTACCTGACTCTCTCCTCTTCGGTCCTCTTCAGGACAGCATCCCGCTGCAGAACCTTCATAATGGCCTCTTGTTCCTCTTCCGTCAGAAAGCTTAGGTCAATCATTTTGAAAAGTGCACACAAAAATAATAGTAATGAACGTAGCTTAAAATTCTCAGGGCTAAACAGCTAAGACTACAACCAGGAAGATTAAAAGATGCAAAAATGAAATGAAAAAATATCTTGTTCAGTTCTGTGGCAAAGGTCTTGTTTGGGCTCAGCAAAAGTTTTGCGTGGCTGATAGCAAACTCCTACATGCCTTTTGCCATGAGGAAGTAGCAGTCTGGGCAATGATGTGGAGAAGAGGCTCTCAGGAGATTACTGCGTTCCTTGTGACCCCAGCAGCATTCCCAGTCCACTCCCACTCTGGTCCAGGCTCAGACACAGTGTCTTCTCTCTGTATCCTGTGGTCAACTTGAGAGGCAGCAACATCGGAGCATCCCTGATCTGGGGAACCGTGAGAGAGCAAACAGGAGAGAGTGAGAGGCAGTTCTTACAAGCACTGCCCAGTACGACAAGAGTTTGAAATGACCATTTGAGATGGTCTCTGAGATGAGGGAAACCAGTTCTGCTGGCTTTCTGAGCACATGGTAAAGGCGTCATGAAATATGCTTTAACCCGATTCCAGATGGTCAAGATGCAGAGCACACAAAAATGCCTGTCAATGTTTAACAACACACCTCAGAAAAGGATGGCTGTGAAAAGGAACTGGTTCTGCATAAGCTCTGGCTAAAAGCTCACGCTAAAGGTCACATGTGATTCCAGTTGTCAAGTAACTGTAAATAAGAAGCCAGAAATAAAAATGTTAAATGTTTACTTCTTCAGAAGTAGGAAAGTTCCACTGCAGTATCTGTGCTGTGTAGTGGGGGAGATTAATATTAAGCAGGATAATAGGAATTATTCACTCAGTTGTACCTCTACTGCCTGCTGTACCTAGAGGAACCTACCAAGCCAGTCATCCTTCATTTCTGAGCACTTGCTGGTATGTAACAGAAACTGGGGAAAAGAAGAAAATTTCAAAACATCCCACCATCCAAAGCAAGTATTTTTGAGACTCTGATTTTCTTTGAGGTATCTTAAACGTGTGAAATGAGGTGAGATCTGAAGAATGCCACAGCCAGAGGGGACTTCAGATATTATTTATTAAAGAGTCCAGGTCCTTTTGAAAACTGTAGTGATGCATATATGGTAGATACTCAAAACCATGTGTCTGGTAAGTTTGAAAGCAGTCTCACTTAAGGGCAAAAATAGATGTGTACACTAGTGAGTGAAGTTCATGAGTAAATTCCTTGAAAAACAGAATTACTTGGTGGGAGTTCCCCCTGTGACTTGCTAACTATAAGCCATTAGGTGAATTACTGACAACTCTGAGACTCCGTTTGCTTATTTGTACTTAACATTATACTTATCACAGACTGTAAGGATTAAATAAAATAAATAAATATAAAAAAGCACACATGTTGCATGCTGTACCATATCTAGTTACTAAAAAATATTTTAGCTTCCCCTCTGAGTTCATATTTTTGTTCCATCTAGGTGAATAAGACTACCTCGCTCTATGTTTTCCAGATCTCTTTTGTGTTATATCCTTTTCTGATCTCCCCTGTGAAGTGTGGACTCTGACGATTTTAATTTTATTTTCATACAGCTCTTGCAAATCACCCATAGCGACCACTTCAATAAATATTAAGACATAACTTCGATCTCTTTTTTCAACTTTGCATGCACTTACATATATGTTCTGGCCTGTTTGTTTGCCTCGAAAACTACCCAACCTTCAAGACAAATCAAAGTTACCACTACAAGGAAGCTTTCTCTAACCTCCATAGCCACAGTTAAATGCTGTGATAGATTAAATTACTGTGTCTAACTCTTCACTCCCTCCCAGTAGCAGCCCCGGACCCACACCCCCTGAAATAGGGCTACTCAGCTGATCTACAGATAGGAAACCAAGAAGTGAATATTTTTGAAATTGTTATACAACTAACTTGATTGATACAAAAGCCTTCCCATATACATATTTCCCCTGCTTTTAACTGTCTGCTCTGCCTCTTGCTTGACTGTGAGTGTCTGAATGTGAAGTAACACTGCAAATGATTAAAAGAATGAACGAACTGAATCCATATAGGCAGCATCACCAGGAGATTCTATCTCAATTCTTCCTGTCTTTTATGCACAGCACCTTCCCCAGAGGCCAGAGGCTGGCAACCAAATGGATAAATGACACATTCTGAGAACTAAGTCCCAGTGATGCTTTACACAGCCATTGGGTTCAGTAGGAGACTGGTCTTTTTGTTTGTTTGTTTTTGAGACAGGGTTTCAATATGTAGTTCAGGCTGCCCTTGAACTCACTGTGTAGCCCAGGCTGGCTTCAGCCTCCTGAGTGTGGGGGTTATGCGCATGTGCCACTGCACCTGGCTGGGGACAGTTTTTAAATTCAAAGAGTGGGGACAGGACGACAGCAAAGGAGAAAAACAACTTAAGTGGTCCAGCAGTGTGGAGGGGAAGAGTTGCTGAAGAGGGCAAGGATGGTTCCCACACCTTCAGTCAGAACCACGAGCCCACAGTGCGGAAGTGTAAAAGCTGTTAAGGGTTAAAGAGTTCTCACTAAAGGTAGCCTATGAGTGGGGCAAAGGGCAACAGTCTCACTCTCCAAAGGAACGAAGGCTGCATTCTTTCCTGATTGGGTATCCAGTAGTCACTTCCCAAATAGACGCAGGAGAGTGCTCAGACAGCAACCGACACGCTTCAAGACTGCTGTTAACCCAGCTCCCACCAAGGTGGACGGCTCCGAGCTGAGACTGCAGGAAACATTTCTCTCATTCATTCAGTGAGAGGCTGCCACCAGTCTACTCTGGAGATGCAGCCATGAATAAGAGAGAAGGGGAAAAAACCTTCTGCCTTTGTAGAGTTTACACGTTACTAGAAATAGGCATCATCAAACTAAATAATGAAGAACACATTTTTCATTAAAAAATTTAAATAATTCAATATATAACATGTTGGAAGTGGTAAGAGCTTGAAGGAAAACAAGTCTGAGGAGGGAGGAGAGTAAGGTGGGAGAGCTGGCATTTAGCAGCGGTTTGGGGAAGTCTCACTGAGGAGGCAACACTTGAACAAATGCTTTACAGAGATGAGGAAACAAGCCAGGCAAATATCACAAGGTCCCGAGGTGGAGCGTGTCCGGCTGTTCAAGAAACCACAAGGAGGCCAGTGCTGGCACAGCAGTGTGCCAGGACAGCAGGGAGGCAAAGGCGGAGAGGAAGTGAGTCAGGTGTCTTAGGCCTGGTAAGGACTATAACATTTCTGGATTTGCTCTGAGATGGACAAGCAATAAGAAAGGGCAGGAAAACAGCAGGGAATAAATGTTTCCTGGGCACCTCCTACACACTGCTACTTTGTGCATATACGCACAGTGATGCTGGTGGAGGTTTTATCTGTGTTTTTTCCAATGAAGACAGCAAGGCCCGAGGATGTGTTCGCTACTAAGTGCAAACCAGCATTTGCCGTAGTTTTGTCTGAATAAACCACTATAGCTTTGACATCCTGGTTTAGACCTAGAATGTGCCCGAAAAGTCTCATGTGTCCAGAGGGGGCGCTCTGGGGAGGTGATGGCCCGCGGAGGTGCTGTAGGGTCGGTGGATGTATCCACTGATGAGTTTGGAGGTTAAGGTGCCATTGGGATGTGTGGCCTCGTTTAACTAAGCTAAAAAATCTTTGACACGGCCTGTGAACAAGTACCTCTTTCCTCTCTGAGCTCTTTTCCTTGGGCTTCTGACATTCTAAACTTTTTAAGCTCCTTTTGCCTTCATGGCTTTACATATTCTGTTCCTTCCTCCTGGAGCAACCTTCCCTGCTGGGTCTCCAGTTACAGTCACTTACTACACAGAAGCCTTCTCTAACCCCTAAACTCACAGAGCTAGGTTAGTACCCCTCCTAGGTGCCTGTAGCACTCAGCTTCCTTGGTCACAGTGCTCATTACACTGCCCCAAATCCCTATCTGCCCATATTTGTCCCCCACCAAGGTTCAGTTCTCTGAGGGCTTTGTATCTCTAGAACGTGTCCCTCAAATAGGCACTAAAATACTGTATTTGTGGAAATTTTTAAAAAGCCAGGTGGAGAGGATGGGGCTTCCACTTCGCCCTTACCCAGAACCTAGCTCTAGGGCCCACAGGTGAAAAATGAAATCTATATTATTCCTGGGTTCTAGCACCAGGTCTTGCACATGACTCTGATTTGAATAGGTCACTTCTCCATGTCTCGATTATCTCGTGTGTATGCTGAGCACGTTCTCTTCTTCAAGGAGATTACCGTGAGAATGTGGGACTCTGCAGAGGACAAATGTAGAACAAATGCAGCATGAGCAACAGTAGCACAAAAGGGAAATTTGAGAGCTTCACATGGGGACTGTGCTTAATTCATATTTTCCATGTGTTAGTCCTGCCATGCCACATCTATAAAAAAACAATGCTCTGCGTTTTGTCAATTGTCCAAAATGTAAGCTGGGAAGAAAAACCAAAACCCAAAACACTTGATGGTAACAAAGTTAAGAGCTGGGTTGCTAACCCCAATCTCAATCATTTTGCCTGACTGGACTAAATTAAATAAAGCCTCGTGAACAAAAAAATTCTTTCCCAGTGCGCTGTGCTGTGAGACCATCAGGAAGCATCTTCTCTTTTCCTACACAGCTCCTGCCGAGTGAAACGCTATGGACCCTGAGGGAGGGGAGCAAAACTCATGTGAGAAGTGACTCTCACATGACGAGGTTTTCAGAAGAGAAGTACATTGTTCTGACAGTCCCATGACATCAAGAAGGAAGGCTTGAAAAAAAATCTAGGCAGTACAAGCAGAGCAGAAACAAATACACTTGAGTTGAGAATGGTGCTTCAAAAAAATTCTGATTAACAGAAATGTTTATCTCCAGTGATAGCACTTATAAAATCCATTTTGTGTAAAACTAATTTTTTTTTAACTTTCAGGTCATGATGACATCAAAGGATGAATAGAATAATCCATTGGTGGTTCAAGAGAAACTGAGGACAGAGCCCAGTGCAGGGTGACCATCAGAATCTTTGCTTCTCCCAGAAGAAAGATCCCCCAGGACTGACTGGTGCTCATTAGATACCCAGGCCCATCCTGCATGTGTGTTAATGCCACTAATTGTCCTGCTGGGCTGCTCCACCTCTCAGGCTGGCTTTGCACCCCCAGTGACCTTGCCTGTACATTCCACCTGTTGGCTCCATGCCACCCTGCCCTCTGGGAACACTTTTAGTTAACTCTCCCTTTCTCATAATAGCTTAAAGGGAAGACAGATTTTACGTTCTCCTTCAGTCTCCTTTGCTAAGAGGAAGATAAACTTTCTCCTTTTAATTGTTCTCTTGTGTTTTCTAAGTCAGTCATGATAGTGGTCATTTTTGTCTGGACTGCAAAATAAGCAGGTAGTGCTAAGTACTTTCACATATGATCTCAATTAATCACTCTGACCACACAGGAATGAAGGTTTCCTTCGCATCACGTAGATGAGAACACAGGGGCTCCAGGAATTAAATACCTCATATAAAGTCACTCAACCGAAGTGTGATTTGAACCCAGGCCTTAAGATTCAGAAGGCATTGTTCTTCATCTTTCCCTGCATCATCCCTGCCCTTCTTCTCAGAGAGACTACACAGTTAAGGGCAAAGAGAATCCAAGTTCCTCTGACATTCTAATTTCTTCTTGGTCATTTCCTATGGGCAACACGCATTGATCCTCAGTGGCTCGCTCTTCTGTACCCAACTTGTTTGGAACAGGAAAATTACCGGGCCTTTGGATTTGTTTTATAGATAGACACAGAAAGGAGGACAAGCAGAAGATAGAGAAGAAAAAGGCACCTGTGTCAATGTGGCAGGTGTGTACACACGCCCAGCCACTTCTACTAGTGGTGCAGATTCCTAGAACCAGAAGCTATTACTAAAGGAACCTACTTCCTACGTCTGAACTCAACCAGAAGGGTTTGTTATGTGACTACACAGAAATGTATTTATGTGAAAATAAGTTTTGCCCATGCACTGTTAGGAGACAATGCTACACGAATATTTTCTTGTTCTTGCATGGTCAGGGCTTTCAACAATTAAAAAAAAATGTGAATCACTCAATCTACTGTGCTGTCTAAACTGATTTACTTCAGACAAATAATTGTCTTATATTGGTTCAAGATAACCCCTCAAAAAACATCAGTCAGATACATAAAATGAACGAGTGAAATGAACCTCTGAAGAAGTAAACAAATAAGAAGGTATCATGGAATAAAAAGAGTAAGTTTATTACCTGATAATGAATTACTGTTTTACTTTTCATGAAGGAAAACTGAAAATTCAAAACTGGCTGTTATCCTCATGACAAAAGAGAACGCTTTATTTTTGCAAAGATTCTTTCAAAGATGGAAGTATTTTTTTAACATTGTTATTTCCCTGAAGCTCTAGGCTGATGTAGCTAAGAACTAAAGTCTCCTGGAAAATGGCTTGGTAATATTAAACTAATGATGAAGGGTTGGGGGAGGCAGTGGAGAAAGATTATGTATATGTGGCAGTTCCTCCTACTCTTTAATCTCAAAGTTGAACCTAATGGTGATGTTCCTGGACTTCTAAAAGGCTCATATCTACCATTTCTTGGTCTCAAGTTTCAACTTAGGGTACCCATAGGGATCATAAGGTTCAATGAGCTCCCATCACAAGCAGGACCATGGGTTTTGGTCATGGGTTATATAAGGGAGAAGCATCACATACAATTAACTCTCATTAGTTAAGTGCTAATAATGGAAGAACAAGCTAAGTGTGTGTAGGAAGGAGGAGTTCGGGCACAGGGATTTAGGAAGGAGATAAAATAAGGTGAATCCTGAAGGCTAAACTAGACAAAGAGGTGATCATTTTGGGGAACAGCATTGGACTGCGAAAGAATAAATGTATTCAAAAAGAAACCTAGCCCATGTCTATCACCATGCACTAAAGTCAAAATGGATCAAAGATCTAAATATTGAAATAGAAACACTAACTCTACTGGAAGTGAAAATAGGTAGAAATCTTGAAGACATAGGTGTAGGCAGAGACTTCACGAACAAAACTCAGACTGCAAGGGAAATATTACAAAGAATCAACAAATGGGATCTTACCTTATGAAAAAGCTTTTGCACAACAAAGGAAATCACCAACAGAGTGAAAAGACAACCCACAGAGTAGGAAAAAATTATAGCTACTTGTCCCTCAGGCAAAGGACTTATAGCTAGATGATATAAAGAATTGAAAAAAAAAATCAGATTCCCCAATCCAAAAATGGGCATCTGGGATAAATACACACTTCTCACTTGAAGAAATACAAATGGCAAATAGATCCATGAAAAAACGTTCAATATCACTGGTCATTCAAGAGATGCAAATTAAAACAACACTGAGATTCCATCTCAACCCAGAAAGAATGGCTATCATCAAGAAATCAACCCATAACAAATGCTGAAGGGGCTGTGGGGAAAAAGGAACCCTTATCCACTGTTGGTGGGAGTGTAGACTGGTGCAACCACTGTGGAAATCAGTGTGGAGATTCCTCACAAAACTAGGATTAGGGGTCCCATTTGACCCAGCTATTCCCCTTCTGATATCTTCCCAGAAGAATTAAAAACATCATACCACAGCAATATATGTGCACCCATGTTTATAGCAGCACAATTTGTAATAGCTAAATCTTGGAAATAACCCAAATGCCCATCAACCAAGGAGTGGATAAAAAAAAAAAAAGTGGTCTTTTTATAAAATGGAGTATTACTCAGTCATAAAGAAAGATAAACTGGGGACTTATATAGGTAAATGGATACAACTTGAGACCATACCATAAGTAAAATAAATCAGGCCCATATGTGTAAACATTGCATTGTCTGACTACTGTAAGAAGCTGAATGAGTAAATAAGATCCAAAATGTACCATAGATATTGTGAATTGGGAACTGTTCAGAAGAAAAGACAAACTGTGATGGGGGAAATGGAAAAGGAAGAAAGGGGAAAAGAAAAAATATATTTATACACAAGATAGTTATACAGGTAGTTTCTCTTAGTTCACTGAAAAGAAAGGTTTGTGCTAGTATTGTTTGGACAATACCTCATACCTATATTTTGTACTCTGAATAACTACTACAAAAACAATATGCAATGTATTAATTATTGTAACTCTCCTGCTAGCCTGTTTTGAAATTCTGTTTTATTGTTACTTTTATTTTTTCTCTTTAAAATAAAAATAAAAAAAGAAGACTAGTAGCCTGAGTATAGAATATAAATGGGAACCAAAGGCCAGATTCCAAGGAACCTGAAATATCGACATTTTTTATAAATGCTCTAGAACCAACCTTTATATTTTCCTGACCTATCAGGATTACAAGAGACAAAAGCAGTGAAGAGAAAAAGGAGCTGGGGAAATGAGCAGCAGAAGGCTGATTATAAACGTCACTCCTGGGTGAAAAATTCAAATCAAGTCTAGAAGAGGCATGGCAGTCCACAAAAGGGTGACTCACTTTTAACTATACAGCAAGAAGGAGCTCTCAGACATAATAGGCAAGGTTCATCTGGTATTGCACAGAGCTGCCTGCCACAGAAGTCAACGCATCCATTGGTTCTTACCGAGTACACAGTTTGGGAAGCACTGGGAGCCTAGCGAAAGTTCGGAATGCCAGAGAGAAAATTTCTGTCTCCTTGGAATGGCCACATCCATCACAGGCCCAGATTTTAATTCTGGCAAAAGGCAAGTTCTATGTCCTGAAAGTTCTGAGAGTGCACACAGTCCTCGTCCTCAGTGAGTTTATATTCTGGAAATGACAGGTACTGGACAGCCCTAAGAATTCCTACACAGCAGAAGAATAGGGGCTATAGGACTTTTAACTGCGGGGCTTAATGTGTTGGGAGAGCAGGGAACGCTTCCTTGAAAAACAAATAAGACCTGTGTCAACTGCAAACTCCACAGCAGTGGTGGCGAACCTATGACACACATGCTGCAGCGGGCTCCTTGTGTCACTGAAAGCTTGAAAAGATCACCATCACTGCTGTAATGTGACATCTAAATTAGGAGTGCTGTCACTTTAATTATATTTATGAGTGCTTCTAAATCTGGACGACCAGCAACAGATTCCCAGACATTGCTTGAGACCCAGTGAATCAAAATCTTTAAAGCTAATGTCCAAGAATCTGCATTTTATAAAATGTCTCCATACGATGTGGCTATTTGGCCAGGCCTAGAAATCACAGCTCTAAAGGATTCCCAGTAGTTCAGAAGTGGCTGATGACTGGCAGAAAAGCAAAGCAACTAGATAAAGCTGAAGATGTTCATTTATGTAGCAACTGTTTTTCAGCTGTGACAAGAGCAAACACAAAAAAGTAACAGCTGAATCGAAGCTGAATCGTAAAGTCATAAGTAGTTCTTTGTGCAGATAAAAAAAATGAGACTAAGCGGGGTTAAGCCAGTTGCTTAAGGTCAAACAGCTGTCTAGTGAGAGAGTTAGGACACACAGAAGGACCTAGCTTATCTTCCAGGACACATATAATTACAATGAAAATAAGGATTTACAAATGGACTAAGAACTGACTTGAATGCATTTCACAGCATTTCTGAAACTGACACACAGATAGCGAGCAGGAATTACAGATGAATACGAGATTTAATTATTTTCTAGGTTTCAAATTCAAAGGACGGGAGTAGAAGAACAGCTGATTTATTAACTAGAATGGAATTAAAACCAGAATCATAAAATTAACTGAACTGTAGCCATCACCAGCTCAGACTTTAAAAGGACACAGAAAGCCTCACTTTGGGTGCCATTATGAACATTCTTACAGCCTGGGAGGGAGAGATTATGTACTTACATAGGTGACCTCAAAATTGCTATACAGTATTATCACCTGAAAAACTTAGAACAAAACAAACAGAAACAATGCCCAGATTTCTTCACCCTCCGCTTCCTTCCAGTGATTCTCATGCCACTGGTCTGAGGTGCAACCCCAACTGGGATACTTTTGTTCAAGGTGCTCAGGTGGTTACAAGGGGGAGTTAGAGTTGAGACCACTGAACCGGTCTTCTCCCTGTTCTGGACCCTGCTCAAATCTAGGCTGTCAGGGTAAAGCAAGCAGGGAAACCAGAAGACAAAACAGAAGGAGACAAAGCCACTAAGCTCAGCCTCCAGCACCTGCAAGTTCCTCAACAAGAGGCTTCCTTAGAAGGTCCCTAGGGCACAAAAGTCAAGGGTCCACTCTGAGGTTGCAGCGAGGTCAGCTGACCTTGTATCCAAAGATTCCGTGCCCTTGCCACCTCTCCTGCCTCAGCCTAGTCCCAGACTCCCTCAAAGACTCATTGCCTGAGGTGAAGTTATTAATTGAGCCATCAAAGGTAGGGCAGGTACCTATGCTGTGCAAGGTCTCCCTTCATGCTCTGGATTCTCTCCCAGATACTTCTTTTGAAACTGGTACAGGTGAATAATGCCCACATCCATTTTCTGTGCCATGACACAGAAACTGCCGTGATGTAGTAGAATGCACTGGCTTTAGGGTCAAAAGCTGACTAGAAGAGGAGTGATCTCTTATTAGCTCTTTAGCAGCTCCCCTAAGGACACTGGATTTGTTCCTGACCTGTTCATGTGAATGGGAAAACCTCCCATGCAAATTTTTTATGAGGATGACATTCAGCTGCAGGTAAAATGGTGTACAACAAAATGCATGCTCCACAAACACCCGCTGAAAGCAGCGTCCAGCACTGCGCTAGCTCAGCTCTCCTGCCAGGTCGCGTTAAGACTGAACGTTACTGCCGCTGCTTTCCCCACTGACCTCCCCAGACTTTCCCTTTTTCACCCTCCCACCCCATTTGAAGGAGTCTAATTCTCTGTTTTTACAACCACACACATCACCACATCTGCCACAGAAACCTTTGAGAGTTTTTTAAAATCTAAATTTGGGATGGGGACTCAGTAATAGAGAGGTCGGGTAAGAGGTTCCTATTCTTAAATTACTAAGAATTCTAAATGTTCCTAGTTTAGGCCTTGACCCCTGCTTTATAAGACCAAAAGTCAAGAGTGTGACATTTTGGCCTCTGGTTTATATTAACTGCCATCCTCTAATGACGCTTTTTCTGCTA
Organism: Chinchilla lanigera; assembly: GCF_000276665.1. Classification (NCBI taxonomy): domain Eukaryota; kingdom Metazoa; phylum Chordata; class Mammalia; order Rodentia; family Chinchillidae; genus Chinchilla; species Chinchilla lanigera. Next base: position 7,093,715 of record NW_004955414.1, on the reverse strand, counting down.
GTGGACAGAGACAATTTGCCATTCCTGTATCCCCAGCTTCTAGCATGGTACGTGGCACAAAGCGGGTGCCTCATTTATTGAATAAAGTACAGAAAACAAAAGAATAGTGGGGAAAAAAGAGAATAGTGGGGAAAAGCAAAATAACTCAGTGGAGTAGGGAAAGCCTCAAGAAAAATTACAAGGCAGGGGCAAAAAATTTTGACAAATTATCTTCCATCTATGTATTTGTCAACTCTGTGATAGAATAATAGGCCTCTGAAGAGGTTTGCATCCTAATTCCCAAAAACTGTGAATCTACTGCCTTGCATGGTAAAACAAACTCTGCAGATGTGATTCCGGGAGACTGTCCTAGATCAGCAGTGGTGAACCCACGGCACGTGTGCTGCAGTGGGCACACAGAGCCCTCTCTGTTGGCATGCAAACCAGGTTGCCCCAGGAGCTATGCATCAAATAACAGTTGTTTTTGCTAAACTAAAACCTCAATATTCAGGTTTAATTGCATTGTTGGCACATTGTGGTAAATATGTGGGGTTTGGCTTACAGTCTGGGCACCTGGTCTCTAAAAGGCTTGCCATTGCTGCCCTAGATTATCGAGGTAGCCCAGTATAATTGCAAGGTCTTTATGAGAAGGAAACAGGAGAGTTAGAAGGAAAGCGAGAGGAAGGATGAAGACAAAAATAGTGTGGAATGATATGTTTCAAAGGTGAAAGGACGAATCACGAGCCAAGAGCGGAGATAGCTCCTGAAGTTGCAAAGGGCAAAGAAACAGGTTCTTTCCAGTGCCTCCAGAAAGAACTTCGTTCTGCTAATCCCTTGATTTTAGCTTGTAGAATCATTTCAGACTTCTGACTTCTAGAACTGTAAGATAATAAAAGTGTAGTGTATTCAGCTGTTAAAACTGTTACGGCAATATGAGGAAATTTATACACAGTTTCAGGGCAGATAACATTGCTTATTCATTTCTGAATCCCTTGCTTCCTGCATAAGTCCCTGTAAACTAAATACATCTTCACAAGTGACTTGGAGGTGGCATCCTAGACACTTTTCTCTCCTTCTACTGTAGCCAATCATTGTCAGGTTCAGTTGACCCTTCCTCTGTTTCACTGTCACTCATGTAGAGCGGTGTAATTGCCTGAACATTCTTGGTTCTCCCTCACTTGTACTTCTCACACACAAGCCAGCTAGGTTTATAATCCAAAGCATCACTTTGATCATGCCACCTCCACTTAAAAACTCTCCACAGTTCTTCCCTGATGGCAGAGTAAGTCCAAATTCCTTATCCCAGTACTGGTGCCCTTCTCATTCCAAGCTCCTTATCCAACCTGCTTTGCCACAGGCCTCTTCCTACCCCTTGAATTTCAACAAAACCACAGATCATACATCCCTTCTACGCCATCATTGCCAGAACAGCCTTGTTTTACGTCATTCCTTCCATTTAGAATGTTTTTTCCTTATATCTTCATCCAATCAAACCTTTTGAGTTCTCAGTTTAAACAATATCCCTTCTTCAAATCTGTTCTTGCAGAAAACTGAACAAGACAAGGATGTCGGGAACAAGACAAGGGTGTCCGCTGTCACCACTCCTGTTCA
>NW_004955414.1:7084060-7089975 GCF_000276665.1 Chinchilla lanigera | reverse complement strand
TATCAATATGTAATACAACAAGCATTGTTAATTTCCTACCACTTTGTTTGTAACTCTGTATTGTCTGTACTGTTCTTTTGCTATTTTGTAAAATGTTGTCTGTCTTTTAATGTTTTCCTTTTATTTTTAAAATAAAATTAAAAAAAATAAAGACATTCTTTAAATCACTTTTATGCTAGAAGAGAAATTTGGTACTTTTTTTTCCTCTTGGTGACCATGAATGTAGCACTTCACTGAGGCTCAGTTTGCTTGCCCCTAAACCTGGGACCAACCATTGCCCACTTCCCTTGGAAAGTCAGCACAGGGAGCCAATGGGACTTTGAATGGATAGGCCTTTTGTCAACTGAAAACACTATACAGTTATATTTATCCATTCACTTTTTAACAGCATGGCCTCTGTTATGGTTTGTGTCTGGATGTCCCCACCAAAGCCTCATGTAGTCATGGAGCAGGCTTCTAGAGTTTATGATTGATTCATGGTCCAATGTTGGGATTATGGGTGTGAGTGTTACACCCGCCCTGGGGGGGGGGTAGTTTGCAAACAATGTAAAGGAGGGAAAGAGGCTTGCTCTCTGCTGCTCCTCCCTTTCACTCTCCTTGCTTTTGCTATCTTCCCCCACCATGAATTATTGCCCTTTGCCATGTGTCACCCTGCCTTGGAGCCAGCCGAGTATAGAATGAAACCTCCACAAACTGTGAGCTAAATAAACCTTTCCTTCCTTAATTTTGGGTGTTAGGTATTTTGTCTCAAGAGCAATGAGAGAAAAGCAACTAAGACAGCCTCCGAGCAGACACCCATAAGCTTGGATAACAGGAAAGTTCATAGTGTACTATCAAAGAAATGAAGAAAGCCTACACTTTACCTGCCTTCAAATAGTCCCTAACACACTATACAAGCAGTATCCTACTTGTAGATTCCAAATAACCACAGGCAATCCCCTCGTGAAGGAGCCTTGAAGAATGATCTGATAGCTGTGAGGTGCTAACATGGTATGAGGTGATATTCTGAGTAAAAGTTCCTATTGTTGAGCAATGTAACCACCATGTAATGAGAACCATGTCTACCCAGGTGTCATGTTGTCCTCTTTGTATATGATGCTCCAGAATCTTCCAATCCTCCAAGGCATGTTCCAGAAGGATATTCACTATGTGATAAGGTGGGAAAAATGACTGAGCATATCTTACAGTGTATCGACAATTAATATTAAATATCAAAACTGGCATCAGCAACTATCTCAGGCCCAGTGTAGTTTTCTCCAGACTCCAGTCCCCTGACTTGTTTCCCGGGCCAGCCACACTAGGACTCAGTACAATGCTTCACAGAAGGATGAAAGCTCTAATGAGCAAAGCAAATCTCATGAAATATTCAGCTGGTCTTTGGAGAAAAACAGCTGGAGCTGACCTTAGGAATTCCACTAATTCCCCCTACCACACAATCTAAAAATAGCCAAACAGCATTTCTAGCTAGTGATGGCCTTTCCTTTAAAGGAAATAATATGCAAAAAGGCATGCTGGGGTCATTAGCCCAAACCATGCAGTCCTCATGATAAATCCTCAGCCAAATGTTCCTGTGAGAATCTGCCGTCACAAGGTCAGCACTGAAATGTCATTGTGAAGGCCCCCCTTCCCGCAGCCTGCACTACTCTCCACTCTGTGAAGACATACATAACCAGCCACTAATTACATGAGAAACTCACCTCTCCTTCCTTGTCCTTAGCTTCCACATCAAAAAAATAAAGCCCTTGGTTCTGACCTCTAAGGTCTTCTCTCAGTTTATGACTCCCTGGGATGTACTCACTGCACTAAGAATAAAATTCAAACCACTCAGTGTTACACTGGTCCCTCCAGATCTGCCTCCTTAACCTTCCTTCCATTTCCCCCATATAGTACCTTAAAGCACCTTAAAGTTACCTCTCACTACTTCTATGCCTTTGGAACATGCAGCTCCCTCTACCTTCAATGCACTTCCTGAGCTTCTTAACGCCCTACTCATCTTTCAAGACAGAATCCAGGTCCACCTTGTTTGGAAAGAGGGGGCTAGCCCTTCCTCCTCAGCTTAGGTTTGATTTCTTCCTCTGTGGTCCCCCAGGACTCTGATTACAGAACAACTGTCTGCTTATTTATGTCTTCCTGACAGGCCTGAATGCTCTTCAGAGATAGAGAGACCTCCCCTGTACTCCCAGCACCCCGCCTGCGGCAGCCACTCAATGTTTGGTGATATTGGACCAAATTCCACTATAGTTCTGCATTCATTTTATATTGCTTTTCCAACAGACCAGAAATTTATTTTCAAGAAATATTTTCTTTACCCAAAAAGTGAGAAAGTAAACTATCTCCAAGACTTTTCCTTATTAGGTAAAAATATACATAGCTATTCAGAATTGTGACATAATCTTTGCATTCCAAAAATATAAATTTGTCCTGAGAGACCTATCTTTAAACCAACTGAACCACAGTTCTTAAAAAGGCTATTCAAAGTTAGAAATGTTGTCCAACTTGGTGGGATTTTTTTTTTTTTTTTTTGTGGGTTTTTCTTAACCAAGAGAAAGGAAAACCTCCAAAAGGAATACATTATATACTAAGTTTTCTGAAAGTTTTCAACCAAGCCCTGGGAAATCAGATGAAAAACAGCAAGAAAGAATAAGACCATGTATAGAAAATCAAAATGCCTCCTAGTAATTTTAAAAATATGTGCATGTGCTGCAGAATATTAAAAAATTAAATAATTACAATTAATTCATTGGACTTATGGAAGAAATAGACATTTTATCTCCAATACCTCTTTCCGTGTTTACTCACATTACATCTTAATCTAGCAAAGTGATCACTAATATCTGCATCTTACAGACAAGAAACTGAGATTCACAAAAGTTAAGAAATTTGCCCAAACCTGTATTGCTTCTAAGTAAAAGAGTCAGAATTAAAGCCACCTTGGGGCTGGGGATTTAGCTCAGCGGCCCAGCGCCTGCCTGGCAAGTGCAAGGTTGTGAGTTCTATTCTCGGCACTGGAAAAAAAAAAAAAAATCCACAAAGAATTAAAACCACCTTTTTGGTGGAGGGTTCGGCACCCAGAGAAGCACATGTATCTCATCGCTGCCCTGTGCATCTCTCCAGCTGGCTGATACCCCAGGAAGAGCAGCGATAAAGGGTCTGGGCACACGGTACCCTATGAAGGAAGCCAAAGACACGAAGAGAGCTGGGGCTTCCCTCAAACCCTGCACGCCCAGAGCTCTAACCTTTGCAGTACACAGCATTATTAACCTTGATGTGTATACCAGTTAGAAAGAGATTTTCACTCTTTTATGCGGTCCCACTTTAGCAACAGATGCAAATAAACCCAAGGTGGGGAGAGCAGGTAGGAAGTACGATTATTGCGGCATCAGGGAATCTATTTGTAAGTCTTCATGAACAACAAAAATCCTTGCATTGATTTGGAAAAGAGCTTCACTGTACCACTCAAACCTTAAAACGCCTCCAAAGGCAGACGCGAATGATCACTAATACATCAACAGTCAAGGTCAGCTTATCCTCTGCCTAGAATAACAAGTGCTGGACTTGGACCTTGCTCTGCCCCTAATGACTGAGACCTTTGGTTTCATTCACCTCTCTGGGTGACCTCACCTGTCAAATGGGGTATTTGAACTCTGAACTCTTGGGAATCTTCCAATTTTTTTCCCCATGGAAACAAAACCAAATGACAAAATTAATGCTAACACTACCACTATCGCGGCTGAGGGAGAAAGAAATGCTGAGCTACCTACTGGAGAAAAAAAGTCACCCTGCCACCCAGTGCAAAATGCCTTTTCATAAACTGAATACTTTTCATATGATGTAGTTATAGTAAAGGAGAGGATAATTAGGAAAATTTGATATAAAATCAGACAAAATTGCTTTCTTTTTTCCCTGTCCCTTTCTTCATCCCTCCTCCTCTGCTGAGTACACCCTGTAACAGAACTAAAAGAGGTTATCACATAGGAAGGCCCAGTTTCTGTTGTCAAGAAGATTTTGGGTCAAAGAAATAATAAGGACTCCCATTCGCACAGTGCAGAGTGTTTGCACATGCACTCTCCACAACAACCTTCGGAGATACAGAGCATGGATAGGAATATATGTCACCATAATCCCCCACTCTGCATGTGGAGACCGAGGTGCAGCAAGGTCAAGTGGCTTATCTACTTGTGGTCACACAGTAAGTGACACAGCTGGGAAGATAATACATTTAGAAAGGAGGAAAAGAACTGAAAACAAAGGCTCTAGTTAAGTGTCAAGTACGTGACTAGAAAAGTAAAGAGACCAGGGCAAGAACTACGAAGAGGTAAGATTGTCTTGAGCTTTGGACAGGGATTGCACATTAGACAAATCACATGCCAACTCAGTGACTTCAGTGCAGAAGACAGGGTAGTACCTTGGAGAGGGTGGAGTACAGAAAACAAAAGGATGTCTGTATTTATATGTACACAAAAGTGCACTGTCCTCATTTAAGAAGAGGACATTCTTTAACCACTGTCAGTATCAGCACGTGTATGTTTCCCAGGAATAGAAATGGGCAGCCCTGACTCTTACTTTTCTTTTGACTCTCAGACTAGTAGTGCTCAGGAAAAAAAAAAGTACGTACGGAGTTAAAGGTACCACTTTGATAACACATAAACACTTGACCTCAGCATTTTTTTTAGTTCCCTCCAGAGGAGGCCTCTTTCTTTCTTTTTTCAGTGCTGGGGATTGAACCAAGGGACTCATGCATGCTTAAGCAAGCACTCTACCACTGAGCCACATCCTCAGCTGGACGCTGGGATTCTTGACCATTATTGTTACTATCTGAGCGAACAGGCTTTCTCCATCAAGGTGTTCCCCTCTGCGAGTGTGACTATTCACATGCTTGCACCGCAAGCCGACCTTCCCAGATTGCATTCACTGTTCCCAAGGCTCAAACACGTGATTAATGGGCAACCTGGACCTGCTCCTAAGGCCGGGAAGGAGAGGAGGGAAATAGCTGGGAAAGATTTTAAGGTGATGAGAGAACCTCAAAATTAAAGGCTTAATAAAACAGGCCCCAGCTCTGTGTACTAGACAGCCCAAAAGGCAAATTGGGGGACTGTAGAATCAAGTGGAGATCCTCAAGAGGGAGAAGATCTCAGATACAAAGGAGAATGAGATCTAAGTTAAATGTTTAAACTGGGTGATGGGAATCCTAAAGTTTACTCTAGAGAAATTACAGGTCTTACTTGTTATAGTGAGATTTTAGACAACCCTTCAGAATTCTGATTCCAATTTTATTTCATCAGAGAACACGTAAAAAAATACCTATTTTGGGCTGGGGATGTATCACTCAGGGGCACAGTGCCTGCCTGGCAAGTGCGAGGTCCTGAGTTTGATTCCCAGATCCAAAAAAAGATACAGAAATACCTATTTCATCAAGGGTTCTAAGATGAAATTCACAGGTGAAAGTAATATAACATAGGCTATGATTAAATTAAGAATCCTTTCTCACCTGCATCCCCTAGACAATAGGGTGTAGGCAGGGATAGGATGGAGACAGGGATAGGATGGAGATAGGGGGAGGGTGGAGGTAGGGGCTATCTGACAGTGCTAGCCAGAAAGGAGTTTTAGACTTTGGACTTGAAGCTAAAAGTGCCTCTTCTACCAAAGGGAATGTAAACTCCTTTTCCATCACATCAGTACTACTTATGGAATGAATGCAACGGTGCAAGTGATCAGAGTTCCCAACCAGACAGAAGAACCACTTCCAGCACCTTTTTAGATTTCCTGGCATTTTGAGAGTTCATCCAAAGGCAGCAAAGCCTTTGGTAGACACCTCCCAATGCAGACTTTAAGACTTGTCTGATAATGTCAACTTAGTCAAGAGAAGCAGACCAGAAACAAACTATCTGTGTATTATTTATATACATATCTATATA
>NW_004955414.1:7074997-7083923 GCF_000276665.1 Chinchilla lanigera | reverse complement strand
GTAGTTCTTGGTCATTTGGAAATAAATGAAATCCTGAGAATGAAATCCTCACCCTATCATACAGAGAAAGCCAGGCTGGCAGTTGACAATTGACTATAAAACCCGCATTCTGGTTCCCTGGAAGGTAAAGTCAGGTGCCCTTCCCCTATAGAAGAATGTTCTAACAAGGCTCCTTTTGATTCAGATGTAGCTATTTATAGGGAGGGAGGCAGCAGGATTGTACATTAAGTTATTGCTATTGTTCCTGTGAAGACCCCTGTGACAGAACACTTACACCTAGCTGTCTCTCCAAAGCCCAGCACAACACTGTAAGGATGCAACATCAGGCAGAAACACTGAAACGACACCTAGGATTCTACTTATGTCGAGGGGCACTGATTGGATCCTTCCCAGAATATCAGGCCCTGACCTCTGGTGGCCCAGGAACAAGCAAGCAGGAAGTACAGAGGCAGAATGGCTTGTCAACTGGGGACTGGTCCTTACAACATGCATGGCAGTGACCAGCTGTTTCTAAGAGACAGGAGCAGCCGGATCTGGAGCAGGAACTATTACCTGGGCAACTAACAAACTGGCATACTTGGGGGGACATTTTCTGCTATAAAGAAAGTGGGATTATCATTCCTATTTTACAGAAGAGGAACAGAACTCAAAAAATATTATGCAATAAACATATGTGTGTACACGTCTTTGCCACTCTCTTGTCAATGAGACACAGCACCCAACACCTGCAGTTTAAAGGAGGAAAAGTTTATTTTGTCTCACAGTTCGTAGAGGTTTCACTTCCTAGCTGGCTGGCTCCAAGGCAGGACTGCACGACACAGGGGAATGGCAGAGGGGAGCTGCGCAAGGCATGGTGGGTAGAAAACAGTGAGAGTCAAGGGACGAGCTGGGAAGGGGGACAAGCCTCACTGCATCACACCCACAGACCCACTTGTTCTGACCAAACGCCATCTCTTAACAAAAAGCCAACTATAATGCCTCCAGGATCCAAACAGCCCCACCTAGGATCACATGAGGCTTTGGGGGGACGTCTAGATCTAAATCATAACAATATATTTATATACTAAAGATATAAGTTACTATATACAGACTGAATAATGGTATTTCAAGTTCTCACTTCAAAAGTTAAAAGTATGGGTCAGTGAGTACTCACACCATCATTTGGCCCCCTAGGGGAGGCAGATCTTATATAAAAGATCAAATAATATAAACCAAACTTACTTGGTAAAAGAATCTTATCCATAACTCTGATTTCAGAGAAAGATAAACACTCATTAATTTTTAGCCAACAAAAGTCAGTCTTTAAATACTTCCTAAGGACGTGCTGAGTGAGAAAGAATCATAGGAACATCTCACTGCCAAGAAGAGCCAGGACTGCAGGAAACTGGCGTACTGAGGAAAGGGCATTGTCTGGGGTCAGGCAAGCTCAGTTTTACTACCAGCTCAGTCCTTACTCGCAGTAGTGCTAGGCACGTCACTAAACCTGAAGCTTCTAGCTCTTCATTTGCAAAATGAGGGCACTAAAGAAACGATCTCTTCTAGACCCCTTCCAAGAGTAACAGTCTGACTCAAATTGGTCAAAGGGCACAATCCAGGCCACAGAAGAATATGGCTACAGTGAATCATGGCTCCATATTATATGTTTATCACTCATTACATTTCAAAGCCCAGAGGAACACCGCTCCAATGTTTGTGAACATTGCCATCCTTGCAGTACAGCTCCTCAGTTTTGCTCCTCTGAAGACTGGATAATTTTCAATCGAATTAAATGTTCCATACGATAATTTTGAAATATATATTTCACCTTTGTCCTGGTTTCCTAACATACAGCTCCCCAAATTTAGAATCTCTCAAGTGATAAGAGTGTCTTCTGAATGCCACTGGGATCGCTGGTAGCCCTGGGGAGCCCTAGGCTGTGGGCTGGTCACAGGGAGGTCCAAAGCATGATTACAGGTTTGGGACGTTCCAGGCTTACTCCTCAACCTCTGGGGAGGAGTGAGATACTAAAGTTTAAGTCCACCACTAGTGACCAATGATTTAACAATCGTGCCTATGTAGTGAAGGCTCCGAAGAACCCCTAATGGTCTGGGTTTCGACAGCCTCTTGATTGCTGAAGGTGTGGGGGCTCCTGGAGGGTTCTGCACCCAAAGAAGCACGTGTGCTGCATACTTTGCCCTGTGCACCTCCATCTGGCTGTTCATCTGTATCCTGTGTAATATTCTTTATAACAAACTGGTACACTAAGTAAAGCGATTCCCTGAGTTCTACAAGCTGCTCTAGAGAATCAGTTGAATCCAAGGAAGGAGTTGTAGGAACCTCAATATACAGCCAAGTGATCAGAAGGGTAGGTAACAGCTTATTACTTGCAGTTGTCACCTGAAGCAAGGGCAGTCTTGTGGTACTAAACCCTTCACCTGTGGGATTTGAGGCTACCTCCCGGTAGACAGTAGCAGCACTGAATTAGAGGGTATGCAGAACTGATTGCTTGGTTGGTACGTCACACGTCTAGGGCCATGGAAATGTTTTGTGTGATGGTAAGAAAAGAATAGGGACAACACACTTTAGTTTTTCTCCTGTCCTTGTATACTACTCATTCCTGATGGTAAAGAAGCTAAGTAGGCAAAATTAGTCAACATTACTAAAAGCAATAAGACTACTAAAGGCTTACATAGCACCTAGAATATGGCAGGCAATGTTCCGAGTAGCACTCTATACACATTAAATCACTCATTTCTCACAAAAGCATACAAGGTATGCATTTTAAGAACAAGGAAAGAGGCTTAGAGAGTAACTAGTAATTCAGCCCGGCAGTGCAGCCTCAGCATCCTCACTCTTGACTTCTGTGTACCACACTGCCTTCCTGGACAAAGATGTCACAAAGCACAGAGTGGTTCTCTTGTTGGGTTGTACCTTTCATAAGTCTTTGATTCTTCTTGCCAATTTCTCTGTGATCCCTCTGGACTCTGGCTTTGCTTATCTTCTAGTCTACAGCTCAGATTCTGCCCACAGATTCCCTTAGACTGGACTTTCCAAGCAGATCAAGCAGCGGAGGCCCTAAGAGGTCTGCAGCCATGTCATGGGCACTACCCAGCCACAGTAGCCATGTGCCATGTGCCCCCAGCAGACGTACAACCTTCACAAGGTTACGAAAAATTTCACTTTCTTTTTTTTTGTTTTTGTTTTTGTTCTTAAAATTCCACTTTCTTAAGCTGAGGGAGAACTCATCAGTCAGAGGGGAAAAGAAACATTTCCTCAAGAAAAGCATTTGATAAACTCAGATACATTGGGATTATGCTTTGCAAAAGTGTGATGTTGCAGATGGTGCGATGCAATGGTCTGAAAATAGAGCTGGAGATTTCAGGGCTGCTGAACCACTAACCACCTCAAATTCCTTCTGCCTTATTTTCCCATTAGGAAATCAAAGCCACCAAGAGGAAAAATAAAGGGTAGTGATCTTCATGAATGTCTTGTGAAAAGGAATAAGTAAAATAACAGAGATGTGAGATGTGAGGAAAATATTCTTATCTAAACATATGATATTCTCTGCCTCATTACTTTTTTTTGGCCTTATATATTAAAGAAGAAAAATAGTGAAAGGTATCAGAGGAGATCAAATAGGCTGCAATACTTTTTCACTTTAAACTCAGGGTCCATTATTCACTAGTACAATGGCTTTCAAATGTTGCTGCTGTTTAGGCTGAAATACAAGGGAAATAAAAGATATCATGGAGTTTAGCTTTAGTCCATATTTATTTACTAAATTTATGTACATTAGAAGCATAGAAAACTGCCAACTTTTAACATTTACACATACAAAGAACTATACAAAAATCCTTCATCCTGAATCTTAGTTTTAAATTCCTTTCCACAGTTCCACAAACCCATTAAGCCAGTAAAGAAAACATGTTTCTATCATCCAGCTTTATAAACTAGTTTCAATCAGCCTTGGGACTCGCTAGCTAAGCAGCCCCCTAGCCTGCGGCTGCCTGCTGAAACATATCAGCATTTGAATGCAGTATCTTCTTATTTGGGTATTACTTCGCATTTGAACCAATCAGAAGAGGCTTCAAAGAAAAGAGGGAAGAAGTGGGAGGTAAGAAAAGTAAATTTCAGCCAAGAGAAAACCTACGCTCATTCCACACTGAAATCACAACCATGTATGGTTGTTGCAATAAAACCGACTTGAGTGCCCCCCTACAAGCTAGGTGGCAAAGTACCCATGAGATCTACTCTGTGGAATTCAGTCTCACCTGAGGATACAGGTTTCTGTAATTCAAAACAAAACTAGGGGCTGGGGATTTAGCTCAGCGGCAAAGTGTCTGCCAGGCAAGCGCAAGGTCGTGAGTTCGGTTCCTGGTACCGGAGAAAAACCAAAACCAAAAAAAAAAAAAAAAAAAAAAACTAAAACAAAATGACATTAACTAAATGCCAGAGTAGGTAGGACAGAGTTTCAGGCTAGGTTAAGACAAATAACAGCTGGAAATGAACCCCCTTGCGGGATGGAAAACAGAAGGAAAAATGGGGCTCCCCTTTTCCCTAACCATCATTTGGGCAAGTATCTAACCTCTTCCTAGAAGTAAAATTCCTTGTCTAATCACTCTATAGAAAAGAAAAGCAAATCTTAATTTCTGCAGACACTTCTTCCATGTCTGCCTCCAAAATAATTCAAAAGCCTATTTTTAAGATTTTCAATGAGGATTTTAATCATCAGGAAAACTTACAGAAAGTTTGGCCCAGGAGATTTACAGAAAGTGAAATCCCCAAATTTTAGTTCTGAAAGTCAGAGTCTACAGGAGTTTAAATGAAGCCTGAGGCTTCCAGTTTGTTTTTCTCCAAAGAAACTATATATTGAGAGTTACTGGCTACTGAAGCACAAGAGTCAACAAAGGTAATTTTTCACCCTGTCTCTTAGTAGAATGTTAGTAGCACAATGCCCCACACAAAAATATTTGTTAAAGGGGATATAAAAAGAATTAAGATGTATCATGTACATGTACCAACTCCCCATGATGAATGTACTGCAAAAATGTACTAATAAAAAATTTTAAAACAAAACAAAAAATACTTGCTTAATGAGTACTGAAAGAATGAAGTACTATTTCCAGGGGAGGAATAACAGTGACACCCAGGTGACACTCTGCCTGAGGTGTGATATAAATATTCTTTTAAAAATAAAAATAAATAACCCATCCTATTTTTAAGATCCTGTTCCTACTAGCTTTATCTATAATAGCTATAAATGTTCTTCCACAGGTGAATGGTAAACAAACTCTGGCACATCTTGCTTATCTACACTATGGGATATTAGAAGCAATAAAAAATAATGAACTATTGATACACACAACTATGCAATAAAAAGAATGAACTATTGATGACACATTTTATTTGTGTGTGTATGTATATCACATTCAGGAAATGTCAAAATTCAGAAAGAAACAATAGATTCCTGGTTGCCAAGGGTTAGAGATGAGGGCAGGAGAGGTGGGAGAGAGGCAGGTGTGGTTATGAAAGCATGAAGGGAAAGAACCCTGTGGTGATGGTGCTTGTCAATGTCTTACCATGGAAGATACGTGTGATAAAATTGTATAGAGCTTGGGCCAGGGATATGGCTCAGTGGCACAGCATCTGCCTGTCAAGCTCAAGGTCATAAATTCAATTCCCAGTATAAAAAAAATTGTATAGCACTTAATACACATAGGCCCACGCTCACACATGCATACATGTAAAACTGGAGAAATCTGAATTGTGTCTATGTCAATATTCTGGTTTTGATATTACACTATAGTTACGTTACCACTGGGGAAAACTAGGTAAAAAGGGATGTGGATCTCTACGTTATTTCTTATAACCTCATGCAGATATATAATTATCTCAAGCATTTTTTTTTAAATCACAATGCAATCTCTCACTTGCCACCGCTAGCAGCACCAATGTGAGAGGGGGTGGATGTGAGTGTAGGGAGAATGGGGTAGGAAGGTAGTGTTAACACACAAAACCTTTCCTAAGCACTCCACAGATCTTTCCCATTTCTAAACTCCCAGTGCAACTCCTAATGGCTGTTTGACACTAAGAACAAATATTTCAGGACTCTTATCTCCTTATCTAGAATAAAGTTCCTAGCACCAAGAGTCACACTATATGACTTATATTTGCTATCCACTTGGTGCCCACACAGTGATGAACACAGAAACTGAGTAAAAGTATTTTAAATGAGTAAATGAAAGAAAAAATAAGTATAAATTTCCTGCTCATAAAACTGGACAAACTGAAGACTGACAATGCTTCTGTTCCAATTTTTTTCAACTTTGAAAGGTCAGTAATAGCTGTGCCCATCTGCCTCACAGGCCTGCAGAGAAGCTAAAGGCCCTCTCTGCCTGGCTCCACTGCAATAACAAGTACACACGCAGCTTTAGTTAGCAAGGTGCACTAACTAGTTGTGTGACCTTGTGCCAGCCAAGTTCCCTGAACCTCACATTTCCCACTTACGAAGTGGAGAACACTTACTCTTGTACGGCTGCTATTAGGAGGAGACGTGATGTTCAATAAAGGTCTTGCTTGATGCCAACCTCACTGGATGCTCAATATATGTTTTCTCCCTTCTATAACCACTTCCATGTAGTGATGTTCGCATACTAATTCAAAATGGTGTCCGATTCTTAATAAGTTTATGTCTTGTCAGTAAAGTTTCATGTAGTGAAAGTGTTTTATTCGTGTAGTGCCTTTCTCTAAAGATCAAATGTTGCTTACATTTACAATGGCAAATGTCATGTGGACAAAGTAAATGTAGATAGAAAGCAGAATAACTAAGAAGAGACAAGTTCAAGGGAAAGATAATAGCTATAGTACTGCGTACTGCAAGTCTCTCTCCCCCCAGATCACTGCACAAGAAGGCTTGTCTTGGGCTTGTTCTCCTCCTCCATGGTTTCATGAAGTGGGTCTATGAGCAGCACGGGCATTAGAGGAGGGAGGGAAAAGCCTCCTGAGCTCTAAGAATGGTGGGCTGGAGGTTGAAGCCTACTGAGCCCTAAGAACAGCAGGGTAGAGGTACCAGAAGGGAAGAGGGAGGGGCTCTGTTTACTTTCCCTGTGAGGGAAGCTATTTGTTTTCAGAAGAAGCCCATTGCTTCCTTCTCAGGACTGGGAGTGCCTTAGTCTATTCTTACCGAAGGGTGGTAACTCTTCCCCAAGTGCGCAGCTGTTTGAAAAATATATTTGCTCTTGATGTGTCACTGGTTCGTGAGGAGCTCTCTGACCAACACTTTACACATGGGTGTCTGAGCCGAGGCAGTGGAGATATTTGCTGACCCACAAGGCAAGGATAGACAAACACAGGGCACAGCCGCAGGGTCCAACTGGTCAGGCAACAACATTCTGAGCAGTAACTCTCCAGCTGGCCTCCGCTTGAAACTGAGGAAGAATCATCCATGACTGTGGTTCCCTCCGTTTATAGAGCTTGTGGTCTACTCCCAAATACTTGCATTTGTTTACTTAGGAGTCTCGCACACCACACAGACATGTAACAAAGCAAAGGTCTCAAAAGCAGCGAGTCATTTCAAGCATATTCTCTATAACTAGCAGAAGCACATGAGACATAATATAAATCTATGTCCACATTTCACAGTGAAGATGTAGTATGTCCTACAAGGCTCAGGGGGAAAAATGAATGTGCTTTTCAGAAAGATGATAAATTTTTAAGGCCTGATGAGCTTTATTCCCTTTCTTAGAAATAAAATTAATAATAGGATATACATACTCACTATGTGATATGCTAGGCACTATACTAAACCCTTCAAAGAATATTTTATTCTTTAAAACAATCTTTTAAGAATGATACACGTTATTATTCCAATTTTATAAATGAGGAAATTTTGGCTTACAAAGACCCAGGATGTAAACTCAGGGCTAACTGATTCAGAACCGGTATTCTCAGTCTTGACACTATATGCTTACTTGGTTTAGAGAAAAGGCCAATCATTGCTATTACTAAGAAGATACACAATACATACCTTTTAAAATATATGAGGTTGATATATTATAAAAATTTTCAATCTACAACTGTTCTGATTCACAGAAATGGTTCAGCCTAATACAATATCGAGACAGAACGACACAGTCTTAGCCCCAGCACAGGCCCTGACCAGCTCTGTCACTTTCAACAAGCCTTTTAATGTATCTACATGTCACTCTTTCACCCCACAAATGAAAAGGATGAGAGGAATTTATCTGTAGGTTTCCTTCCAGTTCTATAACTATGTGGAGAGGAGAACTATAGTTCATTTATTCAACAATGATTTATTAAGCACCTATTACCTGCCAAAGGCTGTGACTTCTCTTCCATTTCAGTCATTTTCATTTTAAGAATAGCTCCCACCAGCTTCCTATGCTTCCTTGGCTGCTATATTTTAGACACAGAGAACAAACTTGTGGGTTTTTGTCTGTCTATTTAGGGAAACTGAGATGTACCCTGAGATGCTGGCTGCTCTTGCCAGACCACAGATCCACAGCAGAAGAACCAAAGGACCTGGAAGTCATTTGAGAATGAAGAGATAAAGTGCAGCAGAAGAAATTTTCATGTGACATATGTGTGTCTGCCAGAAAAAAAAAGGATTCTCAATATCTATCCTTTCTCACACTAACTTCCAAGAAAATCTTGTACCTCTCCAGGAAGACAACTATCTAGACTTTTAACTGGAAAAAAAAACCAAACAGAAATTAAGAGCCCTCAGGCCTTTCCAAGTAGTACACCTGAGCGGCTAGTCACAGTCTTGAAATAAGGAAGGACTGGGAGCTCAAGGTTACAAGCAAACATTAAACTGAAAGCCCCAGGTCAACAATCCAATGCCTGGTCATGCTCGCTACTATCATTGTGAGTCCAATCTTCTCATTCAATATGCCAGGGCCTCAGTTTTCTTTTTTTTTTTTTTTTT
>NW_004955414.1:6960808-7051493 GCF_000276665.1 Chinchilla lanigera | reverse complement strand
CCCCCGCCTCCACAATTTATCTTTCCCCTAAACAAATTGTTTTTGTACAATTAAAAAATATTATTTTCTGACCCTCTGCCCTGGTGGGGGGGGGCGGGCTGGAGCCCCAGAGCGTGGGCCTGGAGGCGCCCCTCCCCCCGAGGGGGACAGCGAGGGCGGGCGGGCGCTTGTGGTGCGCACCGCGCCGAGACATCAGCTTCCTTTCGTGCACAGGTTGTTGAGAGCAAATAAGGTGATGCTTTAGAATTACCTACAATAAATATGTAATGTCCCGCGGCCGGCTGTGCCCGGAAGGTGTGCTCTCCCCAGGCGCTGGCTGTCGGGGAGGCAGGTACACCCAAATATTGTACCGGGCCAACTTTTATGTTACTGATGCAAACTGATGCCAGCGCTGTGCAAACGTCTGAACCTCAAGACCTGCTTCCTCATCATCTCTGGGATCCGTATCGTTCCTCCAGCTGAGTCTGGAGGGTCTGCCCTTGGTTCTTCCAAAGAGCTTCCTTCCCCCACTTACAAAGGCTGCTCCCCAACAGCCTCACTGCCACTGGCCGAGGACTCCTTGCACTGTAGGATGGTAGGGTGTGTGTTCTGCCTTTTACCCGACCTTTAAGAGTCTGATGTGTCCTGTGGGAAAGCATTCAGGAAGCACGAGGACCAAGCCGCTCACCTTGTCTTTAGAGACAAATGTGTAAATCATTCCAACCTGAGATAAGTGCTATACAAGACATACAGAAGGACGAGCGTGTGCGCACGCGCACACCAGAGAAAACTATGACCCAGGAAGTTCCAAAAGGGGGCCTACAAATTAGGGAAGGTGGAGGGGGTGAAAGAATACTGGGTACACAGAGACAAGCGAAGACATGGAGGTTTCTACCACAGATCATGGCCACTGCAGTGTGAAGCCCGTGAGGCAGAGAGGAAACTGAGGAGCTTAGTAGACAGACTCTGGGAGAGCAGCCGCACCCACTTTGCTGAAGGAAGCGGCTGTATCCTGCCAATGGCTGCTGGCGGATGATTTTAAGCAAAGCAGTGGGGCCTGTGATGCTATCAGGACCTCACTTACATGGCTGATTGCTCCTGCCTCGGTCAGCTTCTCCCTACCCGCTCTGGAGGGCAGGCTCTGGGTGCCCT
This sequence comes from Chinchilla lanigera, assembly GCF_000276665.1. NCBI lineage: Eukaryota > Metazoa > Chordata > Mammalia > Rodentia > Chinchillidae > Chinchilla > Chinchilla lanigera. The sequence goes on along the minus strand of NW_004955414.1, from coordinate 7,050,362 downwards.
CCCGTGTGGATGCCTTCTTCACCTGGTACAGGGCTTTGAAGGCACTCAGCTCTTACTACTCCCAGGGTCACTGCTCCCCTAGAAACAAAAGCAACACCTAACCACCAGGGGAGGTCTCGGAATTCTGATTTCAAGCTTTGAAGAAAGTAGCTGGGGGAGAGATTTTGCCGCAAGATCTTCCTGAGGCTCTCAACTTGTCCAAATGTTGTATAGCTCAGAGATTAAAACCCAGAGCTCTGATGTCAAACGGGCAAAAGCTAAAAACTGGCCCCGTCAGTTTCTAATAGGAACTTATGCCAGTTACTCAAACTGTGTGCCTCCACTTGCTCGTTTGATAAAAAGGCAATAATTATGCTTCTCTCAGGCTGTGTGCATTAAAATGAGAGAACACATGTGCTTAGTACAGAGCTTAGCACAAACAGAATGCTGAGTAAGCCTCAGTTAACATAGGCATATCAGACCATCAGTGGCCTGGTCGATCTAATCCACAAGGAAGTGCCCTGCTTCAAAACGGTTTGCATAAGTGACACCAACTTCACAGAATTCCATGCTGGTACTGAGGGGAAAGGTAAAGAGACAGGGATAGCACAGCTAAGGGTGAAAGGTAGACATGGGTCCTGGCTCCACTTTTAAACTAGTTGCATGACTGGACCAGTCGCTAAACCTCTGTTAGTGCCAGTTCTTCTGTAAAATACAAATAGTATTTTTAATTGCCTCATGCAAAGGAGACAATGCTGTAACACTTCACACACTGCCTGATCCAAGGTAAGAGCTCAGTAAATATTAGTTAATAGCATGATAAAGGTTGGAAGAAGGTTCTTAGAGTCTTTGGAAAGGGAATAGTAATTTAACCGTAATATCTGGGGAGAGGGAAGTATAACCCCTGAGGAAAACCAAGATTAATGTAAAAGTAGGTGCTGAGTCTATGAACACTGACGGGGCTGAGGGTAAAAGTGAGCTTAGTGGGCTGCAGGTGGAGCGTGCGCCTGGAGGAGTTTCCCAGTTGAGTGTGGGTTAAATATGGAACCCACACCTGAACCAGGATAAAATCCTGGCATCTCTATGGACCCGAAATAAAACAGGGTATTGTTTGCAGGATGGCGTGGAAGACTGTCTGAGTTCCTCTCTTGAAAATGTAGGATGCCAAAAGATTGTTGTTTTCAAGAGAAGCTGGAATTGAGCCCCTAACACTCCTCAGCTGTGCCTTTGCGGTATGGCAAAATGCAGGCACATAGCTAAGTTTAGTTTTATCACTAGTTTGTAGGTAAACATGGGTGGGGTGGGGTGGGTATGTTTCCTTCAGATCTATCCTCCCCTCTGTTTCTGACTCAAGGAATCCTTCTTGTGCACCAAACCCTGGGACCAGTGTCACCAGATTTTGCCGTCCTAGATGGAATGAATTAATCCTTGCAAACTTTTCCATTCCCATGGTACATTCCTCAAGCATTTCCTTGGCATTGATTGATTGCTTTTTGTCTTTATAGTTTATTGTCACAATCTGCCACTCCACACTAGTTTTTTGTTTTTGTTTTGTTTTTAATTTTTCAAACTGAGTATGCTTTTTCCTTTTTTTTAGTTTATTAGTACATGTATATAGTACATGTTTACATTCCTTATGGAAAGTTGTACCTACTCGTTTTAATGTTCCCCCATTTCACAGTGAGCCCCACCTTCTTACAATCTTCTCACCACTTCCATCATTTCCTCCATTCCTTTTCTATCCCAAATGACTTGTATACCATAGGCACTCAATAAATGCTTATAAAATTGCATTGGCAGGCATCACAGTACATGTATTGCTGAGAGTAGCATTTTTGCCACTATGGAAAAGTAAAAGAATTTTCCTCTTCAAGGCATGACTTTGTTTCTGTGCTATGTGAATTTAGAACTTCTTACCCACTAAAAATTGCAGATATTGCTGAAATGTTGTATAATTACGTCTCTTGTGGTAGTGGTTAGATGACTAGAGCAGTAGGTATCAAGTACACAGCACTTAGAACACCATTCAGTTGTGATATGTGTCACCAAAGCAAGAATGTGGTTTCCTAAAAATTTGTAAATACTGAATATCTTTTTAACTTTTAAAAATACAAAACTTTGGCCTTGACTCAAATTGCTTAGCAATCTCTCCACAGTCTTTAATAATGCCTTGCATTTACTTCTACAGGGCTTTGTGTTTTTCAAAGGCCTTTCACTTTAATTATCTTATTTGATCTTCGCATGAACCCTGTGATGTAAGAGAGGCAACTATTAGTATCTACATTTCACAGATGAAGACAGAAGGGCCTTGAAAGGATGAGAGCCTTAACCCCAGGCCAAATGGCAAACTAGGAACAAAGTCAAGGTTGGGACGCAGAGATCTACTTATAGCAGAGACATTTACGATATTCATGAATATTGTCACCTCATCACGTAGACTTTGTATGAGGAATGATTACATGAAGGTATGCGTCTTAATTTTATTCATGTGTGTATTATCATACAGAGCTCCTTTGAAAAGTAAACCCTTTGTAGTGACCACCTCTCTTTTGTTATTTATTACTGCAGTGCCTTTCATCTCTGCTTGTCAACACGCATTCCAACATTAATTATACATTTTTTATATCAGTTTATTCTATCAGTGTTTTAAATCAAACTTTCTTATTTTGCTGTTTAAAGAAAAATTGTTACTTCCAAAAATAGATCTCCATTTATATGGGATACCGAGACTAGACAAATGCAGGCTGAAGGCCAGATAATGGTTATGGGGTGTGCTGGGGGGAGGCGATGCGGGGTTGCTGTTTAACAGGCAGAGAGTCCCGGTGTGGAATGAGGAAGACGTTCAGAGATGGATGGTGTTGACAGCTGCAGAACGATGTGAATGTCCAAAAGGAGTTGAATGGCTAAGCATGTTGAAATCAGATTATAAAAGGCCTGGAAAGTCAAACAATGGTGCAGGTAAAAACAAGAAATAACTAAATATTTCTGAACAAAAGAATGAAAGGTTAAGTTCACCTTTTGTATATGGAATGGATTTGGGATCAGAAGCTATGTATGTGTCAGTTTTCAATCTTTGGTCAACATATTTTCAGACAGAAGGAAGTAGATTCAGTATTCACATGGGCATGAGGTCAGAGAAGAGCTATGACCAACACAAAAAGACTGTATGCGTCTCACTGTGGCTAAGATGAGTGATCTGAGCTGACACCTAGCTAGTTGCTTTGCTGTCAGCCTGTACAGTCTTCGGTCAAAAACTTCCTGTGTTGAGGTCATTTTCCGCGCTGGGGACACAGCTCAGTGATAGAGCACTTGCGTAGTATGCATGAAGCCCTGGGTTTAATTCCCAGAACTTCAAACAAAACATACAATTTTCCAGGACGAGAAATAGTATGCGGACTTGAGAGAAGTTAAAAGTATATTATAGTTTTTAGAACATAAAAAATGTACTAATTTATTTTTTTTCCTTTTTTTAAGCTTTGTTTTATTTTGTTTCAGTTTTCCAATTTTTCTTAAAAAAATTTGTCAATATTATCACTACTACTAAACACTGGGTTCAAAAGAATTTGCAACAACAAAACAATGTCTGGAAATTGCTAAAACCGTAGTCAACCTTTTTAGGTTAAAAATTATAGAGTTTAACCACAAACTGTTTTAGCATGAAAGGAAGTCCCAAGAAGAAAATGCTGATGCAAAGCTCAGATTTTACTCTGAGTTACTTCTTAGAGCACTAACTCGCCTAACACTCAAAGGTCCTCAGGGTGCATACAAACTGCGTGCAAGCCTCTAATCTTCTAAGCAGGGTGCTGTGGTTAGGCAGGTCGAAGCTCCATCAGCTGCCTTCAGGTTCAGAGTAAACAAACAGTTCTGGGACTTGCAGAGAAACCATGAGACACCCTCAGGGGGCTTCTAACTTTGAATTAAAGGAAACCGCACGCCACCACACCGCTATCCCTGAACATGTTTACATTTTTTCTGAGTAGGGGTGAGTGCAAAAGGAGGCTCAGTGACATACACAGCTGTTGTTTATGATGTGGTTTAAACCACTTCATAATGTCATTCCTCTGGGGGCCTCTGAGTGAGACATGCTAGGACCTCAGCAGTGCAGACAGAGGTGCGGAAGAAGATTGCAGAGAATGGGATCAGAGTATCCAGCTGACACTCAGCTAGAAGGTCTGAAGGTCATGGCAAACGAAGGCTTGTGTTGGGCAGACACTGCCATCTGTTGAATGTGTGAGAGGTGAGAAGGGACACTCACACGAGCAGCAGGAGACATTCAGAGTGGGGGCACTACAGAAGCCTACCTGAAGTCTGGTTTAGGATCGGTCATCTTCCTTGAGAGATCAGACTGTGAGAGAAAGTACCAGCCTGTGTGTAGGGAATAGTTCACAGAATTTTGGAGAAGGTTTTCTGCTTGAAGTCATACTGTCTTGGAGCAGAATGGTTTGTATTAAGTAATAAACAGAGAAAATACTCCCATTGTTGGTGAGAACTATCAATGACATATTTTAACTATTTCTAAATTCTGCCTTTTAAGTAAGATAAAGCAATAGCAAATATTTGTCCTTTCCCCTGCCTCCTAGGTAATTTAATACGAGCCAGTAGGAAGTGAACTCTCTGTCTACTTCAGAAGCCAGCCCTGTGCAGAGAGGCAGGGAAGAGGGAGCAGAGAGTACTGGGAGAGGTGAAAGCCATGAGCCCAGAGCAGAATGACTGCAGTCCATGTACATCCTCCTGTGCACAATTGACCCTTGAGAATCTATCCTTCCCTTTCTGCTCATCCCAGAGTCTCGTCAGAGACTGATATGGCTGAGCTGGGGTTTGGGATAAGTCATATCAAAGGGCTCTACTAGCTGCCATGTCCATCTCTAGGAAGAGGACGCTTGGACCATGGTTAAGAGGTTGGAGAATGAATGCTGTATAAATCAGTGCCCCTCCCTTCTTCATTTACTATGTCTTATATATAGCTTAACTTTTTGAAGCACCTGATGCTAAGTAGGCAACTCCAAAACCCATGGGGTTAAGTTATAGGGGAAAGTGAAAATTCCTCATGCCAGTTCCTAGAAGCTATTTTGCAACATAGAGCAATGTTTTGTGTTTGCTAGTAAATGTACCCCAAGTAGGGTATGGGTAGATAGATAAGGAAGGTCTGGAAATATTTGGGTCCCTAATCTCTAGGAAGCTTGGCTAGATTGGAAGCAGGACTCAATCTAAACTAGAAACCAAAGTGTTAGACAAGAAAACTGAGGCAGAAAATAGCTCCATGGATTTTGGCAACATAAAAACATACAGAAAAATAGGTAAGAAGCTACATCCTAGAAAGCATGAATGCTCAAAGCCAGATGTCAATTGCAATCCAGACTGTCATTTCCTATCGGCATAATCTTTGACAAGTGTCTTAACATCTCTAAAACATGTTGCATGTTTCTTCATGTGTGCAATGGGGATAATAATAATCTCATAAGAATGTTATGAGAATTAAACTGTACAAACCATATAATCACAAAACAAACCATTATATTCCACTAAAATGTAAGCTCCTTAAATACAAAGAGTGGATCTTAGCAGCACAGCAATTGGCAGAGAGGAAGTGTATGCAATGGATATTTACTAATATATTAAAAAATATTATTCCAGACCTTATCCCAAGGAGGCTGAGGTTGCTATACACATGCCTTATTCCCAAAGTGAAGTTCATGAATCATCATCCCATGGGAACATCTCAGAAATTCAGGATCTCAGGTCCTACCCCAGTTCTATTCATTTCAGCCAGACCTCCCGGGATCTGTTTGCACATTAAATGGTGAGAAGCACTACTTACCTCAGGATTGACAGGAAGGATTGAGGCCTGAGCCTCCTGCTAAAAGGCATCCAGAAGCTCCAGCCAGGAGGAGACATCAAGCAGTGTCAGTAGTGTCCAAACTGAGTCCTTAATTTAGGACCACTGCCCATGGGAACAGGGGCAGATGGCAGGCTGCTGTGCCTCAGAGGAGCCGGGACCCAGTGTGGCTGGCCAGGCCAGTCTTCAGCTTCCATGCCTGTGTGAGCAAGAAAGTGTCAGGGCAGCAGCCTAGACTCAAGGCAACATCGAAATATCAAGATAAGCAGTCAGGTCTGAAGGGGTCAGGTAAACGAGAAGCTAAACCAGTTATGCTGGTCTAGAGAGCCGGAGCCTAAGGATCAAGAGGCTGTGGAGAAGCAAAAGGTAGACAGCTTTCTAGTACTTGCTGAGCCTCTTCTGGGTAAGGCAGAGGATGAGTTCTCACTTCAGGAGGGGCTGTTCCTCACATTTACCCCTTCAGTACATAAGCAGATGTGTTTCCCAGCCATGTGTTCACAGTTGAGAGAAACTCAGTATTATACACACTGGTCCTTATGAGGGCAGTTTGGAGGCTTGCTAGAAGGCTCCTCCCTCCTGCTGACATAAAGACAATAATGAAGATGGGAAAGTGGGAATTTCAGGGGCCATTTTTGAAAGGTCTGTGAAAAACAGAATTGAAAATCCCAGGACCTTAGTTCATATGATAAATAACCTTGAGTGTTTTTAATCAGGAATGGACTGCTTCTCAGTAAATAGTAAGCCAATGGCCCCAGTGAATTCCAGGACAGTGACAAAAAATCCTATTATCTGAAGTCAGAGTTGAAGGGGACTTGATGGTTTGCATTTTTTGAAAGTTCATACAGCCCGGTCTTCCAATACTATCATACCTAGATCCCCAACATTTGAAATGGATATTGGCAAAACTGTTCCTACTGAGCCAGACATTGGAGTCTGGAGCCATTCACTTCCATCGCCAATTTTCTGGGTCCCCTCCACAGAACCCAGTGAATTCCATGGAGCAGTCTGAGAAGCCCTGATCTGCACTGGTCCTAATTTACAAACCAGGGAAAGAAGGCCATGCTGACAAGGTCTTCCATGACCAGATAGATACCAGCTCACCTCACTACCTACATGACTCTCTTGATAGCTGGCGTAGACTTTCTTCAGTACTCAGAACATGCTCCACTCTTACTTTTGCACCATCCTACATGCTACTTCTCTATCTGAAACACTCTCTGCTCTCCTCCATGCTACTCTGTCCTCCCACTGCCACTCCTGCCTGCCCTACTCCTCCAGATCTGCATATCCCAGCAAGGCCTGTTTTGTGCTCTGCATAATGCCAAATAAACATAAGCTCTGGGTATCTATCTCTTTTTTGGATGAGTGAATGAGCATGCTTAAGGAAGCTTGTTCCCCAGCCACCTACCTAGCTCTGCAGTTCATGAATGCTGACAACCCTCCACTCACATACACTGTGGTTATGAATAGATCCTTGTCAAATCAGCAATGATTTCTCCTGAGAGGGCTGAATGGGCCACAACGATGTTAAGTGGAAGATCCAAGTAATGGTAAGAAGGTGTTTAGAAAATGCAAAGTGACATACACTTAGAACAGATATTTTAGGTCCAAGTGATAGCTGCCTTCAAAAGTGAACATCGAGAATTGCTGGTAGATAGCTATTTCTTAGGGTGACAGTTTTCAGACATCATCCTAACCTTCTGCCATCCTGAAGGTTTTGAGTTAATTAGGTTTTTAATTTGACTACCTTCTAACTCCAGTAATCATATTTGACATTCCTACTAGTCTTCTAAAAGTTTCACAAGGAATTATTCATGACTTCCCTAATGACAAAATACAACCATAAAACATTCTGCTTGATTTTTCTCAGCTAGTTCTGTTGTGAATAAATTAATCTCTCCCAGAAGTCCCGTCTGACAGGAAAAAAGTCAAATAAACATGAATTAATGCTACACTGCAATTTTTCTGAATATGCAACCAGCTAAAAATGCTAAATCAACATATTCCAAAATTGGCTCTCTTTATTAGTATGTGGGCAGTAAATTGTTAAGAAAAACCAATTACCTCTTTAGATAGTATTACCCAAACATTTCTTTTACAAGCTTTGTAGAGTGATTCAACTAGTAATTCAAGTCCCTGCTTAAGCATCATTTTATTTAGAGTGACTCATCTTAGTAAACAGGCTTTTAATTTAAAAAGAAAAATTATATTTGCATCCCTCTAAGATAAGGGGGAAAACTACAAACCATTTAACTATCTACATTCTCTGTGTATCTCTACCTATCTTTGGCACCAGTTACAAAGGAAAAGTACCTGGGATGATAAATTCTCCCACAATAATCCCTTTCAATTAGGTAGGACTTAGCAGTTTATATAGTATATTCATATACATAACTTCATTTGATCCTCTGTACCATTAGAACAAGTATGGTGAGACATACAGGCAATACCATTTCATAAATGAGGATGCTGAAATGATGAAAACAACATAATTTGCTCATGGTTGCCTTGCTTATAGGGGGACAGCCAAGGTTCATGATCCTAGATCTCCCTCAGTGTCATCATCACCAAGTAAATCATGGTTTATTCTGTCTGATGTTGTAGCCCATATTGCAGAAGGATCTAGGTTTGCTAGGATAGTGGTTCTCAAACTACACTTCTTAAAACCTTGAAGATCCTTAGTAGCATGTGAGAAGTCACTGTAGAAAAGTTTAGAAGATAGGATACTGGGCTGCTATCCCCAGCTAAGACTTTTTTTTATGTGTTTTATATGTCTACTGGTATTCCAAGTACATTTTTTTAAAAATATAGTGTTCTACTGCTTAAAATAAAAGTTTTAAATACCTATATATTAGTCTAAACTTCTCATTTTGGAGATTGGAAATTACTTATAAATATCAAGTAATTTGTCCATGTTCACACCCACTAGGGCTAGAAGCCAGGTAGTTCTCTCCATCTGGATCATTCTCTCCAGATGGTCCACTCCCCTGTGATTGGGTTAACAGTTAAAGTCTTCCAGTACTGTATAGTGTTTTGCATATATCCGTGGTTCTCATGCTCAGTGTGTGTATCAGCACCACCTGGAGGGCTTGTCGCAGATTTCTGAGTCCTCCCTCCAGAGTTTCTGATTCAGTGGGACTAGTGCAGAGGCCCAACAATTTTCTTTGTTAACTAATATCAGGTGATGTTGATGCTGCTTTCCTTTGAAAACCAGTGGTCTACAGGATACCAAACAACTGAACTGAATCGACCATCTAATTATACACTTTATTAATTTTATTTCATTCTGGGATAATAATGGTGAAGGGAAATTCCTTCTTCAGAATTTATAACCACATTGCTTTAGCTCATTCATCCACGCTCTGCACTGACATTCCATCACATCAAAGATCCTAAGCCCTCCGTGTAGCATATGATGCTGATGCCCTGACACATTACCTTGTCCAACCTTTCAACTGACCGAGCAGTGAACAGTTCTGTCACGCACTACCACTTTCCTTCCCAATGGCTAGTATCTCCGTCTCTGTCTAGCACTTTCTTCAGCCCACAAGAGCTTTTTTGGTTCACAAGTGTTGCGGGAGCAACAGACTCAACACAACTATTTCTCAGGGGCACCTTTCAAGCCGTGAAGACTTGAATCTGAGTTTGGGGATAGATACTCTAGCTTCCCTATTGCACAGCGGGGAAATTTTGAAGCTTGTTCATATGACCTCTTATAGTGTCCGTAGTCTGGTGGGGCCTTTCTTTTTCATAGCAGTAACTAACTCATCAACAATCCTTTATTAGTATTCCTCCTTTTCTCTACACTTCCTCCACTTTATTTGTGCTTCCCTGGATCACCTCCTAAATAAATACCTATATCCCAAGTTCTTGTTTCAGGGTCAGTTTTTAGAGGGGTGAAAACTAGGACACTCAAAGTTGTTCCTCAAACTCAGGGAGGCAGCAATCGCTCTTATTCAACGTCCAGATATGTGCCCTAGGGTTTTACTCACAGGCCTTGGGCTGACTAACTCAAGGTAGGTGTGCTTGATGGGTGTTCATAAATAAATAGTACAGATTGTCATGGCCTTAACAGTAGCAGAAATACAGACTGTTGAATCATGCATGGATATGTGATATGGCAAATATATATTTAAGCAGTCATTCTTCAGAAAGAGGCCCAAGTTCACCAGTATTATATCTATGAAGAATGCCAGCCAAAAAACAAAAAAATCCTGCCATTATACATATTTTCATGACACCACTATGAAAAGCATCTGTCAATTCTGAAATGTAGATACATTCTCTTTTGTACTGTCAAAGCAATATTAACCTTTAGCAAATATTTACATTTAAGGAGTGGAGTTCTTCAAGATGTTGACATTTTGTCAAACTGCAAGGCAAATTTCCAAGAAAAAGAACTACCAGAGAAACAATTAAATTTTCCTCAAATTGAAGCCAAATAATGAGAATAGATGCTTTTGGAGAAAATAATTAAATAACTCAAACTTTACTCCTAAATACTAAATCTAATTCATGCATTTTGTTCCATTCATTGTTGGTAGCTTATTTTTTTTTCAACCAGCTTTAAAAAATAAAAAAACAAAAAAAAAACTTTGGAGATAGGGATATGTCCAGTACATTGGTTGGGTGATGGTATCAGGGATGCGTACATGTGTCCAAACACATATGGATGTATATATCAAACATGCAATTTGGGGGGGGGCTGGGGATTTAGGTCAGGGGCACAATGCCTGCCTGGCAAGCGCAAGGTCATGAGTTTGATTCCCGGTACTGGAAAAAAAACAACCCCCCCCCAAAAAAAACGAAACAAACATGCAATTTTGCATATTAGTGACACCTCAGTAAAGCAAAAAACAGTGACACTGAAGGATAACTGATGAATAATAATCTGTACATGTTTAAGCATGGTCCCAGTACCGTTTTAAATCCTGTGCCCTCTACAATTTCTCACACAGAACTTCCTCTACTCAAAATCCTCTCTCCTTTACTAATTTTCTGTCATCCAAATTTTTTTTTCTAAAATTTCCCATTTGCTGCTATCCCTAGTCCTAGTCTGTCTCACTGTGAAGTAACACTGTCCTGCCCCACCACCCAGCACTTATGACGTTTCAATAGGGGCAGGAGATAAACAGCCATGTTGAACCAAAAATCTTTCAGTCTCATAGTTCTATGTATATATAATGCTGTGATATGTATAAAATTGCGCTGATAATACTATATTAGGAATAATGGCAATGAGCCTTAAATGTCTTCTACCATTTCTGCCACAGTACTCAGGGCTCCTCTTACAATCAGGCCTCTAATATCTCAGAATTCTCAGCATAGATATGGGCCAGGGTCCTTGACATACATGACATAAGGAAGAAGCCAGATGTGGTGGCACACACATGTAATGCCAGCTCCTTGGGAGGCCAAGGCAGGAGGATCACAACAAGTTAGAGCCAACCTAGGCAACTCAAGAAGACCTGTCTCAAAACTTTAAAAAGAAAAAAATGAAAAGGACTGGAGATATAGCTTAACACTCTACGGGTTCAATCCCCAGTAGTGGGGGTAGAAAAAAGAGGAAAAAGCTAAGTTATATAAAAAGTAAAAACTAGTAATTTAAAAAAACTTATTTTTGGCTAATAATTGAGATATATTACATTTAATAAAAACTTGTTAATATATATTATACCCCATTCCTCCAAAGTGATAAAAGTGACTTTAGATCTCTTTGGCAATAAATATATATTATACATAAATATATATATATATATACACATAGTCTTAGATAATAGATAATGACATAAGACATACCAATACATAGACATACACTCTTCCTGGCATTTAAAAAACAACTCTTAAAAGTGATTCATTTTCCAACTATTTCATGACTTCACTATTATAAAAACATTATACTTTTTAGTTTCAACCCTTTGCTCCTTTCTGTAATTATCCCCAAAAATGGGTAAGGAAGAAAATTTTAAGTTTTTCTTCAAATGGTCAATGTGCAAGCTTTAAATTTCCACTGAGACAATCAGGCTCCAAATTCTGTCATCATTATAGCTCATCTTTATTTGCAAAGTTGCTGTTATGGACAGAATTCATATAAAGTTCTAGCGCACAGAGGGACCATATTTGGTGACAGCCTGTGTGAGGACAGAATAAGCTGATGGACGTCCTCAAGGCAGGAAGGCAGCCTGCATCCAGCACCAGCCCTGACAGCCCCAGATGTGAAAATAAGCTTCTGCGGTTTAAGTCACCCAGTCGTGTCGCGTGGTGGCAGCCTTGGCAGACCAACACCCTTCCCCCCCATTTTCCTTAACATGTTCTTTTTAGGTCAAAATGGTGAAGCAGAGAAACCTGTGAAGCTACTTCTGGTCATTGCTGACAACACAATTAAACCCTGTAACTCCAGAAGCAGCCTCTGGCTACCACAATGGCTGTAAGCCTAATGTCTACTTGGAGAAATGCACATTATAATGATTAGTCCTCCCTCAGAAGGAAGCCTCTGATGCGTTTTAAGAGCAGATAAAGAATGGGTCAGTGATGATGAAGCCTTTTTCTTTACTTTCTGCTCGCCCATAACAATATTCCTCTTCCTGAATTGGTCTTTCCAAACCAAGGTTTCTCTGTCTCAGTGAACCTTAGGTTGGCTGTGAGAGGCTATCCTGTGCATTGCAAAATGTTCAGGGGCATCCCTGGCTTCTGTGTACTAAATACCAGAAGTAACCCCACCCCGACTGCCCAGTCATGACAGTTTAAAGTTCCCCAGACAATGCCAAATGGGCCAGAGGGGCACAAATCACTGTGGTTGAGAACCACCATTATAACCCTTCAGAAGATCTGGACCATAGCTGCTAAACCCTGTCAACCTCCCTGCCTGGGGCAAAAACAAGTGATAATGAAAAGTGACATTGTATTTCCCCCTTATATTTAGGCAGTGGGACAGGAATTTGTGATGAGAGGAAGCCCTGATCAAGCTGGGAAGAAAGATTTTATGGGGGGGGGATAATTATGTATCCATTTTTCCTGCTGCACAAGGCTATTTTCTCTAGAGAGATAAAGATATAATTTCCATACATATAATAATCGTATGTACTTTAACATATGTATGCACCCATGAAGCCAACACCACAATCAAGATATAAAGCAGTTGAAAGGACTTTTATTTAACTTTAAGTTTTAAGGGAAGCACATTTATTCCTTTCAGAGAAAGTCATACAGGGAGTATCCATGCATCATATCATGCACACCCAAAAATAAATGCCCTGAACAGCTGTGGGAACCTGCCTTTTTTACTATTAGCAGGGAACTTTTGTTTTTGCTTATTGCTTTCTTCATAAACACCTCATTAATGCTCTAGGAAATACCTTCAAAGATAAAGTAATAGCAAAGGGACCCTGGTTGTCTGAAAAGCTAAACTACATTTGCAGTCTTTATACTACAATGCATTCACTAAAGTGATTCCTCTGTCCTCTGACCAGTATTATGAGCCACTATCAAAAGTGTCACCCCACTTCAGAGTTAGTCAGTCACATCTTCCAGGCTGTGTCCCTTCATCTTGACTCCCAGCATCTGGTCTCTCCCCATTGCACGCCAGCTTTATTAATCTTCCTAAAGTTTTGCTTTGAGCATGCTGGGAAGACCTCCATAGTCCCCCAGGGTTGACAGAACAAAGTCTAAGCTCCAGACACCACCATGCTGCATCCCACCTGTTTGTGCTCACGCTGGTGAGCAGACGGGAACCATCTCTAGAAAGCCACACAGTGGGGCCTGTTTGCTGCTAACGTGGGCCATGCATATTCCATCCTCTAACCCAGGAGCAATGGGTGGAGTGCTCTGGGTCTAGGAAAAAAAGGTACTAGGAATATATTTCTTGCAAAGGGATAAAATTTTACATCCTAAGCTTTCTTTAGAAAGCCTATTTAGGGCCCTTGGTTGGCTATTAAGACTTACCAGTGATTTACATGAATTGAAATGTCACAATAATTTAGAGGTTTTATTATGCATGTATAGTTTGTCAGATACCAGCATGACACGCCTGGGTTATTCTCTGGGAAGGATCATCTTTTGTTCATTTATTGCAACATTCCCGAAACAGCTCTTGAGTTCCTTTTACATGTCAGTCTTTGTGCTGGGCACTGGTAGCATACTGGGGAAGCAGCAGAGAAATTTTGTCTATGCCCTCACAGAGGTAACAGGAGAGCTAGAAGGACTGACATGGAATGAATCACCTCACTGGTAAGGGGAGCTACAAAGTGGAGATAAAAAGTCCTCTGAGAGTGGTAGTGGACTCTAGTGCTCCCATCATCTCTCTCCAGCATTCACCAGCCAGGCCAAGTGCTTTGTCCTGCGACTACCTGTGACAGACAATCCTGGGTGAGAACTCTGCTCCACAGCGGGGAAGCATATGTAGGCCCCTGCAAACTGTAAATATTGGGTAATCAGTCCTTAACCAATGACAAATGAGAGCTAAGTACCCCACCTCTTCACCTCTGGGTGGGACAAGTCTGAGGTTTCTCTATGCTTTTCTCCAGAATTCCCAAGGAAACCAGACCATCACCCAATCTTCTAGTAACTTATTTATTAACACATCTTGAACTGGATTTTTTTGTCCTCCTGCCTCATTTCCCAATTATCCTACCAGAGCTTTCTGAGACTATTTCCTAAATAAACTACTTGCACCCATGCTACAGTCTCAAAACACACATCTGGGAGAACCCAGAGAATAACCCAAATAATGACTGAAGCAAGTAACAGGAAGACCTCAGCCAGACCTAGGTGGGTCTGAATCTTGAAGGGCCTTCTCCACCATGTCAGGAATCCTTTATTATGGGCTCTCTGGGAAGCCATGTGAGGCCTCAAACAAGGGAGTCTGTGGTAGAATGTGGAAAAGAATTGAATTCAGACAACTAAGTGAGAAGCTATTTCTTCAGTCAAGACAGGAGAGGACTGTTAACTGCACTAGGGAACAGGCATAAAGACAGAGACTAGCTCATAATATCCAGCTCAAAGTAGCTGTTCAACAAAGATTTTTTGAATAAAAATTAATGAGTGGGTTCAATCTACAAAAATCTCAAGATAAAGAATCCAGACTGACAAAATTTGAAGTTTGTTGAGATCTAAAGGCGAATCTAAAATGACTCTGTCTTCAGACTTAAATAGCTAAGGGGATGCAAGTGGCAGTTTCTAAGCAGGGAACATAGCCTGTAGGAGGAGGATCAGATGGAGGGGTGGGAGTCAATGGGTTTGGGGCGTGATAAGCCATCTAGTTGGTGCTGAGTAGGTGGCTGGGTATGTGAATCCGAGCTTGCTGAAGATGTATATTTGGATCTCATCAGATACAGATAATGAGTGGATCGGGCGCTCTCTAGCCACGTGGAAATTTGACCCTGAAGGGATCCGTTTTTTCCTACTCTCTGTCATTCTCATACAATATTTCATAAGGGGTATAAGAAAGAACTAACAGTTACTGCAAACTTACCATACTCCAGGAATTAACTGTACAAGGCGTTTATTTAGTCTTCGGAACAGCTCCGAGAGGTACGCAATGCAATCTCCATTTTATAAACGAGGAAATGGGAGTGCAGAAAGGCAAAGTCATTTGTCCAAGGCTACATAAGTAGGAATTAGCTTCAAAGGAACCCACACTGATGAGAAATTTCATGTTCTAAGAGAAAGTGAGCAATGGAAGTTCCCTAAGTTAGGTGCAATCAGTAGAAGAAAATTCTTCCTATTTAAGTGTCCAAAGACTATCGTCTCTGCAATACCCTGCTCAGCTGCTCGTGGCTTCGCAGCTCTCTCCCCCAAGTGGTCCCCCTGCTGGTGACTCTGTGGTCAGAACCCTCACCAAAGTCTCAATTTCTGTCTCTGTAGATTTGCTTTTTCTGGACATTACATTTAAATGGAATAACATAATGTGGCCTTTTAGCAGTGGTTTCCTTAGCTAGTGTACTGTGTAAAGGTAAATTATGTACCCCAAGCCACATGAAATAAATAGGGAGTAACCCACATCCTCATTATTCCTCTTATTAAAAACTGCAGTATACTACGTCAGGTTTGCTAACACTGGTAGATATTCCTAACAATGTAGTTGTATATTCCCTTATACAACCAAATCCAGTTCTTAAAAGCTGGAAATTAGAATTTCTTACTGCCTCATCCTCCAGATGTGAGGTAGTGTTACTCCCTATGTTCTAGTGCTTTTAATATGTTTCCTGATGTTGTGGTGATGGTAGAGTTTCATAGGCTACTTCCTCATGTGGGGGCGGGCATTTCACCTGAGTCATAGAATCCTTCAGAGATTATGCAAACTGACAACTTGAGCCAGAGCGATGAGGTCATTCTTTCTGCCAGTCACTTGCATCTTGCAAAGGGCAGAGGCTGAGACATGTTCCTTGGACGAAAAACAGGTCCCAGGTGAGAGGCCCTTAGGCAAAAGAAAGGTTAGCAGCGTGGTCAGTAGAGTTCATCTGGAACTTGATTCTGTGGTGACCCTTCCCAACCTCCTCCACACCGGCCAGAGTGAACTTCAGGCCTGACAGAGCCTCTCGTCCTCGACACGGCTCAAACCAATATGATCTGCTCCTGCTTGCTTCTCTATTGCCCTGCATCCGTCCTCCCCATCTCTGCCACTCTGTTACCTAGCCAGAGTAAATTTTTTTTTCTTTTTTGAGATGGGGACTTGCTACGTAGTGCAAGCTGGCCTTGAACTCACAGAGATCCTCCTGCCCTAGCCTCACTTCTTCAGGTCCATTAGAAATTCACCATTCCCCCTTTTACTTCTTGGCCTTTGTATGTGCTGTGTACTCTGTCCCAGACCCTCCCACCTAATACCCTAAACTGATTAGTTCCTTTTCAGCAAGTCTCAGTTTAGACCTGACTTCTTCCAAGAATTGTTCTCTGACTCGA
This sequence comes from Chinchilla lanigera, assembly GCF_000276665.1. Taxonomy (NCBI): domain Eukaryota; kingdom Metazoa; phylum Chordata; class Mammalia; order Rodentia; family Chinchillidae; genus Chinchilla; species Chinchilla lanigera. The sequence continues at coordinate 7,033,651 of NW_004955414.1, read as the reverse complement.
GTCTGGGTTAGGTTTTCCATAGCACCCTGCTTCTCTGCCCTCCTCCTGAGGGTGCGGTAACTGTGCTATCATTCCTGTCAGTGTGATGGCTCTTCTTTCTCCTTAGACTGAAAACTCCTTCAGGCAGACATAGAAGCTGTCCAGAAACTGACCTCATAAGATACAGGAAGGTAAAAATGCTGTCAGATTGCCCCCAAATTCTCCATAGAAACTGTGAAATATTTCATTTTTAGTGTTGTCCTGAACCACTAAATTTTGTGGTAATTTTATGCAGTAGCAGATAACTAATAAACTAACAAAACCAAGAGGCTTAAAAGTACAACCATTTTCATTATAGCTCTCCCTCTTTGTGGCACACACTGAGCTCATTTCAGCAATACTTACCTGAAGAAGGGCTGCTAGTATGGATCCAATATGACTTCACTCATGTCTGGGATTTTACGGGCTAGAAAGTGGACTCATCTAGAACAGCTGACCACAGAGCCAAGAGCTGGCATCTCCAGCATGATTGTCCCATAGGAGATAGACTTTTTACATGGCAGCTCACTTCCTCCATAGCAAGTATTACAAAAGATCCAAGTAGAATCTGTATGATTTTTAATGACAGCCTCAGATGTAATATAGTCATTTCTGCCATACTCTTGGTTGAAGTAATCATGAGACCACCTAGGTTCTTGGGCAGGGAATAGTGAGTCCATATCTTGACAAAAGGATGGCAAAGAACTTGAAGTTACCTTTAAAAATTAACTTTATTGAGGCATAATTTACATGCAATAAAATGCACCTATTTAAATATATATTTCAGTGAGTTTTAACAAATGCATGTACCTTATAATCACTCCCACAATGAAAAGATTACCTTTATTTCAGAAGGTTCTCTCCTGCCCCCTCCATACGCCTTTGTACTAGGCAACCTCTGATGTGCTTTCAAGCTTTTTCTAGAACTTTATATACTTTTTTACACTTGGGGTCTTTACTTAGCTAAATTCTTCTGAGACTCATCTGTGTTTCTGCTTAAATATGACATTACTTTTTTATTGCTAAGTGCTATTCTATTTGTGTGGATATTCTACTTTTTGTTGAGGTAATTGCTTAGTGATGGTTATGTGGATTATTTCCAGATTTAGATTATTAAGAATAATGCTGCTATGAGCATTCACTTTCATTTCTCCCTGAACAAATATCTAGGAGTGGGGCTGCCAGGCCATACAATGTATATTTCTTTATAAGAGACTATCAAATTGTCTCCAAGATAGCTGTGTCATTTTATTTTTCCACAAGCAATGTACAGAAGTTCCAGTTACTCCATATCCTTATCTACACATGATACTGTCAGCCTTCTTAAACTGAGTCATTCCAGTAGGTGTGTAGTGGTGTTTCTCTGTGGCTTTAATTTGCATTTCCCTGATGACTGATAGTGTTGAATATCTTTTCATGGCTAATTGGCCATGAATGTGTCTTCTTTGTGGGGTGCCTGCTCAGATCTTTTGATGTTTGTAATTAGTTGTTTTGTTTTCTTGTTACTGAGTTTTAAGAGTTGTTTATAAATTCTGGATAACAGACTTCTGTCAGGTATCTGTATTGTAAATATTTTCTTGCAGATCATGGCTTGCCTGTTCATATTCTTTGTTGTTGCTGTCTGTTTGTTTTTTTGGTTTTTTTTTTTTTGGTTTTTTTTTTTGTTTTTGGTTTTTCTCCGGTACCGGGAACTGAACTCACGACCTTGCGCTTGCCAGGCAGGTGCTTTGCCGCTGAGCTAAATCCCCAGCTGTTTTGATTTTTTGACACAGGGTCTTACCGTGTAGTCCAGGCGGGGCTTAAACGCACTATGTAGCCCAGGCTGTCCTCGAACTTGTACTGATCCTCCTGCCACAGCCTCCCAAGTGCTAGGATTACAGGCATGTGCTACTATACCTTTCATATTCTTAAAATTAAAAAGAGAAGTTTTCAGTATGCATAGTCTGGATTTTTTTTCTTTTTTGAACCATTCTTTTGAGTCCTATAGTAGAACTCCTATAATAGAGGCCTATATTAGTCCTATATTTACCAACCCATAGTCACTAAGATTTTCTTCAATTTTACTCTAGAAGTTTTATGGTTTTAACTTTTATGTTTAGGTCTGATTCCCTTTAATTTTTTACGTGGTTTTTGTTTAGGGTCAAGTTTCATATTTTTCTCAACTAGATATTCAGTCGGTACAGCACAATTTGTTGAAAAAATTATTCTTTCCTTGTTCACTTTTAGCCACCTGACCACCTATGTATATTTTGGATTTTTTGGCATATTCTATGACCTTTATGTTTGGCCTTTCGTGGACACATTTTAGAACTACAGTAAGCATGTAGCAGATGAGAGGAAGACAAGAAAGTGGATTTAAGGGGTAGGCGCAGGCTTAAGGGAGAAGACTGTGACCCTACATATAAAGTGGAAAATCATCCCATTTTATAAGATTGCAACATGGCACTGGATGTTGGGTCAAAGCATTGTCCTTCTGACTTTCTCTCCCTGTCTTCCTAAAAGTAGCGGGAACTAAGTTTTTTCTTCTAAAGAGAATATTCATTTTGCCCTATGACTTTCTTCAGCAAAGTATGATTTGTTTCAAACTTAACAGGAACAAAGTGTTTGGATAAGATGTTGTAGCAGGGATTTTCTATTTCCCAAGAGTAGATTTGTCACCAGTAGAATGTCTGGTATATAGAAGTTTGAACCAAAAATTTGATCTCTAGTTAGGGCATCCAGAAATGATGATATTTAACATTAATATCTACCTGATTGCTTTGCAATCTGTTTGCAGAATTACTAATCTCCATAGAAAACAGGTGAAAGTAATGCAAAGCCAAGTGTATTCATGGTTTTTAAAAAATTTTTTTGAAAAAAAGACTCCAGTAATTTTTAAAAAAAAAAATGTAACCTATTAACCAATTTTTTTCTCCTGTGGTTTTGCTAAAAACAGCATATTTGGCTTGTTCTACTATAGATATTTTCCTATTTTTATTTGTGCATCATTCAACATAGCAAAGCTAACAGAAAATCAGGGTCAAATGAGGAAACTCAGCAAATGGTTTCGATCTGGCTTCACTGTTTGACCACCAACTGGCGAGCACCATCAGAAAAACTGAGCAGGAGACAAATGATAGGGTAAAAGTACATATTTGACCGTGGGCCCAGGCTCTCATAAAAGAAGCAGGCCTAAGATTTATAGGAAATGATGTGGGAATGAATTCAAACTGCTGAAAAATCATAAACTGTTTCCCATTTAACTAAAAAAAAAAAAAAAACTCCACGTTTTAAAAAAAAATTTGGTGGCAGCTCTTTTTCTCCTGCTTTTGCACTTTAATAGATTTGCTCTGTAATTCGACCTATTGTTTTTACTGTGGGTGATACAGGGGAAAGAAACTCCCAATCTGAACGATATCCGGGACGAGTTCGTGTTCTCTAAAATCAAAGAATGAATTTTAGGAACAACCTGCTCTGTTCAAAGCAGACTATATTTACTGAGGGAAGAAAGCTTCTGTCCAAGACAGGGACAGAAGGCGACCCGAGTGGGTTGTCAAAGACCTTGCCCCTCCCAGGGCCTTTATAGAGCAAAACCCGGAGGTGAGGAGGCTCCAAGATAGGGGGAAAACGGGAAATTACAAAGTGGGCGTGAGAGGGACAAAACTATGGTCAGCCAATAAGATTACAAGTATAATTGTTCAGGTAAAATTGATTAGATTGGGATCAAATGGGGAAGCAAGTCACGTAGCAAGCGGGTAAGAATAGAGAACACGGGCTTTTCCTGTAGGGGGTTGGGCTGGTGACCCTTCCCGGCTTTTCCAAGGTGGTTGTTACTTATTTAGAGTATCAATCCCTGACCTTCGCACCTAGGGAGGTATGTGGGTGCATCTGTTTAGTCTTTTGTCTTGAGGTCTGGCCCGCAGCAAATACGTCTCCATTCGCCAGGGCCTGGCCCTGTCTGACTGCCTATAGTATTTCTATCTACCTCAGCTGCCTACAATACAGGGAAGACCAAGTAACTAAAAAACTACCGATGCGCAGATCACAGCAAATTACTTTATGAATGCGTAACATCGGTAGAACAAAGGGAGGTTTAAATGAGGTGGAATACAAGTTCCTTCAAAATGGTTAACTTTTAAATGACTTTTTAGTGATAACAAAAACTCGCTTCACCAAAAGCTAATTAGTATTTTTATTAGCTCCTTCCGTTCTAAGGTTTTCATGTGCTATTAATACAACACAGCATGGATCCAAAAAACCAACACGTGGTATTTTTTCAAAGGTGAGTTCAAGACGGGGAAAGAATCGCTTGGGGAGGCTCGCTGTCCGGCGGGAACGGGGCACGGGGAAGGAGAAGCTGAAGGTGAGGATTCCTTCTCCCTGGAAGGAGGAGGATCTGCAAAGAGTCACAGCAAGGGGAAGCGGACCCCCACTTTCTCGCGGCGCGGCCGCGGCACCCGGCTCCGAGCCGACTCAAGCTGTCGCCCCGCGTCCGCTCCGCTCGCCGTGCGGAGCCGAGGAACCCGGCGGGACAGGGCCCCGGGGCGGGGGGGGCAGGCGCAGGCTGTGACCCCGCGCAGAGAGCAGGAAACACGCACCCGAGGGGGACCCGAGCGACCCCCACGCCGCACGCACCCGCCTTCCCGGGGGCCGCCGCGGCAGGCGAGGAGCGCGCGCACGGAAAACGCCGCGGAGATCGCGGGGCTGGGGTGGGGGAGGGCGTGCCCTCGGCGGACTCTTCCCCGAGTGGCCACCAGCGGGCGCGCGCTGGCCGCGCTGGCTGCTGAACAGGGAAGGGCGGTCGCCTAGGAAACTAAGGGCCCGCGGAGGGCTGCGGGCGCGTGAGCTGGGGCTGGACGAGCGCGCGCTGCCGACCTCCCGCCCCGCGTTCGCGCCTGCGCGTTGTTGAAGGGCTGTGAGGAGCGGGCCGGAGCGGCGGCCGACCCCTTCCGGTCTGACCTTGAAGCCCCCGGGAGCACGGCTCCCCGCCCCGCGCCCGGCGGGGACGCGCCCCCGTTTCCCCTCGGCGCGCGGTTCCTGGCGGCTGAGAGGGGCTCGCGTGGCCGCCCTCACACGGGACGGGAAGGCGGGCTCCGAGCCGACGCCGCCTCTCCGTCCTCCTGCGCGGCCGGGCTGCGTGCGCGTGTGCCCGCCGGGAGCTGCCGTGCGGGGCGGGACCCAGTGCGGAGGTGCGTGTCCTCGGCCCGGCCTGCCTCGCTGGGCCGTCCGTTACCGAGGCCGCGGCCGGCCGCCAACGGGAAGCGGAGAGTTCCAGAAGTCAGCAGTTCGAGTGACCTCACAGCACGTCGTTAGGGCCGTCCTGCTGTAGGGTTAGTTGTGTGCCTGATCTGTGAGCTGCGTTTCACTGCAGACGTGCGTGCAGGAGTAAAGCCGGGGCCGCGGCGTCCCGGTGGGCGGGTTCGGAGCGTCTGCGCTTGGTCTCAGGCTCCGTCCCTGGCGTCTTACCCGCGCCGTCCTTTAGGAGCGGCGGCGTCTGCACCGCCCCGGGCTACCGCACTCACAGCTTCCCGAGGCGTGGAGCCTCCTCGGAGACCTCGACAGGCGATGGGAAGCCAGAGGAGGACGCTGGTCTGAGGTTGTAAAACTCAGGGTAGCAATCAGCCTCTGTGCTTCTGTCCACACACTAACAACGCGTGGGCACCCAGCGTGCTGTCCGTGCCCTCTCACCCCACAACTCAGCCATAGGTTCGTTTCAGTTCTTTTCCTGGGTCCTACAGCATCCTTCCAAGGTTAACGCTTGGATTCCTCTTCCATGATTTTTTTTTTTTTTTTTTCATGAATTGCTTCTTAGATTTTCATAGTGCTTTCTGTCCTCACTCCCCTCCTTACCGCATGATTCTCTGCTGGGCAGAGAGAGTTGAAGAAATGGTAGATGGGAAAAGATGCCCCATCAAAGCCAGGGGTGAGGGCTGTCAAAGGAAGATGTGTTTCTCTGAAGGCGGAGATAAAGTAAGGCCGAATACACATCAGTGCTTGTGATAATTGCTCATGGATTTCCTGGCAGACACCTCCAAGACCCGACTCAGTCGATCCTCTTTATATTCACTGGTGCTCTGGTAGAGAGGCCTTTGTTCTCCACCGTCAGCCTATGAAAGTACCGTGTATTTTGATTACTTACACAATGTTATTATCTTTTGGTTTTCATTTTTGACATTTCTAAGGTTGACGGACAGAAAACTGAAAACATGTAGTTCTGATTACTAGAGAAATTGGTATAATCTGTATTTTAAACTATTGTGTATTAGCAATTCTGGATCAAAACCAGACCAATTTTGGCCGGGTGTGGTGGCACATGCCTGTCATCCCAGCACTCAGGAGGCTGAGGCAGGAGGATCGTTGTGAGTTCGAGACTAGCTTGGGCTACAAAGTGAGCTCAAGTCCAGCCTGAACTGTGTGTGGAGAACCTGTCTCAGAAAGACACAAAAATAAAAAAATAAAATAAAGACAGACTAATTTTAAAGCTAAGAATCCAATATAATTTGGAACTGCAGTTAAAAATGTGCTAGTGACTAAATTTTCATGAGTAAAGAAAATACATGCTAATGTAATGTATATATCAGTCATCCAAGTAGAAGTTGAAAATGTCATTTATCCAGATATTTTAAATACCTAGATTTGAATATATGATTCTAACATTATTTCTCCAAACTTGGAGACTAACTGGGGCTATATACACATAATCTATATAAAGTGAAGTCTGAAATTTTAAACAACTGACTTCTAGGTGATATAGTAACTTCTAACTGTCTAATTGCTTTTTAAATGTGCTGGAGAGCATTTCTAACCGTATTAAAAGTATGTTCTGATGAACCAGATTAAACCTTTTCTCCTTATAAGTTAAAAAAATGTTTCTGGCATCAGTGAAAACTTTAAAAGTAATGTTACTTTCCAAATTTAGGGTCTGTTTTAACATTATGAGCAAATAAATAGGGACATCAGTAAAGAAAGTAAGCATGCATTACTTGTAAGTCAAGTGTTCAAATCAAGTATTAATATTAAACATCTAATTCATGTCCATGGGGGCTGCTGGCCTATGTGCCGACAAAGTAGTTAATTATTCAGCACTAATTTGTTTTATTGAAGTTGAATGCCAGAAATGTTTTTAAATGTGTGTATTGCCTTGTGATTAACACTGTAATGAGTTCTGTACCTTTCAACTTACATTGCTCTTTAACAAGGCTTCAGGAAATGCTGCATTTTTACTGTTGCTACTATTATTATCTGACTTATGTAAGCTGATAGCTAGTTAATGGCTGAGCCAGGACTAGACTTTAAGACTCCCAACATCCAGACTATATCATATGCTCATCCCTCATGGAATCTTACTAAAAGCTTTGTCAACACAAAATATTATTAGGTATATATCTGTAATTTTAATTTACACTTATATAAAACATCAGCCAACAAACATCAGGATCCATTTTATTGTAGAAGGTTGTTAGGATACAACTGTTATCTCTCTCACACAATTATTAAGGGAGGCATTAGGAGGCTTCTGGATATTCATACCCCACAGAGCTGTGAAAGAGTCATCAGGAGCTTTGTAGACGTTGAAGCAGGGCCCTGAGGCTGTGCAGGGAGGGACGCACATTCTGCATGCTGGGTGATTTTGCAGTATCAAAGCATGGTGGAAAAACATTTGGAGATGACAGTGTATGTCCGATTTTACTAAGTAGACTTCTCACTTTTCACTGAAAAGCATTTAGGGAATATTTTTGAAAACATTTTCTCAAAGAAAATGATTGTGGAAAATTTAAATTCCTCGCTGTGTTTGTTAAAGTTCTGTTGCAGAATGTTTTTTCCTTCCTTTCAGTCTGAGTAAGGATCTTGCTTCTTTGAGGTATGCAGCCCAGAGCCAGGGAAAGTACCATGTACAGAGCAGGTACTAGATAGATGTTTGCAGCTACTGACAAACAGATTAGAGATGCATTTGTCAGGAATTATTCTAAGTGTAACCTTTCTGGAAGATAATATTTACTTTGTGGATATTTTTCTAAGATTCTCACCCTTCACTGAGACATCCTCTGGGTGGCCAGGAAATGGCCACCATGAACATTGTAAACATTTACAATGTTTATGGCAGTCCCATTTGTTTGAAGGACATTATTAAATGCAGAGGTACTTTCTGAGGTACTGTCATTAGTTCATTGCAAAAATGCAGTGGTTAAACAGGCATTCTAACTGACTTACTGATTTTCTTAAAAGTGTGTCAAACAATGAATCTTAATATAATTTATGGACAAATCATTTGTGCTGTAATGGAGCCACACTGTCACTCATATTTTATTAAAATTCTTTGCCATGAACTACAGTTAGGTAACTAATTATACATTAGAGAGTTAAAAACATAAGAGCCAGCTAACTGAGGTAATTGAGCAAGATGAGGTCAATTTTCCTTCAGTGCCAGATGGGTACTGCAGGTGGGGACCTTAACACTTGATCTCATGTGATTCAGGAAGAAAGACATTAATGCTGACATTTAGCTTTTAAATAAAATATTTGGTAGTAAAATCATTACATTGTAAGTTATGTTTTAAAATGAAACCTGTACCAGCATGCCATCATTTTGTGCAACAGCCAAGATAAAAATTCGTACTCTAAAATAATAATGTAAAAATTCCACTCTGCATCTAAAGCAGACGGGAACAAGCTTTTCTGAGCTAATAATTTTCTGTGGACTGTGTTGTTCTAATGATCCATTTTTGGTGTGGAACTTACTGAATTATTCTCAATACTTTCACATTTGAGAAAATACTTTTTTAATGTGTTAAATCTTTTTGTGTCATCGTGTGTTTTTTAGTATTTGCCTTCATGTATACTTGAATTTGTCAGCATACAATATTGTATACACTTTCTATAGATGTCTCAGACACAAAGACAGCCTCACCAGAGGCTCTGGTGTGTGAGCAGCATGTCTGCAGAGCAAACTGTGTTTCATTTCAGCAAGTTTTCCCATTGTGGATCTCAGTGGCCTATGCAGATTGACAATCTGGTGATCCAGACTAATGATGAAAATTGACAATAGCAAACTTTGGAGATTGGTCGTGATCTGGGGTTGTAACTGAAGGAATAATACTTACTAAGCTCTTTTGGTATGAGACACTGTCAGGTGATTTAAATATTAGCTTATTTAATCCCTATAAGAAAGAGTGTTATCATTTTCACTTTACAGATGATGACACTGAAGTTCAAAAAGATTAATTAACCTTCTGAAAGTCACACAGTTAGTGGTGGGTTTAAAATTAAATGTTTACCTGATTCACCTACTATTTGAATATTTATTGGACAAGGGTTTATTGTGTGTCTGTTGCTTTAGGTGGGGAAATACACAAGAACCACATCATCCTCACTCTCAAGTTTACAGTAATCTAAACAAATAATTGCAAAGATTATGTGCTTGCTACCACAATAAACTACTGATACACAGACTGTAAATTAAGCTCTTAATCTTATGGAGTAGTAGAAATTAAAAGATAAAAATCTGTTAAGGAAAACCACACTCTGAAATGTGTACTTTAATATCTAAACCAAATCCGTGAAGTATTCCTGCCTAATAAAAACATTGAGGAACATTGGGCCTTGATTTTCCTTTATAAAAAGATTATTGATAATGTTTATTATTAAATATAAAAGCATGTAATAGCTTATGAAAAGTTATTGTTAATACAAAACACCATTGTTATTTGCACTTGTAAATCACTTTACAATTTAAAAACACTTCAGTGTATGCTTTTACTGTCTCTTTATAACAACCCGTGTTGTTATAAACGCCTAATATAAATGCCTAATTCTTTTGGGTCCTGGTTCTAATTCTTTCAGATTCTTGCTTCTGTGCTGGTAGAAAATTGTTGTTTGTTAGGTTGGTTTATTGGTTGGTTGATTTTTTAAGACACTGTCTTGCTCTGTAGTCCAGACCAGCCTTGAATTCACCATGTAGCTCATGTTGGCCTCAAACTCATGATTCTTACTACCTCAGCCTCCCAAGAGCTGGGATTACAGGTGTGTGCACCACACCTAGCCCTTGTATTTTTAATTTAAGAAATTAATAAACATTTACTGAACTGCTGCTATGTGCAGTACACTCTGCCAAACACTGTAGATTGATTTTTAAAATTCAGTGCTTTGCTCTTAAAGGAGTGTGATAGGGTAACTGATGTAGATGGGTAACATAAGAGAGTCCTACAATGTTTTGGATGAGGTTCAGAAATGCTATACCTGGGCTAAACATGGAACTCACCAGACTTAAGAACCCAGTTGATTCCTGATGTTCCAGTCTTGTGGTCAATGTTAGATCTGGGGATAAGGAAGCAATCTGAATAGAAAGGCCGATTTTGTTTTTGTTCTGTTTGGGGGTTATTTTTTCAGTACTGGGGATTGACCCCAGAGCCTCGTACATGCAAGGCAAGTACTGTACCACTGAGCTGCATCCCAAGCTCACTTTGATTATTTTATTTTTTGAGAAAGGTTCTAGCCAAGTTGCCTTGGCTGGCCTCAATCTTGCAGTCGTCCTTCTTCAGTCTCAGGTAGCTGGGATTTACAGGTGTTTACCACCTCATGCAGTGAAAAGCCAGTTTTAAATTAAGTGCCACTGGTGTCTAATTTAGAGTAAACACAAGTAGTGGGGCAAATATGGAATTTATTCTGTTTTTCTGTCTCTTTTTAAAAATAGGTTTATTTCTTAATAGCTAATGGGAACAATGGAAAGCATGGCAAAAGCAAATAAAAAGGAGATACAAAACGCACCACCAAGAGAAGTGAAGCTGCCTGCTAGTGAAGCTCTTCTAGATTATCAGTAAGTGTGTACTCTGAAAGCACAGTTTGCCTTATGTAAATATAATCCTTAAGACATATGTAACTACAAATGAAAATGATGCCTCCAACAATTGGCAAGAGGGGCTGGGGATTTAGCTCAGTGGCAAAGCGCCTGCCTGGCAAGTGCAAGGTCTTGAGTTCGATTCCTGGTACCGTCAGAAAAAACAAAAACAAACAAACAACTGACAAGAGAATAAAGATGGTAGGAGACATAATTACGCCGTTGCACTATGTGCATAGTTTCAGAGGCTTTTGGAACTTGGGCTGTAACTGTCTAAATAGTATCTCTGGAGAAGCATTCACTGATGTAGCTTTGGCTCCCTCCGTGGCCACTCACTTCTATATATACACAGCTTGCTGGCTTCCTCTTAAACTCTATATGGAAGGATTAAAATATATTTATAAGGGAGCTGGGGATGTAGCTCAGCGTCACAGTGTGTGCCTGGCAAATGTGAGGTCCTAAGTTTGATTCCCGGTACCAAAAAAAAAAAAGCAGACAATGTTACAACGTTAAAATATGTTTATAGAAGAGCACAAGAGGATTTTAATTTGTTTTTCCATATTTTAGACATTCTAATTTGCATTATTCTAAGGTGGCCATAGATCAAATCCAATTGATTTAGAGACAAATTACTTTTAGTAATGAGAATATTTCATGTTTCACTCCCAGGAACTGGAGAGAAAACTAGAGGTGACAAATACTCTATATTGTTGTTTCATTCCAACTGATAGAAAGCCCCTTGAAAACTTGGGAATTTCTACTTTTGGTAGAGGGTAGATTTTTTTTTTTTTTTTTTGGTTTTTCTCCGGTACTGGGAACCGAACTCACGACCTTGCACTTGCCAGGCAGGTGCTTTTGCCGCTGAGCTAAATCCCCAGCCCCGAGGGTAGATGTTTTAATGTATTTAGGGAATTAATAGTAAGAATTAGTCTTTTCCCAAATAAAACTGAAATTACTTCATTTCCTCATTCAACAAGTCCTTGAAAGTTTATTATGAGCAAGATAAGGGAGTAGCAATGAACAGGATCATACAGTCCTTGCCCAAGGAAGCATGGGATACAGACATTTAAATTAAAAAATAAATACATAGTAGTATACTTGTTGCTGTAAGGAAAGTACTATGAAAAAAAGGGCAGGGTGCTGTTTAATAGTATAACTAAAGGCTTGGCCTTTATACAAATAAACCATATTTGAAGTCATGTTTGAGCTGACATGTAGAAGAGAAACAGGTGTTGGGGAGAGAGTGGTGGAAAGAATGTAGGGGGAAGACCCTGAGACTCAAAAGAGCTTATCACAGTTTGGGAAGTGAGAAAAAGAGAAGGGGAGAAAGAGACGGCAAGGGCAAATGCAGGTGATTAAGGCAAGAGTTAGCTCAAGAAGAACACCTGAGATTGGAAAGCAGGCAGCCGTTTGGAGAGGTATAAGGTTGAAAGTATGCAGCCTGTAATGCTAGTGACTAGGTCTTTGTTTAAGAGAATTATTTTAATATCATTCAAGGAAAATCCATCTCTTTCCCCTTGAGAAACTCCAAATATATCTATATATAATCTTTTTTTAGAAGGCAGTAAGGGAGAAGGCCAGAACTCAAAGAGAAACATCCACTGAAAGGAGCTTTCAGCAATTTCCCTTTACCTTCTACTTGCGATAACATTAAATATAAGCAGATACTATTTGCACTCATTTCTGAACATAACTAAAAACTTCATCTCATCTTAGGAAAGGTGTATAGAAAGTCAGGCTCTGTGACTGGTCTCTAATTTGCTCCCATGGTTTATAGTTTAGACCTCTACTTATATCTGTTTCTCTCTTAGGGATCATCCAGAAGCCAGTCTTTCTCCTATTTTACAGAGACAAATATGAAAAATTCTCACGATATAGTGCAAGACATAAACTAAATATTGCATGCCTTTGTTTCATTTATTCAAATGAAATAATCTTGTGAATTGAAACAGCCAAAGGCTTCCTGTACCATGCTCTGCTGGTGATAATTTACTCATTCCTTGTGTTCCCGTCCAACAGAACTTTTGGAATGAAACATGGAACTGTGCCACTTCCTCTCACCATCTGAGGAAGATGGTCCAGGGGTTCCCAGGCAGCATCTTACATTTCTCACTCAATCTTCTCTTCTAATAAAGCAGTGAGCACACAGTAGTCAATTATAGTTGCTATGGTTTAGATATAACACCCCCCCCCTCCCAGTTTCGTGTGTTTGGAAGGTGAGTGGATCATGGCGCTGTACTCATCAGTGACTCATCCTTTGACACGTTCAGGACCTGGCAGGGCCTGGTTGGAGCCCGACCCCACAGCTACCACAGTTGCCAGCAGTACTTTGCCTTGAGATTTTTCTGGAAGCATAATGCCTCCTTTGAGACAGTTTCGGCTGCGCTCCTTTCAACCAATACTTGGTCAAACCGCGGGAGAAACTTTTGAAATGCCTGTCCTGCCGTGGCTCCTGCCCCGCGCAACTCAAGACTCCGCTATCGTGCCGCCTAGAATTTGACTCACCTGTGATCAGATAGTTATGAATGATCAGGACAGGATTTAAGACCAGAGTTCTTCATTCTTTAACCAGTGCTGTTTACTGCACCAGAGGTGGTATGTTTGTTCTAGTTTTGTTTTATTTTTTATTGGTGCAAGGGATAAAGCTATTTATGTTGCCTTATTTTGGTCTCAGATTTAAAGTTGTAAGATTGACTAGATGATAGCAATGTAGTGATTTATTAACACTTGCAGTCGGTATCAAATTGCCTATACCAAAACCTTCCTGCTCTTTTCTGTCTTTTCATACCTAAGATATCTCAATAAATACTTGTTGAGTGTTAAAGAAATGTATTTGTGCCAGAAAAGAAGCTTTTATTATTTATAGAAAAGACAGTACATTAATGAACTTGAACCAGATACCTTGGTATTTCAAAATATGCTTGCCTTTATAAAGTTTTTGTCATATTTGTCTGTTTTAGAATTCTAGGAAACATGTTTTCTGTGTGCCTTTTCCTACATTTTCTTTAAGCTGAATTAATTAGAAATTTTATAATGTATGAACAGGAATGGTTTCAATAAAAAATTTATCTCTCCAATGTATTTGCTCAATTAAATAGTTTCAAAAATCTAAGACTGCCAGGTATGGTGGTGCAAACCTATAATCCTAGCACTCTGGGAGGCTGAGGCAGGAGAATAGCAAGTTCAAGCCCGGTATGGGCAATTTTGTGGGACTCTGTTTTAAATCAAAAAATTAAAAATGGGCCAGGGATGTAGCTCAGTGGCACAGCGCCTGCTTGGCAAGTGTGAGTTTGATTCTTGGTACAAACCAAAAAAAGAAAAAAGAAAAATTAAAGATGGGCTAGTGATGTAGCTCAGTATGAAGTTGCTGGGTTCAATCCCCATCCTTCCTATGCCTGACCCCCGAAACTCAAATCATTTGAGAAAGGTTCTTATCCCTGAATAAGCTTCTGTAATGTATTTAATAGCATATTCAAATTCGAATATTTACCCTTTAAATTTCATCTCATTAATTTTTCTTAAAATATATAATTATAACACATCTTATCTTTCTTTATTCTCAGCCGTCAAATAAAGGAAAACTCAGTAGAGAGATTCATGTTTCAAATTAAGAAGCTTAGGGAAAAGAACCAAAAGTATCACGAAAGAGTGAGTATGAAATTTAGAGCCTTTATATAACTATTAAACAGTTACATATGTGCTTCAAAAATTGAATTATAATGAAACATACCCTAGGAAATTATTTTCAAAGCTTGGAATCAATTGATTATAATTCATTTATGTTCTTTTGTACATGTGAGGCAAGACAGTACTAATGTTCCCACTATATTTATTATAATGTCAGTGAAAGTCAGCTTATTATGTTATTTAGATCCTGAGGACAATGGTTTAAAATTTAAAAGCTTTGAAACCACATTTACCTTTTGACTTATTTAACCAAACTATAAAACACTGGTTCTCTATTTTTAACCTCTGAATGTTTCTTCTAAATTTTCAGAATGTGTACATATATAAGTACTTTTTAAAAACTACAATCTCAGTTGTTAAAATGACTGGATACCTAAAATGATATATTGGTTTTTAAAAATAGGATTAAAATGAATGTTAAAGAGGTGCTGTATATATCTATCAGGACTAAAGATCAGTGGAAACAAAGTTTGAAAATAATAAATAATGAAACAACTTATTCCTCAAGGCATGTCATGAATGAGGAAATCCACATTTATTTTTTATGAATGTGTTTACATATTTATTTTATGGACCTGAAACTTCCACAGTTAACTGTTACTTGCTTCTGTTTATAAAGATTGTATCTTCAAATTTTAACGGAATCTAGAGTCAAAGACTTGTGTCGGCATCCTGAATGTACAACTTACTAATGAGGTCTTTTTTGGCTGAAGTTAGTATAATCTTCAATTTTCCTCTTGAGAAATGGGTATTCCTCTCTTTTCCACAGGGCTAGCTTCATCTGGCAAGTATTTTTTCGGACAAGACAAGCACTGGTAATGTAGGTAGTGATATAATTATGGCTCTGATACTGTCACAGTTTTCAAGGGTCAGTATTCATCATAAGAACTAAAACAGAAACAGGCCTGTGGAAAGAAGTCTGGCTTAGGTGCTTAGATGTAGGTTTCACATAGTAAGAGATTCAGAGCACAAAAGAGGAGTAAGGCATCGAGGAACCAATCACATCCTACAGTTGTGAGCGTCAGGACTCGTAGGTCAGATTAGTTTGTGGGAAGTACAGTAGATCAGGACTGAGCCATCACATCTCCATTATCCCATCATTTGGAGTAAAAAACAATTGAATTTCTTATGTGTATCAAGTTAGCTCAAGAATGAGACCAACGTCTGCATATTAGTGGGCCCAGCAGTGAGGAACAGGAAGAGAGAGACTAGTTCCAGCTCTATATATGTGAATATTATTTCTTTTTATGTTGCTAATGCCTTAATCAAAGACATCATCATCTTCATCTCGTACCCAGGCTTCCCCCTCCAGTGCATTTTTCACAGTGCAACCAAAATTACCCTTTGAATACTGTAAGCATTTCAGTGCTTAATACCTTTCAGTGGCTTCCTATGGCACAGAAAATAAAATCTATAGACCTTACTAATGTCTTCAGGGCCCTGAACAGTCTAGTCCTTACTTACCTCTCTAATCTTGTCTCCAAACGATCAATGCTTTGTTTACCATTGTTTCTTTTCAGCCTTAGAAAAATGAGTCTCTTTCCAACTGTATCTTTAGTCAGTGTTATAGCTTGTCTAGATGTCTGCCCAAAGCCTTATGAATCCACAGACAGGGATTTTCAGAGGTGTCTGGACCTAGAGTGTGTGTTAACTAAATGGGTTTAGCATAATTCTGGGTGTAGATAATGGAAGCCCCATCCTGGACGGGGCTATTAGTAGGCTTATAGCCTGGATGAAATATAAATAAAGGGAGAAAGGGAAGGCAGGCTTGTTGCTTGTTGTTGCTGCTTGATACTTGCTGCTTCCTTCCACACCGTGAGCTGTTTCTCCTCTCCTCTGTGATGCCCCTCTGCCATGCCACCCTGCCTTGGAACCAGCTGACTATAGACTAAACTTCTACATACTTTCTTCTTTTAACTTGCGGGTGTCAGGTATTTTGTGTCAGCAACAAGAAAAGTAACTGAGACACCCAAAATGTTTCCTCTTCCCCTTATGCTTTTCTCTTAACTAGCACCTTTTAATTCTCTCAGTCTAAGCTGAAATATTGTATAAAAATATATCTCCATTATTAAGCTGAAAGCTTTTTAGACAATAGCAATCAAATCTTATCTATCTTTGTTTCTCTGGAAGAGCCCTGCTTGAAGTAGGTTCTTAGAAATATTCATTGAGTGAATTCATGGTAACAGCAATGGAAAAGAATTTGAGGCCGTAAACATGACTGATTAGTAAGATACATTTTTTTTTTTCTTCAGTTATGTCAAAATTTCCTACCACCCCTCTGACCATTTTTTCCTGTTTTTCATTCATTGCGCTTTTCTTGATCCATTCCTTAGTCATATTTACCAGGGTTCTGATCTCAGCCTATTTTTCTGTCACTCTAAATTCCCTGTTGGGGGATCTCACTTAACACTGTAGCTTCAAATGTCATCTATTTGGTAATAATTCATATATATATGTCATATACATGATCAAATTTCATGATACTACAGTCAAAATAAGTGCATATACAAACTGAAAGGACTAACATCTCATTTTGTTAATACTTTATAAATGTCAACTTCCTAAGTTTAATAATGTACTATGGTGATATAAGATGTTACCATTTGGGCAAAGTTGGGTCAATAGTATGTTGGAATTCTGCACTATTGGGGAAATGTCTTATTCTTGTTCTTTTAAGTTCTAAAGAGTAAAGCTCATGGCATGACCTATGAAAATGAAATTATTCTTTTTTGGTAGCTTATTTAGTAAATACACTTTTTTTCCATATGTTTGTCTTAATAATTATTTGATTTGCTTCATAGAATAAACATTTTTATCCATGTATCTGTTGATAAACATATAAGCTGCTTCCAAGATTTAGCTATTAGCTATTTAGATTCAGCTATTAGCTATTTAAACATGGCTATGCCTATATTCCTGTATTATGATGTCTTTAATACTTCCTGGGGAGATACCGATAAGGAGCATGGATGGATCAAATGGAATTTCTAGTTTTAATTTTTTGAGGACTCTCCATACTGATTTCCACAGTGGTTATACTAGTTTACAGGCCCACCAACAGTGTGGAATGGTTCTGTTTTCTCCACAGCATTTCTCATCAGCATTTCTTCTGATTTGACTTCTTGATAATGGCTCCTATATGAGAAACCCAAAATATACGTAAAGAGAAAAACAAGAGGTAAATAATAGATCTTTCTCAAACAGGAAGGGGATTGGGAGAGGGAAGGAGATGAGAAGAGGTATTAAGATGTGTTATGCACATGTACCAACTCTACCACAAATGTAAGCACTATGTGCTGCAGACATGCACTGATAGAAAAGGACAGGAAAGAAAAAATATTTTTACACCTTGGCAGTTACATCTAACTACATTTTGTTTTAATATATTGCTCAAAATAATTTTTCAGACATTGAATTCTGTAACATGTTGTCAGACACCCTTGCATTTGAAGTTCATATGGGTTTGGAAAGTTTAATATAAATAGTATTAAATTTATATGTGACACAAAATATCACTTAACAATATTTATGCGACATACAATGACATTTTTCAAATATGTGATACTGTTCTAATTTTTAAATAAAAAATGCTTAGAAAGAATACTTATGTTTGAATTTTGGTTTTTTTGGTTTTTTTCCGGTACCGTATGTTAGAATTTTGATCTAGGAGAGCTGGATTAACCTTGAGAACATCGTGCCATGTGAGGAAAGTAAAAGGAAAAGTTATTGGCATATTATATATAATGTTTCTTGAGACAGATTCTCCCTGTGTTACTAGGCCAGCCTTGAACTCACATTGTGGTCCAGCCTGCCTCAAACTCATGGAGATCCTTGGCCTCAGCCTCCCAAGTGCTGGGATTACAAGCATGCGCCACCACACCTGGCAATTCCTTCTGAATTTTATGTAATGGGTTTTTTCCTCCTCCCTTCCTTCGTTTTTTCCTTTCTTTTTTCCCCCCACACTACTGAGACTGAACTCAAGGCCTCACCCCTGCTAAGCATTTGCACTCAGGCCTTACATAGTAGTTTCTGAATTATCATTATCTTTGGACATTTTTGGCTCATATATCATGACAAATGTTTTTGAGATGGAATTAAATTTAAAGGTCATCTTCATATTACTAAAATTAACTAAAATAAGTAAAATAAGTTTTGTTTATTTAGTATCCAAGACATAAACAATAAAGGAATTTTCCATTTTTATGAAAATAGTTGCAAAAGTCTATATTTGGAAAAAGTATTGGCAGTGCAGGAGTTTGGCAAGTGATGCTTGTACTAAATTCAAGTTTCAAGTTTCTACAAATATTTCAATTTAATATAGCTTATATCAAGCCAAAGTAATTCAGTTTGTGTATAAGTAAGCAAAACATTAATCTGTTTCATTCAAGAAAATGGAATTGTTTAAAGAATAATACATTGTGTATTCTTAAATTATTAATACTAGTTGAAAAAAAATAAATTATTAATATTGGTTGAGCTTCATTTTTTAAAATTAAACTTTTTATGGGATGATTATAGGTTAACATACAGTTATAAGAAATAACACATCCTCTATAGTATGTTCCCAAAACATATTATAAAATTATACCACAGTACTTTGTTTTGTTTTGTTTTGTTTTTCCGGTACTAGGAATCGAACTCACAACCTTGCGCTTGCCAGGCAGGTGCTGTGCTGCTGAACTAAATCCCCAGCCCCTATACCACAGTATTATAACTAGAATATTGACATTGACATTGGTGGTCAAGATAATGGAATTTCTATCACCATGAGTACTCATATTGCTGCTTATAGCCACTCAATTCCCTCCCAATTGGACCTCCTCATTAACCCTTGACAACCATGAATCTGTCCTTTACTTTTATTATATTTTATTATTTTTGTCTCAAGAATAGCAAGCAAATTAAATCATGTAATAAGTGACCTTTTGGTTGGCTTTTATGAAACAGCATAATTCTCTGGAGATTCATTCAGATTGTGGGTACTGTGAGCTGGTTCCTTTTTAATATTTAGTAGCATTACATGACTCAGGCGTACCAGTTTGTTTAGTCATTTAGCTGAGTTGTTATTGGCTATTATACATAAAACTAATATAAATGTTCATGTCCAGGTATTTGTGTGACTTAATTTCTTTGAACTAAAGGCCCAGGATTGCAATTGCTGATTAGTATGATAAACTAGTAAATAAACTGCCAAACTATTTTTCAGACTGGCTGTACTATTTCATACTTCAAGGAGCAATAAATCAATGGTCTAGTTTCTCCTTATTCTCACCAGAATGTGGTGGTATCAACTTATTTTAGCTATTCTGGTAAATAGTGTTATCTTATTGTGGCTTTAATTTGTATTTCTCTGATGGATAATTACGTTAAACATCTTTTCATGTGCTTTTTTCCCATCCATATATTCTCTTTGGTGATGTTTATTTTCATGTATTTTTCCAATTTCTAATTGGATATTTTTACTGTTGAGTTTTGAGAATACATACATATACATATATGGGCTATAACATACATAGTATATGCTATGTATTATATATGTAATAATATATAAACTAAATACTAATCCTTTGTTGGATATGTTATTTGCAAATATTTTCTCTTAGTCTTTAGCTTGTCTTTATCTTCATGAAAGGGTCTTTTTAATTTTTTAATGTTTTATTATTTTTTTATTTGAAAGGGTCTTTCACACAGCAAAAGCTTTGAATTTAAATGAAGTCTAGTTTATCAGTTTTTCCTTTTATGGATCATGCTTTTGGTATCAAGTTTAAAAAACTCTTTGCTTAGCTTTAAATCCCAAATATTTTTCTCTTATTTTTTCTAAAGTTTACAGTTTTCAGCTTTTACAGTGAATCATGACCTACTTTGAGTTCTTTTTGGTATACAGTGTGAAACTTAGATGAAGCTGTTTGGTGTTTTGGTTTGATTTTTGTCCATTGATGTTCAATTGTTCTAACACTGTTGATTGACAAAGTCAAATAAATTGTTCGTACACCTTTGTCAAAGATCAGTTTGACAATGAATAGACATTTCTCCAGAGAAGATATACAAATAGCCAACAAGAACATGAAAAGATGCTTGACATAATTAGTTGTTAGGAAAATGCAAGTCAAAACCACAGTGGGATACTATTTCACAGCTACTAGGTTACACTACTGTAACCAAAAATGGTAGTAAGGATGTGAAAAATTGGGTCCCTAAGGTTCTTTTCATTTTTCTTTGCAGTTTATTTTCTCACTTTTGTTTGGATTAATTGATTTCTGTTGTTCTGTCTTCTCTTTCACTGATTTTTTCCTTTATCTCTTCCATTCTGCCATTGAGCTCATCCATTGGACTTTTTGCTATTAAATTTTTAAGTTCTCAAATTTTCATTTGGTTCTTTTATGTTCTCTATTTTTGCTGAGACCTACCACCTTTTAATAAAAGATACCAGTTATTGACTTTATGTCTCACCCTAATTCAATATGACCTCATCTTAACTAATTACATTTGGAGAGACTATTTCCAGTAAGATCACATTCTGAAGTTCTAAATGGGCATGAATTTTGGGGTGACCTTAATACCCAGTGCAGGCCATATATATTTCCAATTGTTATATCTTTTTGATGGTTTTCCTCTTATATTATTATTATATAGTGTCCTTTTTGCCTTCAGTAGCAATTTTTTTCATAAATCAGCTCTTTGGGCTACTTGTTTGTTTGTGTGATACATCGTTCATCTTCAGACTTTCAGCCTACGTGTTATTTTGACTCTAAAGTGTGTCTCGTAGAAATCATACAGTTGATTATGTTTTAAAATATCCATTCTGCAAAGCTATTCCTTTTCATGTTTAACCCATTTCCATTTAATGTAATTATTCATAAGGAAGATTTACATCTGAATTTTGCAGTTTGCTTTCTATGTCTCATGTTCTTTTTGTTTGTCTATTCTTCATTATTGCCTTCTTTGTATTAAATATTTCCTAGTGAACCATTTTACCTCCCTAATATTTCTTTTATTATATTTTCGTAGTAGTTTCCCTGAGGATTCCTAACATCTTCAGTTATAACAGTCTAGTTCAAATTAATGCCAACTTAATTTCAGTAACTACAAAAACATAGTTCCACTTCCTCCCTCTTCATTTGCATTCTTGGCATTATAGAGGGAACACTTTCTATACTGTGTGCTCATAGATTTATAGTTATTGCACTGTGCAATTGTCTTTTCTTGCAGTTGTTTTTTAAATTAAATAGGGGGAAAGAATCATAAAAATACATTTTACCTTTCATACTTTCCTGTGTAGTTACTTTTATTGGTGTACTTATTTTTTTCTAATGGATTCAGGTTACTGTTTAGTTTTCCTCACTTCATAGTAATTATTATAGCGAAGGGTTAATGTGTGATTAAGCTTTACACATAATAAGATAGCAAAGGCAATAAACTTTTAGTTGATTAAGTAGTTTATGAACATGAATAGGATATCTATAAAAATAACCTGACCCATATTTCAAGTGTGAATTTTTTTAATGGTAAGTAATTGTCATCCTAGTAAAAGAGAATTAGGGTCATTTGTGGAAAAGAAGCAGACAATAATGTAAGTTATACAAAAGCAGTAATTGTTTTTCCTGTTTTGTTCACCAATACAGCTCTAGTACCCAGCATATTACCTGGCACATGGTCATGGCTAGATGAATAGGGAATGGTAGAAAAGACAGTGTTGGTGGGAGATTGAAAACATTAACTTCCAAGGTTTAGCACTGATGTTCATTGATCCCATGATAGACGAGTAGGTTAATAGCACAGTCTTCAAAGTGTAGCATTCTTATCCAATGGTTATTCCATTGATAGGTTTTTAGTTTTAAATGACCCATTAGCTTCTATGGATAGCTGTATAATTTATTTAATTAATGTTTCTCACTTTGTAAGCCTTAATATATATGCCTTTGTTTGGGAAAACAATGCAAACAGTTCAGCAAATATTGTTCATTACTGTTGATTTTCATGACAGAATAGGCGCTTAAAGGAGGAACAGAACTGGCACATAAATAACCTACTAAAGGAGCTGAGTGAGAAGAAGTCGGACGGACTTCCAGTTGTAACAAGAGAGGATGTGGAAGAGGCAATGAAGGAAAAGTGGGAGTTTGAAAGAAACCAGGAAAAGAACTTGAAAGGTGACTTAGTAATGTAGGAAACTGTCAGAGAAGATATATCATTTATTTCTTAAATGTATTCATGTTTTTGTCTTCCAGTGTTGTAAGTGCTATTTATTTATTTCAAATGCCATCATTACCACTACACCTGCAAACACATGTAGCTCAATGGACGGGAGAGGGAAATAGTAAAAATGAGCAGAGGTGCTGCAGCCAAGTGAGGAGGAGTAAGGGCTGTAATCAAAGACAGATGAAATCCATCTGACTCTGCGCACTGGGTAGTGTCCTGGTAGATACCAAGCTGAGCTTCTCCTCACCCTGGGGATTCATTCATGTGAAGGTTTGTTGTTTGCTGGCTCTGTGGGCTTTAGCCTTGGTTTAGATTTTGGAGTGATAAGGTGAGTGTAACAGGAAACATCCCCCGCCTATATCTCTAAGGGGTGTAATTCCACAGTAGCGCACTTTAGAATCGCAAAATCTCACCCTCACCTAGAACCTGAGTCAGAGTCCCCACTTTGACAAGGTCCCAGGGGATTCATATGCACAGCAAGTTTTAAGAAATAATTTGCAACCCTTGTCTTCCAACTTCTAGTTAGGATTCTTTCAGGTACAAGAATAAAAATCCAACTCAAAATAGCCTGAGTGCCGAGCATGGTGGTGCATGCTGTAATCCCATCACTCGGGAGGCTGAGCAAGAGGATCATTGAGAGTTCAAGACCAACCTGGGCTACAAAGTGAGCTCAAGGCCAGCCTGAACTGCACAGTGAGACCCTGTCTCAAAAAAGACTAAAAAAAAGAAAACAAAAAACAAAAAAACTAGTCTGAGCATAAAGGGGATGACTTTTTCTTTCATGTAATAAAACCACAGAAAGGACAGGGTGCTGCTGACCTGTATCCAGGGCCTCACATACTATCAGATCTTAACTTTTTTTTTTCATCTTAGTGTATCCCTGTGTGGGTATGTCTATGTGTGTGTGTGTGTGTCTATGTGCAAACGGCAAGGGAGAGTGATTCTAAGAAAGAACAATAACCACTGTGTCCTCTCTTTATAAAACCTCAGTGACATCTGCCAACCTCCCTTCAAGGGCTGATAAAGGCACAGGGTTCAGACTAGCACTCTGCTCAAATGAGAGGACAGCTTCCCACCTGAGTTATAGAAGAATAAGTAATTGTGATTTTTTTTTTCTTGGTACTGGGACTCAAACTCAGGACCTCATGCCTGCCAGGCGTAATTGTGATCTTATATATAATATCTTTGGTTTAAAAAATAAAAGCATTATCTTGGGTTTAGACTTGTGGACTGAAGAACATACCTCTTACCTGACTAGAATGCTGCATTCATAAGTTTATTGAGTACCAACTAATTGCGAGGCCCTGTGCCAAGGGCTGGATTTACAGAGGTGAATGAGATGTGCTCTTCCCCTCGAGGAACTTTCAAACAAGGTGGTGTGTGGTAGTGAGCCACACACCCAATAAGCTCCTTGGACTTGGCCCTGTGTAATGCTTTCTCTTCAAAAGTACAATATTCAGTGATATTATACTTGGGCCTAAAGTCTGAATAAAATAGGATGCTTACCAAATACACCAGGAAAAACTGACAGGTTGTATGTTTGAAGTAGTGCAGTACTTGTACATAATTAGGGAGCAGTGGGAGAAATGTGCTATATCATATGCTGTCATTTCATACAAGGTAAGTCCAAACAAATAAACTTTAGATGACTGAACCAACCATGTGCTTTAAAACATGTTTACCAAGAACCTGAAAAGGAAATAAGTGGAAATCACTTTTTCCCAGAGGCATAATGGCCAGAAAAAATGACAATTTACTAGTGAAGAATACATATTATAAAATGCATTGTACCACATCATACCCTTATTAAACTGTCGCAGGAGTATTTAAACTTGCAAATTCCTAGGGAGGGTATGGAGATGATAGACAAACAGACAGACAGACAGACAAAATCACAACCCAAATCACAAATCATTTTTGCTTTGTTTTGTTATATTGGGGATTGGACCCAGGGCCTTCACACTGAGCTACATTCCTTAGAGTGGGATCAAACTTATAATCCTCCTACCTCAGCCACAAAGAGTGCTGGAGTTACAGGTGTGTACCACCATGCTTGGCTACAATTCTACTTTATAATTGGGAATTTAATTTTCTTGAATCTTGAATTACAAAGGACAGATAAGCAACAGCTTCAGTAGTTTAGATTTCTAAAAATTGTAAATATAAACTAATATTTATAAGTTAATGGCATTTTAATATCAGACTGAATTTCATAAAACCAGGTTACAAGTAATGGCTCTGAGGACATTGAAATTGTACAATGTCTTAATTTTCTTTCCAACAGATATGCGCACACAAATAAATAATGCTGAGAAGCTATTTCTTGAGAAACTCGGTGAAAAGGAATACTGGGAAGAGTACAAGAATGTGGGGAGCGAACAACATGCTAAACTCATTACCTCCTTACAAAATGACATCAATAAAGTTACAGAGAATGCAGAAAAAATGTCAGGTCAGTTGCAATAAAGCTAGTCAAATTCAATAAAAGACTTCAAAGGGCATTCATTTGGTGGAAGGAAAAAACGGGCACTCCCTGAGTTGCTCATTACTCTCTGCTGTTAGCACGGCCAGCTGTGAGCCTCCGGAAAATGAGGAGTCTGGTGTGAGGGGAGACAGTGTTGAGGGCCAGGTCAAAGGAAAAGTTGTTACCAGCTTCCAAGGACAGTATGTCCCCTGCTCGAGGAGTGTAGGTGAAATACCACTTGAAACGGGGAAGGTGGTCCTCCAAAGAGCCTACGAGAGACATTTCCCCGAGAGAGGGGTGAGTCTGGAGTGCTGACTAGGAAAGGATGTGAACATGAGCTTGAGACAGTAACAGCCAGGTAAGAGCTTTTTTTCCCCTTTTCCATCCCCACCCCCAGAGAGAGGGCATGGAGGCTCAAGGCAGGGGAAATAGCAGCTGGCCTAAGCTAGCAAAGAGGATTCATCGTAACTTTCAATGAACTTTAAAATTTTGATTTTTGTAATAGACTGGACATACTATAGTTATTCAAAGACCTTTTATTACCAACTACCAGAAAAGTCATAGGATTTCCCATCTATTTTATTGAAAGGAAATTATTAACCACATACTATGAATATTATTTTAAAGGGAAAAAAGAAAATAAAATTACCTGACATTCCACAGATCATGCTTTTGGATTGCAGCTTACAGTGAGAATGAGAGGTCTGAAGATAGAATTGGAGGCCATAGGCTCAGTAATGGCTCTAGGGATGGCTGTGCCCTACATTTATACCACAATTTGAGACCACCTGTCTCTGGGCACCTCGGCTTTGCTCTGTGGGCCTGTCCCTGTTCTCTGCTTGCTTCTCACAGACTAATCCCTTTAGTAAAGCATTCTCTAGCTTAGAGTCTGAAGAGAGCAGGTGTCATCATTTACCTAATCAGAAATGACCAAAGATGTTTGCCCTGCCTCCTCATGGGGCATGCTCAGCCCCAGAGCAAACTTCTTTGGCCTACTGTTCTACCCTGCTTTCTTTAATAGCTGCCTCTGAGCCCCGGGGTCAGGAGAAGAAAACACCTCACTCTCCTTCCCTGTGCAGCTCAAGGAGCAGTTGCAGCATTAGGTAGAGAAAAATCACTGATGTAGCTAGGATAAGGCTATTTCTCCTCAAAAAAGGGGAGAACAATTTAGATTAGGCGCAGGAATAGGGAAGGTACATGTTTATAATGGTCACACCACAGTTTATTTTTGCACTTTACCAGAGGCGTAGGACAGAGATCCTTAAAACTTGTTCATATCCTAAGAGTGAGTTAAAAGACTTAGGTTCAAGTCCACTTACAAAAAATTAACATGACTCCTTTAAGTCTTAATTTCTTGATCTGTAAAATGTGAGTCTTCAGATATTCTCCAAGAGACTTACATTTCCAGCAGCTGCTTTTCCAGTATTCCTCCTGGTCTATTGGAAGATGAAACCTGCACATCTTCTTCCCTATAGCATAAGATCCCAAGAATTCTGCTTTGGCTGCCTAGGTCTGTGAAGAATTTTTCCCACTGAAACAATATCCTTAATGGAAGTTAGGTTCTGCAGCATTCTTTGTACATTTTTATTTAGTTAAAGAATAAGTTAAATAGGTTTCTACAGGCCTGTCTAGAGTTCTAGCAACCATGATCTTATACATTATTTGTATTGGAAAATACATCTTGCTTTCTTTCCAAATAATTATCTTGTATGTGTTATAAATACAAGCAGCTAATGGGGATATATAACACTGATGTTATAATAAAACAACTACCTTTGCTAATAGTCAGATTAAGTCTTTTGAAATAGGACAGTCGCTTCATATTTCACATTTTCAACTACAGCACCTTATTCAGTCCACTCAGATGTCATAAAAAAAGCTTTTTCTGGTCACCCTATCTGAAAAAGATTTAGTTTTTCTTCATCACACACGTTACCAACTGAAAAATTATGTTTTCTTATTTATGCTGTGCTTTCTCCATAAGAATATACATACCATAAAGATAGGGATTTTTGTCTCAATTAGAAATACTCCCAGGCTCTTTTGTAATGTCTGACACATAGAAAGAGCTTGATAATTGTTTTAAAAAATAAAAAACTGAGCTCCTTTTATTGTTTTATTTCCCTCTCCTACCTAAATCAGCCTTGATGTCACTGTGCCTCAGTTTCCTTAAAAAGGTATATTGGTCATATGCTTTTTATATCTTTTGAGGTCTGACACTTATGACCCTTCCCTCTCTCTCAGTGATGACATTTACGAGCAGAAGAGAACGTGGGGCGGGTAGAGAACCGTGCGCTTCGTCTCTGCCCTTTCTTCCGTGAGCCCAACGTAGATTGCGTGTCCTGACTCCCGACACCCCACCCCCAACATTCTTCTTCTCATCCTGTCTGTCCTGCCCCAGGAAATGCATGAATATAGGAAATCTAGTTACATGGGGTCAGTTGTACAGGGTGCTACTCAAGCAGATAATAAAATCTTCTTTATCTCTGTTGTGGATTCATAAGTTGTGGAAGATAAGGATAACTTGCTACATACATACCAAAGCATTTAAAATTCTCTCTTTGGAGAGACAATCCTTTGAAAATACAAGCATTTGTGGAGATCTTAGACTCCACATTAATTCACATTAAATTGTGGGTAAATTATTGGGCATTTCTTCTAACTGTAGGAGCTGGATGATTCAGTAAAAATGTACTTTGAGGATTCAGAGGAAAAAATGGGTAGGAAGAGAGGTAAGGATCATGGAAAGTGAAACTTTCTAACATTAGTTTTACCTAGGATCAGCCTTGTTAAGACTTCTCATTTTCTCTTTAAAGAACAGTATAAAATCACTCTAGAAGATACTAGAAAGAAAATAATCAGAGACACTTTGCTGCAACTGGACCAAAAGAAGGAATGGGCCGCACAGGTATATTTCAGACAAGACTGGGCACATTCAGGGTGGTATGACTGTAGACAGTGTATTTCAATTTTCTTAAAACTTCTCTGACTGTATAAACAAGTCTGTTACTTAATTTTATTGAGCTTATGTTGCTTAATTTATAAAGTAAGAACACTAATAGTATTTAATCTTAGAGAAATAGTTTGAAGATTGAATGAGATAAGTAGCAGTGTCTTGATAAGAAGCAATTAGTGATTTTTAAAGTATAATCATGATTTTAACAAAATATTAAATATTTTGAGTGAGTTATAGAATGAAAAAAAATTTTCTGAAAAATACTTTCTTATACATCCAAACCTAGGAGCATAAGTACACCCTATGTTGCTGTTGTTTGAAAAGTCTGGGATATAAAACATTTTTTGAGATAAAATTTCTTTTTTTTTTTTGTCTTTTTGAGACAGTGTCTCACTATGCAGTTCAAGCTGGCCTTGAGCTCACTTTGTAGCCCAGGCTGGTCTCGAACACACAAGGATCCTCCTGCCTCAGCTTCCCGAGTGCTGGGATTATAGGAGTGCACCACCACACCCAGCTGAGATAAAATTTCTAACTGTATGTGTTCTCTAATTTCTCTTACACAAAATATCTAATTTTTTTCCCCCCACAGTCCTCCTATCTTCAAATTGTTTCCTAAATCAGTATGGGAATGTTCCTTTATTTGGAGCATTGTTCCTTGAATTATAAATATCTAAGCTTTTTCAAAGTCTTATGAATTTCATGCTGCTGTTTGTTGCACCCCTGTTGGCTCACTTGTCCTTACGGTGTTACTCTTCTGTCACATGACTTACACTAATTTACACAGATATAGAGGAGTATGGTCAGTGGTTGGCCAGTTGGTCAGTGGTTTGTCTGCCCATGCAGTTGCGTGACAGAATCTGACTAAATGGTGAAGTCAACCCTTGACTAATCTGACTATATTAAGATTATTAAAAATGCACGTGTAGATGAAATAAGCCTGTAACTTCAAGCACATGTCATGAGGACTGTCCCAAATACTTTTACAAGCATTTTACATTTAAGTCTCTTGCCAGCCCTAAAAGGTGTAGGAACTTGCTAATTAGGAATGTGAGGCACAGAGAAATAGTATGATTTGCCCAAGTGAGAGAACCCAGTCCCAGTTCAGACCGCCTTCAAATCATTGGTCACAATCATTACAAAATACATTAATTTTTTTCTCTATAACACTGAACACTCACATGCTTGGATGAATTTTCCTCCTCTTAGCCAGTTATTTTGGCATTACAGTTCAACTTCCTATTATCCAGTGCTGTGTAGTCTTAGCTAAACATGGATGTGTCACCTACAAATGTATTTTTTCAACCCAAGTGATGTCTGGGTCCCACCCAAGAGATGGTGGTGTAATTGCCCTGGAATGATGCGTGGATTTATGGATTTTTCATATCTCTCCAGAGATTCTCGTGTAGCCAAAGTTTAAGGCACTGCTGCATTGTTAGTGAATTAAACTGTTAGTCAGCTCACCACAGTTAGGAGCTGTTTCCTACTTTTGTGAAATTTTATGTTGGAGGAAAGTAGACCTGTTGCAGTTGAAGTACAGAACTTCCAGGTTCCTGTGAAATATATGTCCACTCTTGGTTTAATAAACCTGATTTAAAGATCTTTTTCATTTGAAAATCTTCCAACCCTAAGATGTAAAGATAAATTTACCCTTACCACATCTTTAAATTACTTCTGTCCGTGTTTATGATCTAGAATATTTTTCTTTTTCTCCCCCTTAGAGTATTTTTCTTAGCTGCTCTTCCTTTGGTTCTGTCCTTCGGTTACTGAATATTGAATTTGTAATATAATTTCTTTACAAAAGAACCTCCAGAGAAGCACAGTGACATCCACTGTAAAATTCTTGTGAGTGAAACTATAAATCGCCAAGTAATTGAAACCAAATATGCATTTTATGAACCTACTGTCAAGGCTTTCCCTATTATCGTTGTCTAAAATGCCTTTCCTTAGAAAACTGTGTCATTTATAGCCTGCTACCCTAAAACCACTTGCTATTATGTCTGTAAACAGGTATGTTGTTACTACTAACATACAGAAAATTTGATGTATGTTGAGTTATATCTAACTATTAAAAATGCTTGATCTGGGGCTGGGGATTTAGCTCAGCGGCAAAAGCGCCTGCCTGGCAAGTGCAAGGTTGTGAGTTCGGTTCCTGGTACCGGAGAAAAACCAAAAAAAAAAAAAAAAAAAAATGCTTGATCACTACAGTTTAACCATCTTAATTATGAAGCAGATCACTTAAGTACTGATTTCCCCACAGCAGTCAGATTCAGTCACAGTGGAGGCCAAATGCACGCACAACACACATTGTCCACTTCTCCAGCTCATCTATAATAGAATGTGTAACTCAGCCCCAAAAGTGTAACCAGATACTAAAGAAAGAGCTAAACAAAAAGATCTTATACATTCTCAAAGTATTGCAAAGCACAATTTAAAATGAATGTGTGTCCCCTTTGCTAACATTGTGAATTACCATGTGGCAACTCTTCCTTATTTCAGAATGCTGTAAGTTTAATTGACAGGGGTAGTTATCGAGAGATCTTGGAGAACGACTGGCTAAAAAGAGAGGTGCGTGAAATTTAACAGCACAGTTTTTCTCATTGTTTTTGAACTGGAAATAAATTTTAATTATAACTGAAGTCATGGGAAAAGTATTGAACTTTGACTAACATCACTATAATTCAAGGAAAGACTTACTCTTATTACAGATTGTTACTCATCAAATACCATAATCTCAATAATAATCAGAAGTAACTGTTAAGTTTACAGTCTACTGAAATGCAGTTCCTTTATGCATTACTTCCTGTGGGTGATGGGCAAGGGTAAAGGACCATAGTAATTTAAATTGTCTCTTTTGGATGATGTGACCTCCATCCGTCAGTGTTCAGTCTTTTAGACTTCTTGCCCCTGATCTTCCTCAAGGTGGTCCCTTGATGTACAAGGAAGGGGGTCTTACATGACTTTTGTAGTTATGCTGCTAAAGAAGACTCAGATTCATGGCATTTCCCTTCGTCAGATACTTGTTCCTTGTCTTTCTTCAATGGAAGAAATGCTCTGGTCTTCTCAGTGCACTGGTGACTTCTGAAATGTACTCTTCTGGCTTTTTGGACATTGTGTTATAGCCAACACCAAATCTGTGGTGCAGCCACTCACTGGCTTATATTCAAGAGGTCCCTGCCCAGTGAAGCCTCTGTATCTCACCCAAGTCTGGTCCTTAAGATCCCTTTGTTCCTGAAGAACATCACAGAAACTGCTTAGCCTATGTGTGGTGCCTGAGACTCAGCTGTCTCCCCGTCTCCCTATACCAGTGATGCAGAACTGTTCTTGCTAGATGTGGCCATGTGAGTACTTCTAGGGTGGGGTATTTCATTCTTTACACTATTCACATTTTGGGGTGGTACTTGTTATGCAGTGCTGTCCTCTTTTCCTTACACTGTACATACTTGGTCCTTCTACCCTTACCTCCTTTATCTCCTTATTCTCATCTACCTGGAAACTTACCCTTCCTTCAGGCACAGACTTTGATGACCAATTTCCTTGTGAATCCATCAGGAAGTTTGGTTTTCTGTTTTTTTGGGTTGTTTTTTTTTTTTTTTTTGAGACAGCATCTCGTTATGCAGTTCAGACTGGCCTTGAGCTCAGTTTGTAGCCCAGGCTGGTCTTGAACTCACAGTGATCCTCCTGCCTCAGCCTCCTGAGTACTGGGATTACAGGTGTGCGCCACCACGCCCGGCCATCAGGAAGTTTTGAGTATGTCTTCTCCAGTATTCTCTTGCTGCACTGAATTCTTGTTGAAATACATTGAAATTATTTGTTTATGCATCTGTGTCCTTAATACATACAGTAAGCTATATCTTTTCAACACTAGGTCTGTGGCACCTGGAACATAGTCTGTATTTATTAAATAGTTAATGAATGAATGTCGATGACAATAGATATACTCATTGGAGGGATGAATCAAATATATAGCTTAGATCCTGGGCAAAGGAAACAGTTATATTAAAACCTTTGTGAACTATTTATGATGCGCTTCAAGATGACAGATTGTATCCTGCCTCTCCTGAGGGACCACTGAAATAAAATTATAAAAGTACAAGAAGGAAACCATTCACAAAGAGAGTAGGAGTTAACTAACTGGTGAGGTTACAGAAATTTCCTGAAAGACAAAAGGCAGATGTGAAAGCATGTTGTTGAAAGCATGAAACCAGCAGATAATATTTAGTCCAGATGGTGTAAGAGTGCTTCAGAGGGTGTACAAACTGAGTATGTGTTCGGAAACCTGGGAGATTCTCTGCTGAGAGTCTGTATATGATAACTGGTAGGAACAGGAACTGAGCAAACACAAGCATGTTACATGATGCTCAGCAAGCATCCCCTGGGATCTACTGCCATTTCCCTCACACAGATCGAAAGTGCTTACTCTTAGATGAGGACCCAGAAGGCTGTCCTCTGAGAACACTGACCAGAGTACCTGACAAAAGCTAACGTTTCTCATGTAGACACTCATAATTACTATGCAAAATGTCCTTCCTATAATGCCATTTATGAGGCCACAATCTAATGTCCCACTCTTGCCTTCTCATGAAAAGTACAGTTTGTCAGTCCACTTTCCATCATGTACTATGTACAGTCCATGTTCCCAGCCAGAGGAAGAACTTGTTGAGGAAACAGACCTATTTATGCAATGATTGAGGAAAAACACACCATTCTTCAGACCTTTCTCAAACATAAGTAGACAACGAAGGACCATCAGGCATATAAATACAACCATCCCAAAAGAGAAAAATCAAATGAAACTAATAACAAAGTAAAGAGTAAACAGTACCAAAAACCGTCCCTGAAAGAAGTGGGAAAGTTCAGGGCATTGAAAGGGTCTATACTAATAACAAATCTGAGGAGGCATCTAATTTAAAGAATAAGATCATTTAAGACAGAAAAAATCAAATAAGGTGTGGTGGTATGTACCCATAATTCCCAGAAAGGAAAACATCATTCAGGTAATAGGAGAACATTTCCATGGGCTGAAAAAGTCATGAGATTTTAGAACACCAAAACCAGAATGAAACAGGGAAATCACAAGTTCTAGCTCAGCCTGGGCAACATAGCAAAATCCTGCCTCAAAATTTAAAAAAAATTAAAAAGGGGCAGGGCATGGGAATGTAGCTATATGAAGGTCCTGGATTCAATTCCCAGTATCAAAATATAAAGATAAAAAAATTTTTAAAAATAAGCAGAGAACAATCCCTCAAAATAGGGATGATAATACCAAAAAGAGGGAGAAGGGATAAGAGATGTAGAGAACTACTGTCAGATAGATAATAGCCAAAGAATAATAATTCCAGGAAGAAAAGAGAGGGGTGGAAATCATCAATGGAGTAATAGAAGAAAATCTCTGTGGACTGAAAAAGACGTCAGTTTTTAGAACACTAAAACAAAAGGGAACTCCTAAAATGTTCTCTCAGAAAGTAGTGGGGATACGGAGGACATTAGCTGCAAAGGAATAAAATCTAAGCTGGCACTGTTTTTTAGTAACAATGTGCAGATGGAAAAGTATTTTCAACTTGGAATTCTGTGCTCAGCATGAGTAGATTAAGGCAAAATTCAGCTATTCTTGGAAATACAAGGGCTCAGTATATCTACTTCTGTGCCTTTCTTAGGAATTTACTTACCAGTATGCTTCAGCAAAACAAGACAGTAAACTGAATAAAGGAAAAACAGGAAACTGTGCTTCCCAATGTACCAGGGAAGAAATGTCTGAGGATAATTGTGTTGTGGGCCTAAAAAGCATCCAGACCGAAACTGATCTCACTTTCAGGTTCCAAACACAGCAAACAGCTGCGCAGCTCAACCTAATGCACCACAGACATCTCAAACTCCTAAATTAAATTCATGTTTCCCTTTGCCGCAAACTGCTTTCTCTTGTTCTCTGTCCCAGTTAAGGATCTCCCAAGCCAGAACTATGGGATTATTGTAGAAATGCCCTTTTACTTCCCAATCGGAAAGGTCTCCAAATCTTCAGTTCTACTTTCGACCACTTCTCCTTTACTTTGTTGTTGTTGCCTAGTTCAGGCCCTCATTATCTCTTACACAGATACTTCTATTCTGTCTTACACGATTTTCCTCCCCTAGGTCAGAAATTCCCCTTCTCCTTTACCTTACCGTAGAGACATCTTTCTAAAACGTAAACCTCACCGTGCAGTCTTCTGGTTAAAATCTTTCAATGACTGACTCCCTAGGCAGTTCAGAGGTACTCAGGAACATGAAAAGGGGCCTCTCTGAGGAGTTGGTTTTGTGCCACCCTGACAGGTGTGTTGTACTTTACCTCGAGGGTAAGCGTCCAGAACCCTGAGTGTTTCTGGGTCCTGAGAACAGCAATGCCTTAGACTTACCTAGCCAGTCACCCCCCTACTTCTTGAAAGTCCCTTTACATGCAGGGGAGCAGCCACTCAGCCTGTGTTAAATGCTATTTATGAAACAAAACTCGCTGCTCGGGAGAACTCAATTCACACTACAGTACACGTAGGTCTCATTAGCAAGTTACTCTTTCAGGATTATCAAGTGTACATCTTCAGTTAGTATTTCCTCAGCTGTGGACCTACACTGTATTTGCCTGCAGAATATTTCCACAAGGACATCCCAAAGCCACGTCAGACTCAGCAGACCCTCACCAGTACTCATCAGACCCTCCTCCATTTCCCTCTCACCCTCTGCCCAGCACTCAAGATAGAAACGTTGCTGTCAGCTTCCCTTCCTACCTTTTCCTTGTTTCTTACGTGGCTAAGTAGACTTAGTGATCTCGGAACAAGTAGTTTTAAAGTGTATGTGCCTTCTATGGCATTGACCACTACATTCACCTACCTTTTCAAGTCACTGTGAAGAGGGGCCACCCACTGGGAACTCCCTTCTTCCCCTTTTATTTAATTTATTTATTTACTTATTTTTTATTTTTTATTTTTATTGTTTTGTCTTTTTGAGACAGGGTCTCCCTATGCAGTTCAGGCTGGCCTTGAGCTCACTTTGTAGCCCAGGCTTGTCTCAAACTCTCAACAATCCTCCTGCCTCAGCCTCCCCAGTGCTGGGACTATAAGCGTGCACCACCATGCCTGGCCCTTCTTCCCCTTTTAGACAGAAGCTTTTTTCTCTTAACAGGTACTTCCTACTCTTAACCTCCATTGTTCCTAGAATTCATTTTTCGACTTTAGAGAACATGAATTCAGCTGATCAGACATCTAACAGGTTGGGAGTTATGTTTCCCTTATTAATTTGGATCATTTGGAGGTCCCTGTAGCATACACCCTATATCACTTGGAGGTTCCACCAAGATATTTGGATGGAGATGGGATAATCACTGTTAAAATCTTACTCCTTGGGAATGTATTCTTAAGCACTGGAAAATGTTCAACCCCCATATTAGAGCAGTTTAGTATTTTTCTGCACCTGCAAATGGCCTGCCTACTTTCTAGAGCCAAAATTGAATGCAGAGGGAAGTATTGATTATGATGCTATTTCACAATTAGACTCATACTGTAAGAAAGAGGAGAAATGGTCAAAATTGCTTTATGTTTAGACTTTCTTTGTATTAAAAAATAATTCTTACTTATATTTAGAATATAAGTCATACAAAACTACCCACATTTTCCGGATGTGGTAGTGCACACCTGTAATCCCAGTACTGAGGAGGCTGAGGCAGGAGAATCTTTGTGAGTTCAAGGCCAGCCTGGGCTACATAGTGAGTTCAAGGCCAGCCTGAACTGCATAGAGAGACCCTGTCTCAAAAAACAAAAATACCACCACCAGTAACAAAAAGGCTACCTGCATTCAAATGTCCTTTCCTCTCAGTGACCTAAGATAAATCAAACAAGATCTAGGAAAGTTTTCAGATAACCCTAAGTCATTGAAAATTTGAGGTCTTTAGAGGACTTATTCAGACCTATAAACTAGATTGGGGAGATGTAATGTTACACTTAAATCAAACATTGACTGCTAATGAGGGACAGTGGGTACAGACTTTAATTTATGAGTTTCTTAAGTGTATTACAGATACCTGGGTATACATGTTTTCAGAGTAGGTTTAACTAGAGCTAGCCAGCACTATGGAGGAAAGTTGCCTAAGTAAGTAGACAGAGAACCCAAAATGTCCTGAGGAGCTCTTTGTCCTAGGGCTAAGATTTCTTGTGGATTATTACCAGTCTCTGTCTGTCCCTGGAGTATCTCTTTTGCAGGCTGAGATTTAGAACTTTTGGTTCAGTCATTTATTGGAAAGTGAGCCCTAAACAATATAGTTGGAACACTTTCATTTTCTCTTTCTCACTCTCAAAAGGTTAAAAGCCTTGAGGTTCTTTGATTATTGGTTTAATTTTCTGCTTGACAGTGCAGTGGGAGTCAATCATGGGTTTTGTCCCTGGAGATATGTTTTGCTAAGAATTAGAGATCCACCCTGGGAAGCTCCTGATTTTAATTGTCTTTCTGTACCTGAGATGGTTAGGATTTACTTCTTGTGCCATACTTGGAGGCACTCTTCTGTCCCTTCTCCACTGCGCTGCCCCTGAGAAATAACAGTTTGCAGCAGTGTTTGGTCCAAGACAGTTCTCTCCTCTGTGGCTGCTGAGTGTCAGGACCAACATCCAGCATGGTGCATTTGCCCTCCCTGGGACCCTTCCAGAGTGAAGCTGACCTTCACTTATCTCCGGGGTTGGAAACTGGTCTAGATTTAATGGGCTTTGGTGTGTGGCTGAGTGGTAGAACGCTTGCCTAGCAAAAACTGGTCTCGATGTAATCCTGAAACTCTCAAAGAATAAAAGTGTTAATCCAAGTTTATCTGCCTTTCAATTCCTTAGGCAGAACTGGAGATTAACTCCTTTTCCCTCTCCCTTCAAGCATGGTGCTGACTGGTTTTATAGCACAGGGCAGACTGACTGATTTTTATAACACAGATAAGTTCATAGGTAGAACAAAACATTTCTAGGGAACCTTACGAGTTTAATCATAATTTACCATGAGAACAAGTATTAAAGAATAGGCACAGCCCCAGTCCCCAGAGGACTCCCTCTCTCATGATTTCTCTCGAAAGTCATGCTGAGGAAGAGTTCATACTGTTCCCAGAAATCTCTAACTTAGTTAGAAATTTTATACTTCTATTAAGTAAAACAGTATGTTCGTATAATAATGACTCAACTCTTAGTATGATATGGTGTCACAGATCCTAAGCCGAAGCTTAGGGAAGTTGACCACAAAAATTTAAATTGATAAGAAATGCTGTATTGGTGCTTGACTCTTCCTCTTAAAGCTACAAGTTATGTTTAGTTTTTTTTTAACTTCTCATAATTCAATGAAAATAAAGAAAAAATGTCAAATGTAATTGAATAATGGGCAAAAAGAACTTAGTAATAAAGGACAAATCTTTTTAAGGAAATTCAATAGACTTGATTTGCCTTTATTTCAATAAATATTCATTTTAGTTTTATTAAATTTACTCATAAAATTAATGAAAATTATTTATGGTTATAAATATTATCACAAGAATTAGAAATTGCCAAGACACAGAACAGTGTATGTCAGTCAGTGTCTTTGGGAAAGGTTTAAAAGGAATAATAAGGGATATTTAATAATGCAATTGAAAATATTTCTCTATTTAACTCAACAATAACAAAAAATTTGGATCTGTGGGAAGGATACGAAGATGTACTGTTGCATGATTTTCATTATTTGGTTTTATTTAACATGCTTATTAGGAAAATGAAGGAAATTGAAATTTTCAAATGACATAGACTAACTCAATATATGGAAAGCCAGAGAAACAACAGAAAGATTCAAGGAAGCTGGCAAAGTGTCAACTATGAAAGGATCTTTCAGAAGAAAAATTCGAGAATGTATATTTAAATCAGGATCTTAGGCCCCTGACTTACACCAGTTTTAACTTATTTTTCCCAGTTTTGTACATTTCTTAAGTATATGGGGGAAAGTGGTCTTCACCTCTTCCTTTTTACTTTCTTGCCCTGAAAATCTAAAGATATTTATGTGACCATGGAAAAGAACTAGTTTTTATTTCCATAACATTTCAGCCTGGCAGGGAGAGAGCAACTGATGAGGACATTCCTGAGTACTCCAGAGAGGGGGTGGTACACAGGATAGCCTTAGCCTGGAAGCCTGGGTATAACTCTCCAAGGAACCTTATTCTCAACTTTGGATAGAGACCAAGAACTCTGTGTGCTGCGTCCCATGCATGCCAAACCCGTAGGACAAATATTGCCAAATGTTCTATTTTCTTTCTCTCTTTATAATCTCTAACTGTAACTTCTTTCTCATTTTTGACATTTAAAAAGTCAAACTTTTTCTTAAGGCACCCAAACTTGTAATCAAATTAATTATCTTGCAACATAAAAGATCCTATAACACCAATCCTTAGCTATTTAATTTAGTATTATGGAGTTAAATGTTTTTTGTTAAATTATTTGAGGCAGTAAATAATATACGCTTTT
Source organism: Chinchilla lanigera (assembly GCF_000276665.1). Classification (NCBI taxonomy): domain Eukaryota; kingdom Metazoa; phylum Chordata; class Mammalia; order Rodentia; family Chinchillidae; genus Chinchilla; species Chinchilla lanigera. The sequence continues at coordinate 6,995,042 of NW_004955414.1, read as the reverse complement.
TCTTTCAACTCTTAAGCCATCAGCAGTATTTGAACCTTTTCTAGGACACTAGTATTGTTACATATTATAATTTTATTTTTGTTCACTGTAACACTAAGTGGTTTTTAGGAGAAGAGTCATGCCTTATTCACCTTATATCCTTCAATGTCTATCTCAGAACAGTGTACATATAAAAATTCATATACTTGCTGGTTTGATGGCACATGCCTAGAATACCATACTTTGGGAGGCTGAGGCAAGAAGATTGTGAGCTCAAGGTCATCTTGGGCAACTTAGCAAATTCAAAGCCAGCCTGGACCACATAGCAAGGTCCTCTCAAAAAGTAAAACAAAACAAAACAAAAATTCGTACATAATGACATGTAATAGAGGTGTGCATACAGTAATATACCAAATACGTCAAGATTCCAAAATACAATTGGAGTTTCAGTAACAGCAGAAAACGTTAGTATTATGGTTTATGTCTGTGTGTGCCCTCCAAAGCCTCATGCGACCTTGGGGCAGGCTATTAGAGTTGAATGATTGTGGGTGTGAGAGCTACACCGGCCCTGGGGTGGATAGTTTGCATATGTAAGGGAGAGGAAAAGAGTGCTTGGGGCATTCCTCCCCCATTCCGCTCTGGTGTGTGGTTGTTGCTTAGCTGTGTGCTGTCGCCATGAGCTGCAGCTCTCTGCCATGTTCCACTCTGCCTTATAATCTGCCAAGTACGGACTGATACTTCCATAAACTGTAAGCGAAATGAACCTTTCCTTCCTTAATTTTGGGCATCAGGTATTTTGTCCCAGCAGTGAGGAAAAAGTAACCAAGACAGTTAGTTTCTTAAATATTCATCTCAGTTGCATTCTTGGCATCTCCTCACAAGATACATTGAATCTAAACCCTTGTGCCTTTTAAAATTTCACCTCATTCCCTCAAAATTCATTACTTCCTCCTGTTTGTCTATTGTTCTCACCAGCCTATCACTTTGTTTTGGGGAGGCAGGGGTTTTTGGAGACAGCATCTTGTTATGCAGTCCAAGCCAGCCTTGAAGTCACTATGTGGCCCAAGCTGACTTCGAACTTGCAGAGATCCTTCTGCCTCAGCCTCCTGAGTGCTGGGATTACAAGCATGTGCCACCACACCCGGCTCTGTCACTTTCTTTTTATATTCCTAGTTCTAATTCTTCTGTTGTCTTGCTTTCTCCATGATCACTCCCTGGCTTGGCAGAAAGGTGATTTGGGAGTTCTACTTTAACAGTCTTTCATACATTCTTCCCACTGTTGAGCCTCCTTTAGACAAAGTTGTCAAAATGTACTTTTTAAGAGACTGATGGGAACTCTAACCCACATGAGCAGATTTTGTTCATGTTGGTATGAGTCGTATTTCCTCAGTGAACGCTAAGTGTGTTCTATCTAGCAATGACCTGCCACTATCTAAAAATGATGTTCTTCAATGTCTGACCCTTCCCTGATGTCCAGTATTTCTCCCCACTTGTCCTCTGTATGTGTCCACATCAAAATAACTGTGATTTTGGGCATGTGGCTCCTTTGTGTAAAAGGCACCTTCTTGTTCCTATCTAAGGAATCCCTACTTGCCTTTCAAGATCCAAATGAGATGCTGTTTTCTTCTATTTTCCCTTTTATTCTGACATCTGACAGAAAGAGTGCATCTCTCTCTCTTCCCACAGCAGCTGGACAGCTTCCAATGTGGTTTTCATCACACTGTTTTCCATTTTCATCACCATTTTCTCTTAGCACCAGGCTGAGACCCTAGGTCGGTGGCAGCAAGCCTCTGGCATGTGTGCTGTAGAGGCTGTTTGTAACATGGGAAGTTCTAAAAGTTCCTCATCACTGTCCTAGGTTATTATCTTGTTCATTTGTTTCCAAAGTGTAATACAATTTCTAGCACACAATAGGCATACAATTAAATAAATAAATCATCTTTCATCTACCTGACATTTTTCTTTTTTGTTTTTTTTTTTTTGTTTTTCTTCCAGTACCAGGAATCGAACTCATGACTTTGTGCTTGCCAGGCAGGCGCTGTGCTGCTGAGTTAAATCCCCAGCCCCTACCTGACATTTTTCAAACAACATCATCACTCAGAAAGAAAACAATTATAAAGGCAAACAAAAAATTCTGTGGACCTCTCTTTTTAAAAATACCATAATATTGCATTATCCAAATGTTATTTTTTATTGTATTGTTTATAATTACCCTTAAACAGAACCTCATTTAGCTACAGTATGCCATGTTGCTAAATTCATTAGCTTTGTTTTCTCATTTCTGCCTCTAGTTCACATACAAGTTCATTAGAGTTTTTGAAGCATGGGAAAGGACAGCTTCTACTCTCCTATTGTAACTGCCTTACCATGAAGCAAGTTCTGCTACATTGCCATACCTGTTTCTTCCAACAGAGGAAGGACAAAGCTAACCTAGTAATAAGTAGATGGTAGATCTTTTCCTCAGGCAAATGCACTTACAGGAGTTGAATTTGCTATAGAAGAGTTTATAGAACTAAATCAAAAAGTACCAATATCCATTCTCTTTTTCTGAGAGCAGATTGCAATTCATAGGAAGGAAGTTGAAGAATTAGAAAATACTATTCATGAACTAGAAGAAGAAAATTTGGTGCTTATTGATCAGCTATTCAACTGTAGACTTGTGGATCTCAAAATACCCAGGTGAAAGTCATTAATATTTTCTAGAAAGTGTTTTATAAATATTTGTATCTGTAAATTTTTTATTTATTTTTATTTTTTATTTTTTCTGTAAATTTTTTAAAAGATGATTTACTTCTTCACTGCTCCATCCAGAATGCAATAGTCAAAAATAAAAGGCCAGGGACTGGGGATTTAGCTCAGTGGCAAAAGCGCCTGCCTGGCAAGCACAAGGTCATGAGTTCGGTTCCCGGTACCGGAGAAAAAAACAAAAAAAAAAACCTAACAATCAAAAAATAAAAGGCCAGACATGGTGGCTCACATTTGCAACTCCAGCACTCTGGGAAGCTGAGACACAGTAATCACAAGTTCAAGCCCAACCTGAGCAACTTAGCAATTAGAGAGACCCTGTCTCAAAATAAAAAATAGGCTGGAGATAGAGCTTAGAATGAAGAACCTGAACAACCCACAAAATGGCCGTGATGAAGGTATAAGATTATTACTCTTGATCACAAGTACAGTGTAAACGTTCTCTTATTTGTTTTCCACTGCACTGTACTCCTGATAGAAAATATTTAACATGAACATCACAATTGCCAACCTTCAGGAACCTGCAGACCCACAGGAGAAATGTTATGAGTTAAGTGCATATCAGCTCAATAGATGAGCAAGTGCAGAGTTAGCACAAAGGAGGGGGTGATCAACTTGCTGGGAGCTTCTTAGAGATGTTCTGGACTTCTGGTTACCTTGTGAATATGGAGTTATTTCTTCTGAAATAGTCAAACTGTTCTGTAGGTGGAAAAAATATCTGGGATTCCAAGCTGCACAAGAGAAGTCAGTGTATACATAGCTTTGTATTTTAACATGTTAAATATTTAACATGAACATTTTAACATGTTAAATATTTAACATGAACATTTTAACATGTTAAATATTTAACATGAACATTTTAACATGTTAAATATTTAACATGAACATCACAATTGCCAACCTTCAGGAACCTGAAGATTCAACTTGCTGGGAGCAAGTATTTTAGATTACCTATTTTTTTTGCCTGAATCCCCCTATATGTGTGTATATATATATATATTTAATTATATCAATCTTGATGGGAAAACTAGGGCCTTGAAATATGGAATTAACATTGAAAGTGACAGTCATAATTTGGATATACAGTATAGTAAAAAAATAAATAATCTAAAACAGCACATTTAGGAAGAGGGAAAATAAATTACACAAATGTAGAGTGCATATGTGCAAGTATGGGTGATAAGTATTAAATCTAGGAACTAAATTAGATATTCAATTTTTTAAATTTTTTTTTATTTTTTTATTTTAAAGAGTAAAAGAAGGATAACATAGTAATAGGGGGCTTACCAAATTACAGACAAAGTGGTAGGAAATTATCAGTGTAGCTATTCAATTGATTATGGTAGAAAAGGCAGTAAAAATGTTCCAACCAAATAGTTCATGTTGCTTGTTTGACATAGAAAAATACTACTTGAGACATGGTAAGATTTTATTCCTTTTAATCTTTTTTGTTTTTAAGACAGGGTCTCATTCTGTAGTTCAGGCTTGCCTTGAATACACTACATAGCTCAGGTTGGCCTCGAACTCCTGGCAATCCACCTGCCTCAACTTCCCTAGTTTGGGATTACAGGTGTGTTCCTCCATGCCTGGACAATTTCTTCTTCTTCTACTTTTTTTTTTTTTACAAACTTCTTAATGTGTTCCAAGAAGGACGGATACAGTTAAGTTGTAGGTTTCTTGCTTGCTAGGCTAAGTGATGGGAGTTGGGTACAAGATTGGAGAAATTGGGAGATGGCATAATTACTCTAAAGTCTGAAAGCTGGATAAGGCAGGATACAGAAAAGGGCCACCTATCTCCCATGATCGCACCAGGAAAAGTACACACGAGTGTTGGAGGTGAGGCTGAGTGAGCGGAGTGATTACTTGGCTCCTATTTTTCTGGTCTCTTGACCCGATGCTCTGGAGGGCCTGTGAGGGGTCAGCTCTCTTGTCAGCTCTCCTCTCTAGGATTAGGTCTGACATTCCTGTCCTGCCTCTAATCCTTGTCATCTACTGCCGCTGCCTTCTGTGTGATCATGTCTAATCTCTGCCAGCTGTCACTGTCCTCATTTTCTAAACTGGCTAAACCTATGGCTCTGCTTCAGTGAGCTCAGTCTGATACATTTGATTTGGTGCTGACATGGATATGAAGTGCCAGTATTTATAACAAAGGTCATTCCTCCATGGGCCAGAGAGGACTTGGCAAGAGCGGGAAGGGAGCTGTGATTTTTTTTTTTTTTTTTCCAGTGCTGGCATCAAACCTAGGGCCACACACATGCTAGACAAACACTCTGCCACCGGGCTGCATCCCCAGCTCAGATGGGAAAAGTTCAATAAGAATTTTTGTTAAATTGTTTGTTGTGTAGTATGCAGTTGAACCCCTCTGTCTTCCCCACATTCCCCAGTAAAATCCACATTATTCATTAGTGCTTTATTGACTCATTTCTTTAGTGGGAGACATGGAGTTGTTATTTCACCAGAGTTGGAAGAAATAAAATCAAAATCGTTTTCAATTTTCTATTAGTACATGTTTGCAGTACATAATACTTACACTCATCTGAGGGGGTAGGTACATGTACTTAATTCTTTTTGTTCTCCTTCCTCTCTCCTCCCTCTCCCATCCCTCCGTTTCTGGATTCCTTTCCCATTTGCAGATATATGAGTGAGGTTTTTAAGAATTGAGTTAGGTGTCCCTGGTATGTACCTTCATAACACTCTGAAATTTTTCACTGTAACTAGTTCTTATCGTTCTTTTGATTATTTCATGTCTGCTTCCTTGTTGGATTCCTCAACTCCTTGAGGAAACTGTTTAGGACATTTTAGAAAGATATGCATAAAGAAACAAGGAAATGTGTAAACTCTCAATTAGCGGGTAAGAGTTCTTAACCAAGTTAACCCGAGAGTATTTAGGAGCTTCTGCTATAAGTTTTTAAGTCAGAGAAGCATAACATGCATTGTATATGTTACAGTAACTGACCTTTGCAACATTTGTTGAGAATTCAGTCCTCTACTAGTACTAGGAGAGTGATGAGAAATAGACATGAATTGTCCCCACAAGCACAGAAAAAGTTCTTGTTTTCATTCTGCTCAATTAGAGTTGTTACATTTCCCATATCACAAGCTTTTTTTTTCCATCAGAACTGGCATATAACACAGCATTTTGCTGACATACTAGTGAAAACAGACAAGGCAAGTGTCAACCAGAGGTGACCGCCTTGGAATACTAGTGCCACAGGGCGGAGACTAAGTGGGCCCGTACCTACACATCCAACACTAATATCTTTTAAAGTGTCTTTCTGTATTGCTAAATATCATGTTGTTGCCCTATAGTGGTACAGAAATGACAATAAACTTATTAAGAGAGAAAGCTAGATGTATAACAGCTGTGACATTTAGTAAGATCTTAATTATTCAAAATGGTAAAAGCAGAAAATAATTCTATAGCCCCAGACATGTCTACCTGAAGAATAGAGCTACACATGAAACACAGGATACAAAATCAACACATAAAAATTAGGCCAGGCAGGATAATGCACGCCTGTAATCCCAGCGCTTGGGAAGCTGAGGCAGGAGAATGGCGGTGAGGCCAGCCTGGGCTACGAAGTGAATTCAAAACCTTATCTCAAAAACACAAACAACAACAAAAAATCAGTAGTGTTCCTGTATACCAATAATGAACTCATTGAGAAAGAAATACAAAACAATACCATTCTTAATAGCATCAAGCATCAAAAGTTATATTCTTAGGAATTAACCTTACCAAGCAAGTGAAAGACCTCTACACAAAAGCCATAGTAATCTGAAAAAGAAGATGGAAGGGAATATCAGAAAATGGAAAGATATTCCCTGTTCCTGGACAGGCAGAACCAAGACTGTCAATATGGCCATAGTCCCAAAACTGGTATATAGATTTAATGCAATTCCAAGCAGAATGCCAATGGCTTTCCTCATAGAACTAGATAAAACAATCCTAAAACTCATAGGGAACTGAAGAGACCCAGAACAGCAAAAGCAATCCTGGGCAACAAGAGCCAAGCAGGAGGCATCATGATCCTGGATGCAGAAACAACCCTGGCATATTCAGCTGTCATGTCTTTGATAAAGGGGCCAAAAACATATCCTGGAGAAAAAATGGCCTTTTAACAAATAATGTTGGGAAAACTGGATATATACATGTAGAAGAACAAATGTAGACCCGTATCTCTCACCATGTACTAAACTAAAATCAAAATGAGTCAGACATAAATATTAAAACAGAAACAATCTCCTACAATAGAAAGTAGGTTAGACTACTGTTGAAGATCGGCATAGGTGAGGACTTTTGAACAGAACCTCAGTTGCACAAGAAATAACATCAAGAATCAAAAAGCGGGATCATATCAGACTTTTTGTTTTTGTTTTTTGAAAAAAAACAAAAACAAAAAAAAAAAACTTCTGCATAGCAAAGGAAACAACCGGAGTGAACAGACAACCTACAGAATGGGAAAAACTTTTTTTGGTATTATGGAAGTAGCTTATAGTGTGTCCATCAGCAAATGAACAGGTAAAGAAAATGTGGTATTTATACACCTCTCATGCAAAGGATAAGTGAGATATTTGTACAAAAATGGATGCACCCTGAGACCATAATGTTAAGTGAAATAAATCACACACACAAGTTAAACATGATCCTGCCAGGTTCAATTACCAAGTGGTACAAATGGATCTAATCCATTTTATTGGTCTTTTTAGTAATTAAATTAATTAAAAGCCACCTGATGGGACAGTCATGCATGTACCACCTGTGGTTCAAGCCGCCTGACAATGAGATGTATGAATTATCAGCCCCACCGTGAACATGTTAAATATTGTATGGTTTCTCATCTATGAGAAACCCAAAGTAGAAATAAATTAAAGAGCAGAATAAAAGATATATAATAGGAAACAGGGAGACAACTTTTGGAAAGAGGAAGGTACCAAAAATGAAGGAAGAGGGGAGGGAGGGGAAGGACAGAGAAGGGGATTAAAACAAAGAATTAAGACCTGTTATGTACATGTATGAACTCCTTACAATGAATGTCATTACATATTATAAACGTGTTAATATAAGTGCTCTGCATAAATACTGTATGCAATTACAATAGTTGCTAGAGTTATAAGTGTCTAGATAACACTTTATTCATGTTCTTTAAATAACTGACAGCCCCCACTTCAGGGGATTTATTTGGGCTGCTAATTTGCTAAACATGAGTGGTTGTTTGCACATCTGCAAAGGTTCAACTGCTTCATGTTCTTTTCAGGCAAGTCAAATGGCAATGCCATTCAGGACTTTCAAAGCATGTTTTCTTATTAAAAATTCAGTGGGCATTATGAAGAGGAGAGCACAGAATTAAATACATGTGCAGAGAGCTGCAGCAGCATGCAGTGTCCGGTCACTGGGCTTGAGGTTAAATGTGTCACTGCTGTCCTACGAACAGGGATCCAAGAGTGGGTACTATACTAGCCACCATTTTCTAAGCACATAATTTACACATCACTTTTCATGGGGAGGCAAGCATTACTCCGTTTTTCAGATAAGGAAATAAGCCCAATGAGGCTAGTTGACTTGCCCAGCATCACAGCGATCACAGTATATAGCAGAGATACTTGTAGTAAAACATGTCATTCAGTCAAAGCCAGGACCCAGATAGCATCTTGGCTATCTACTGCTCTTTCTCTTCATGTCAAATCCACTCCATTCTGGGTATTGTCGATCCTCACCTGAATTACAGAAGAAGCAACCTAACTGAAGTCGTGCTCACTCTCATTTCTGAGATTTTGCATGTGCTACTTCCTTATCTTCGAATGCCCTTCCTTTACTCGAAGCTTTTCCTTGGTGATCATCTCCTGGTTCTTAAAAGATTCAATTCAGGATTCATCTCCTTCAGCAAACCTCTCTACCTCCTGAAATGAACTCAGTCCTGCTTCTCTCTATTCCCTGCATTCTTACACTATGCTAGTGACCCACTGTGGTAGAAACAATTGCTGTAAAATACTATAGGATTGCCTGCCTCTCCACAGGGCCTTATGCTCAGGGGTAGAAACCATGTCTTATTTTCTTTTTTCCATAAATCTCTAAAATCCAGGAGAGAAACTGACATTAGTAAGCCCATAATACAGTATTTGTTGACTGGTAGACTGTTTATCTTATTTGTTCTTTTAGGCGACTGTATCTTAGTCAAGCTGCTGGACAGGAAGTACCACCCGAAGAAATGCCTTTGGAGCTGGCAGAAACATATATAGGTATATTTTACTGCAAAGGTGTTGGTATACAGCTGTTGAGTGTGTGTTATGGGCAGGTGCCCCATCTGCAATAACTGTTCAGGGAATGAACACACACCAGCTCCTGTAGGCTTCTCTTCTTGCAGTGCCTGGTCTAATCATTTTCTTCTCTGTAGCCTCATTTCGCAGTCAAACACACCTGCTTCACAGTGACTGAAGCAGATGGCAGTGGGGAAGAATAGGGTGTTGCCTACAGTGATATAATTTGAGACCAAAATGGGCCAACCAAAATATCAAAACATATAAGTTCCACATGATTACTGTAAATTATTAGATGACAGAAGAAAATACAATGTAGAGTTTCTTAAAATGAGTTCTTACTTTGATCCATAAATTCTACATTTCTAATGTTCTGCACTCTTTCAAATTAAAAATGTGGCAAAAGATGTGTTGCATTTTTTAGCTGTTCCAAGTATATACATAAGTAATTTCTTTGCCTTCATCAGAAGAGAAGTCAAAACTGCAACCCATAGGAGAATACAGAGACACACTGAGCCCCCTAGGCGAGAGCACCTCCCTCCAGCTCAGCCCTGGAGACAGTGGCAGGAATGTCCGGCACCTGAGGATAGATGAGGTGGACAGCTCATGTACAGAGTTTGGGGATTCTCAGATGAAGCATTTACTGTATGAAGATGAGTGGGATTTCAAGGTAAGGTTCATGAGACCACAACTTTGGTTACTAAAAGAACACTTAGAAAAATTCGCTTAAAATAGGGATACTGAAAGCTTCTATTTGCATTTATTAATAACATAGGCCCATCATTCCCCTCTCTCTCACTGGATACTATTTTCACTCCTACTTTTGGCCAGTTTGCTACGTACCTTCTTTTGTGGACCTCTATTATTAGTATACAGTGTAAGTGATACGACACTACATAATAAACTAGCCCAATCCTAGTGGCTTGGAACAATACCCTCAGAGCTTTGTTGTGTGTAGGAATTTGGGAAAGGCCCTGCTGGACAGTTGTCACTTGGGCCGTGGGCAGCTGCAATCATTTGTTGGGTAGAGTTGTACTCATATGATTGGGGTAGGAGGATCCACTTCAAGGTGGTTAGCTACATGGTTCACAAGATGACACTGGCTAAACAGGGGCCTCAGTTCCTCTACATATGGTCCTCTCCAAAGAGTGGCTCGGGTGTCCCTGCGAGATGCCTGGCTTTTCCCAGAGCAAGCAAGATAAAAGTGTCAGTGTATTGAACAGCAGCTTTGGAAATCATATTTCATTACTTCCTTCATGTTCTCTTGGTTGATGTAGTTACCAAGTTCCAACCAAAGGGAAGAAACATAACTCCTACATCTTGATGGAGAAGAGTCAATGTCACATTTAAGGAAAATATATGGGATAGGATATGTATCAGGCCATTTTTTGAAACTGCACATATACTACTATTAATCCAAACCTGGGATATCAAACCTTTGACTTTTAAATCTTTTTTTGGTATGTCACCCCCTCATCACCCCTATTTTTTTTCTTCATATTGCCCAGAACTTTAAAAGTTCTCATACAGTTTATGTCTGATAAGAGAAAGATGGATATAAAACAGAAGAAATTGAATAAACTACCATTTACCAAGTACAATTCTAACATCAAATGACCACTTAAAGACTAAAATTTGGGGGCTGAGGATGTGGCACAGTGACAGAGCACTTGCCTAGCTTGCATGAGGTCTTAAATTTGATTCTCAGCACTGCAAAAATAATAGTTTTTTGTTTGTTTTTTGTTTTTTTCTGGTACCGAGAATCGAACTCACGACCTTGGGCTTGCCAGGCAAGCTCTGTGCCACTGAGCTAAATCCCCAGTCCCTGCAAAAATAATAGTAATAAAGTTCTAGGCTCTCTACTATTGAAACACCCACATATATCTCTTAAAACCATGACTTTTATGTCATGATGACCTCAGACTAGTGGATATTTGTATACAAAATTCCCAAACCGTATGCCACTGAGTTTAATAAAAGGCATTCTTTTTATAGGAGTTTTTGATGGTAGAACTATCATGTCCATAGTGTACAATGTGGTAGACCTCTATCAGTTTCCTTTTTCTCCTATTTTACATTTATCACAGCTCTATAATTATATTTTTAAAACTAAATAAAATTATAAGCATTTTAAGTAGTAAAACGGTGCTTCTTTTTTTCATTCTTTTTTCTCCGGTACCGGGAACCGAACTCACGACCTTGCGCTTGTCAGGCAGGCGCTTTGCCGCTGAGCTAAATCCCCAGCCCCCCCTTTTTTCATTCTTTGATTCTCCTAAATTCAAGTAAATATTAACAATTCCCACAACATGCCCAGGCGTTCGTTTGTCTCTCTGACAAGTCTGTGTGCTTTTCATTCCACCTAGCACTGGATACAGGGCAAGGCACATAACGGGCAGGCAGGAAAAGTTTGCAGAGGTGCTGAAGTTCAAACGTGAGAGTCAGAGCTTGAGAGGTTTCCCAAAGCAAAGCACGTTGGGGAAGGGCCTGCGCTGCCCCACCTGTTGCGGGTTGGCCGTACGATTTTATGTAAAGACTTGCTTGTTGACATCTTACACTACAGTTTGGCAGAATGTAGTAAATTTTATTTGTATAATAGCCAAGGATCCTGCAAAAAAGAAAAAATTATTAGAGATTTAAAAGTCAAAGGTTTGATATCCCAGGTTTGGATTAATAGTAGTATATGTGCTCAATATTGTTCATAGTCAGAGTGGCATTTGCAGAATCTTTCCCTTTGTTCTTGAATAATAAAATTTTGTTATCTCCTAACCAATAGAGAGCCTGTGTATATACAGCTAGCATTCTTCTACCAATTAAAGTTCTTACAAGGGGGCCTGGGAATACAGCTCAGTGACAGAACACTTGCTTGCCATATACAAGGTCCTGGGTTCAATCCTCAGTACAAAAACCAAAATAAAAACAGCTTCCAGAGGTTCTGTTCTCTTCTCTTTGGAAAAACTTCCCTACTATGCTCCACTGGGTATATAAGCTTTCAAGGTGTGAGTTTTTTTAAAATTTGTATTTCATGTGCTCCGTAGCATTCAGAAAATCAAGAAGGCAATGAAATCTGTTGGGTATAGGTCAAACACAATAAGCCTAATCTATCAAGGCTGACTTGCCAGATAACCTTTCCTCTTGCTGCCTCTTCACTGTAGGAACATGCGGATTTGGGCCCCCTGGCAGTGAAGCTCATGCGTGTGGAGAGCAAGAAAATGCCCATTCATTTTCAAGAAGAGGAAATTTCAGTCAGATCTGATGAAGATGTCAGCAGCCCAGAAAACCGCATCACATATAAGATGATGAAGTCTTTTCTCCAGGCCTGAAAACTGAAAATGTAAACAACTTTTCGTTATAAATGGGAATTGAAATATATGCCAGGCTGCCCATTTTACATACACTTTGGTCCACTTTTCAGCCTGTTGTTTCTACAGACCATAATTACATTTAAAATTAAAGTTTCAAGTACTCAGCTATTCATTTGATTACATGTCGTGAGTGGCAAAAATAGAATACACTTATTTCTGTACTGAAGTATTGGGCTCAAGGTAGGCTCTGAGGTTCCTTTCTACTTAAAAACTTACTGATTAACATTTACTTCTAATATGAAATTGTTCATTCTGAAATGTTTCTACAAAAAACATAGAGGTTGTCATAGTACTGGCTATACAGCTTTCCCTCTAAGAATTCTGAATAAGACAGCCAGTCTATAATTCAAGCCTTTTTTCAATCTAAGCCTATTTATAATGAACAAAAACAAGCAACAAAAAACAAAAACAGAAACAAATAAGGGTGTTAAATCTGTTATATAAAAATACTCCATTATTAGGGAGATCTCCCCCTCACCTACTGTATCACATCTAAACTACTGAGTTCTTATCCAAAGCAGTTACCACTTCCTGCTTATGGGTACCATAAGCCAAAGGCACTGTGATTGCCTGAAAGTGAGATCAGCACTCCTGTGGATCCTCAAGAACACCATGTCTCATATTTCTGTGATCCTTACTGATATAAAAGGTAAGCCCCCTCCATCGTCAGTAGGAGATGTGTTGGCATTTTGAGCAGAGACAGCTGTGGGTATTGTCTTGAACCGTATAGGACTTTACCATTCCTGGTTCCTCAGTCTCACACGCTGCTAACATAATACTCTTCAGTCACTGCAGAAGTCAAAAATACTGGTCATTATTTTCCAGTACCCCTTCAGAGGGGTACTGCCACCATCAATTGAACACTTCTGAGCTTCCCCTGTACTTGAATCTCCACTTCGTTCAGTACTTTAAACAAATGTTGAGTGCTGGAAGTTTCCTCTACTCTCTGGTCTTGACTGACACCTGACCATGACTGGTGCCTGGTTCTCCCAGAGACCTTACTTCTGTAGGCATCTAAAATGGATGTCATCTACTCTTCTGTTATCCTGCATTTTATATGGCTCACATGCTTTTACCTACTTGGTGCCTTTTCCAGATCATTATTCATTCCTCTCACATAAAAACACTCATTTTAGAAACGGATGGGTGGATGGATGGATGGTTGGTGGATGGATGGGTGGTGGGTGGATGGATGAATGGATAGATCAATCTTGCCCTCCACCACTATCATTTGCTTCAATTTGCTACTTCCATGTCACTCTTCTATGAGCTTTAATTTAGCACCTGGTTTATAGGATTCCTTTCTGCTCTACCCCATGACCTATCATATCCCATCTATTGAGATGTTTATTAGTCATTCACCAGTAGAAAATTGGTATGAGGGTTTCTAGTTGATCATTCCAAATCAAACCTTACCCTTTTGTGTCCCAAAGGATGACCTTTGTGGACTACAACAACAACTTTCCAGGTTTTCAAACTTCTAATTGGGTTTTTTAATGGGGAGGGTTCTGGCAGGACAGCAAATGAAGGATGAGTGTTATTCCACCAATTTCTTCCCTACCAGGTCATGTAGCTTAGCGACACCCCCCACATCTCCTATTGGGAGGGTCACCCTAGTTCAGCGATGCTGTAGGTCTAGTCACTGCCCCCTCTTGTCCCTTCAGGCCAGGAGTGGCAACAGTTTCTGTGTGTTGCTACCCAAAGGGCATGTCACCATCTATTTTAGTTTCCCTTGATCCTACCCACAGCTTTGCATATAGTCCTCTTGTTAAACTCTCCCTGAGCATCCTGTTGGAATGTGCTGTTTCTTGCTGGAAGCAGTCGAGGTTGGAGCTGGGAATCAATAGCAAAAGCCTGAATTGAACGTCTCTATGCACCACCAAGGGACTGCGTGTCAACAGGGAAAAGAGCCAAGCAAGGATACACCTGTGAGACCTCACTGCGTACAGGTGGGGCTTGAACGGAAAGGTACCATCCTTCCACGCAGACTGAGTCTCCATAAAACTGGCACTAGGCCCTGACTGAGCGTGATTCCTAATTGATTTGGGGTGATTTGCCTCTTACCAAATACAATTAACAGAACATATAGATTCTTTTTCTCTGGGAAAAAAGAATATCAACTTCAGACACTTTCTTTTATACTCAATGTCTAGCACACAAAATGCATATGTATATGTAATTATATACAAAGAAGGGAAATAAAACCGAGAATCAGGAGTAAAATTAAGCCATTAAAGCAGACCCACAGATGAGCCAGGTCAGTAGACTAGGACTAAGAATACTACGGTGAATGTGTTAAAGACAATCAAGAGTAATGGGAATATGATTGAAATACATTATATACATTGAAACCATCCAAAATTGTGAAACTAGGGGAGACAGGTGATGTGGGGGAATGATTAAAGTATGCTGTGTGTATGTATAATCTGCCAAAAATAAAACCTCTTAATCTGTTTTTTAATAAGGAAAAAAAGAGTTGAAAAAATAGAGAATTTCAGAGACTCAAATGGATGCACTAAAATTAGAGCTGGGATGCAGCTCGGGGCAGAGTGCTTGCCAGCGTTCGAGCACTGTCCTTGAACTGTACTGTTCAATTCTCAGGACTGGAAAAAAAAGATAAAATATATAAAATCTGAAGTTAATAAAAAATTGGATCAGTTCATGGCAGACTGGACACAGAAGAAATTTGGGAGACATCTGTAACCAAATATAGGTAACCCGGATTCCAGAGAGAATTAAAAAATGGAGAACACAATGGTAATGAACATCTAAGATTAAGCAGTATAACATACACATAGTTGGCATACCAGGAGAGAAGCTAGGAAATAAAAATGAAGAAATATTTGAAGACGTAAGGGTTGAGTTTTCCAAAACTGATGACACATTGACCTATAGATTGAAAATACTCAACAAGCCCCAACCGGAATTACTACTGAAACAAACACAACATGGGCACACCATATTTAGACTCTGAAGCCTAGCATCAAGGGAAAAATCTTTAAGGCAGCCCAAGAGCAGGAGTATGTAACTTTCAAAGAAGGAAGAGTAAAAACATTGGGCAAATTCTTCAGCTGAAACTGTAAAATAAAAGATAACGGAAACATAAAAGTACTGACAAGACAGTGGGGGAATGCTCAACAGAAAATTTTCCATTAAAAAAAAAAACACCTTAAAGGTGAAATAAATTTTCAGGCAAAAAATAGCTGAAATGGTTTGTCAATGGTGTACACATCTGCATTATAAAAAAGTGAAGGAAGTTCTTGAGGCTGAAAAGAAAGGATTCCAGACTAAAGCATGAAACTGTGGGATGGAATGGAGAGCAGAAGAAAGGGTAATTATTTTCATAAATCTCTTAGAATAGAGAATGTTTACAATTGCAATAATATCCAGGTGTGCTGGCACATGCCTGTAATTCCAGCTACTCAAGAGCTGAGGCAGGAAGATTGAAAGTTCGTGTCCAACCTGGTTAACTTAGGCCCTATCTTAAAATAAAAAAATGAAAAGATGAGAATGTAGTTTAGTAGTCCACAGACTCAATCCTCAGTATCAGAAATGAATAAAACTATGATAATGTCTTATGGAACTTAATACAAGTAAGCAAAGCATAACAATATGCAAAATCCAGCTAAAGTAGTGTTTAATAGAAAATGTGAAACTTTTGAATCTATACAAAGAAAAAAGGTTGAAAGTCAATTATCGTATGTTTTTACCTTTAGGATCTAGAAAAAAGTAACACAAAGTAGAATGACATAAAGAGTGAAGACCAATTAAAAAGAAAGCTGTAATCAAAAGGAAACACAAATCTAAAAACTGGTTCTCCAATTTGAAGTTCATTAAAATTAATAACCTCCAAAGACTAATCAGAACAGAAAACTTGAAAAATGAAAAATCACTACAGCTTTTACAGACATTATCAAAAACAAGAGAATTTAGAAAAAAAACTTTAATGAATTTGACAATAAAAACATTTCTTGAAAACCATTTCGGAAAAACAGGAGGAAATATTTTGAATAATCCTAATCTGTCAAAGAAATAAAGTCTAACATTTTAACAAAAAGAAATTTCAAACACAGATGACTTCACTGGTAAAGTTTTCCAAACATTTCAGAAAGAAACTACAGCAAACACAGGCACACTCTTTAAGAGAGTAAGAATAAACACTTGCAAATCACTTTATAAAGCCAATATAATACCAAAACCTTGCAGAGGTCTTTAGAAGAAAACAAAGTTACAGGCCAGTGTGTATGTGTATGTGTGTATGTATATATATATAATTATAAAATATATAACCATGTAATATATATTACATATTATATGTAATATACACAGGCACACATATATATGTATATATAATGAACCTAGATATAAAATACTAATCTATAATGACAGAAAAATAGTGGTTTCTTTGTAGTGTGGAATGACTAGAATGGAACATGAAGCTTTCTCATGATGTTGATCTAAGTGGTGTGTTCAATTTGTTATATTAAGCAGCACAAGATTTGTGTACTTGATGGATATATTTTAAACTGCAAATAAGGTTTCAAAAATTGTTTCCCAAATACTCATATTCTAACCCACTCCCCATAGAGACACTCGCAAAAGCTATGATTATATCCTGTAGTATGAAAGGTGGTAAGAATGTTTCTTGACAGGAAAGCAAAATACTTCCTTAGGGCAGTCTTTCAAAGGTCAACAGAAACATAATATGGAGTAATATGCCAATTTTCTTTTTTATGAAAGGTAAACATTTTATGAGACTTATCACTATTTTCTGCATATATATAAAAAAATGCACTGAC
The DNA here is from genome assembly GCF_000276665.1 of Chinchilla lanigera. NCBI lineage: Eukaryota > Metazoa > Chordata > Mammalia > Rodentia > Chinchillidae > Chinchilla > Chinchilla lanigera. Next base: position 6,977,899 of record NW_004955414.1, on the reverse strand, counting down.
TTCCCAGTAGGACAAACCATTAGGACAAACCAAAGAGCTTCTCATAACCAACAAAAAAATTATGTACCTCTGTTTTCAGGCAGAAGAAATTGACACTGTTTTTCTCTTACACAAAATTCAGACTGAGATTAAAACAAGCCAGGCACGAAATGGGTGGCATTCTAGCATAATTTGTTAGTTGTGGTTTCTCCCTCACAATGTGAATCTGAATCAGAAAAAACCAAAAACTCTGAAAGTCCTGTTTGCTACCAAGATGTCAAAGCTGAACAAGGCATCACTTGGAAATGGAAGGAAGGTCTTTCTTTCTGTTGATACTGTTTTATTATTATTTTTTTGTTGTTGTTTTTTTGGTTTTTCTCCGGTACCAGGAACCGAACTCACGACCTTGCGCTTGCCAGGCAGGCACTTTTGCCGCTGAGCTAAATCCCCAGCCCCTCTGTTGATACTGTTTCTTCTGTGTAAGTTTGTACCTCACAAGCAAATCCTAAACAGTGTAGAGTGATAGCTTTGTTAGATGACCACTTACAAAAGCAAACCTTAAAGTTGTTGTACCACTGTAAACTTGTCAATGTCACAGAACATTTATGAAACAAGTCCTTCCACTTGCACTGTGTGCGAGGCTTTAGGAATGCAAAGTCAACTTGCCCTTTCCTTCAAAGAGCTCGGTCCAGCAGGACAGTTTAAGCTACATTTTACTTTTTAGCAGTAACAGGCAGAAGACTATAGAAGGAGCTATTCTAGGTGAGGTGGGTGGAGCAATTGTGTTTAACCAGCACTTTTATTTTTAGCACTTTTAATAGGTTTAGGAAAAAACTTTAATCAAAATTAGCTTTGGTGGATATCATACCAGTTTCAGTTCTCAGAATAACCAGGTTATGTTTTGCATGCAGTTATTTCACATTTGGGAAAGAGGAGCCAGGGAGTGGCAGCTTTAACCTCATTAATGACGTTTAAATAAGCAAAGTATTGAAACAATATGAAGTCAGGTTAGCTGCCTTTGACATCTAGTGCTGTCACTTAACTTCTTTACCTCCTGGTTTCCCCATCTGTACTTTACAGACCCAATCGTATATTGCAGGTGTAATGGCACACATCTGTAATCCCAGCACCTGGAGGCTGAGATGGAAAAACCGCAAGTTCAAAGCTTGCCTGGACTAGGGAGTTCAAGGCCAGCCTGAACTACATAGCAAGACCCTGTCTGAAGACAGCAACAACAAAACAAAGAAGAGTATGTAAGTTGTGTATCTGGCAATTGAAATAATTAGAAACATTTAATAGTAATCTCTAAAGATTCTCTGGCAACAAAGCCAAAGATGCTTGGTTGTCTGCAGTGTATTCCTGTGTGTATTCCTGCAGTAGAATTCATTGTGTGCTGAGGTGCAAACCAATCTCTAGTGACAGCTGGGTTTTACACATTTTCATCAAGGGGACTGCACCAAGCACTGGTGAGAACAAGTGAGCTGCCACTCTGTATGAAGGTCTGTTCTGCCCCAAGCAGGCTGTAAGAGGCTCCACCTCGGATCTGGAGATCCCTATCAAGCTACTGGAAGGACAAATAGTAAAACCAGTCATAAAATGCTCAAGTGTGAGGAAGGGGGACGCACAGAGCATCTTTGTTTCTTTTGGGGCCCTGTAGTTAGACACTGGAACAATTGAGGGGAACAGAGAGTCTAGAGTATTTTTATGGCAATAAAGAGCTGTTTGTTAGAGGTCTGTTTGGTCCTTGCTTCTTTTGCTAGTTCTCAACACAACAGTTGTATTTTTCTTGGAATACACAGGCTCTTGCACTAAAAGCAAGGAAATACGCCCTCAAGTAAAGGGGGCTTTCTAAATATTAGTGACTTTAACTGGATTAAGTATTTCTATTGCTCACTCCTATGATTTTGTGAGGCTCAAATTCCCAGAAGAGCTGCTTGTTTTAACCCTGACTCTTTAGATTGGTTATGCTTTAGGTCATTCTGTTCTTATGATCTAATTAAGCGCCAAAAACCTTAGATACTTTTAAAAGATTCTTTAAATAGAAATGTTTTAACGTTTTCAGCATAGCGGATGAGTTTTACAGAAACAGCACATTCAGAAACCTTCACAGATTTTTAGAGTAAGGTTTTGTCAGCATTTCCTTCAAGCCCTACAGTCAGCTCCCTGACCTCTTGCCTTTTTGGGTTAGTGCCATCTTTTTGTACAGTCTTAGCTACAAAAATATGCTAGCCCTTGCAACATTTCCCTTCTAAGAGAAATGAAAATTCATCATGCTGGATTCCCCTCTGTGAGTCTGCTCCAAAACAGGGTAGTGAACATTTTTACCTTAAAGTCCTCAGGCATCAAATAGAGGGGAATCATAAAAACCTCACTTGAAGTTTTTGTGCAAGTGAATTAACCTTAGACCTACTGTATGATCTTTGATAGCTATACTTCATTTTTACACGTTATTTTTTTCCTAGCCACTTAAAAAGGGTCTTCTATGACTTAAGTTTTATGTAAAAAAAGTCAACATGGGATATAGCTGGATCTAAAATCTGATGAAAAGGTACATATTTTTAAACATGTAACAATTACCCAACACGAGCAGTTTCAATTTGCTTATTTTTCATTTTTTAAACTTTCGACATTTTTTCACTGAAATATTTCAATTTTAAATACTGTAATTCAGGACTAGTTAATATAGATGAGGTGATGGTGAACAAGATAAAATGGGAAGTGGCATTGGGAGGGAAGATAAGCAACAGGAACTATGAGAGTTTTAGACAGTGGAACTATAGATCTGAAAGCCGATTAGAGATAGTTGACGTCCTCCACCCATTTTATCATTTTTTATTTTGAGAGAGGATTTCACTAAATTACTAAAAAAAATTTTTTTTTTTCGGTGCCGGGATCAAACTCACAACCTTGCACTTGCCAGGCAGGTGCTTACGCCACTGAGCTATATGCCCAGCCCTAAATTACTAAATTGCCCTGCTAAACTCAAACTTTTGATCCTCCTGTCTCAGTCTACCAGCCTGCTGGGATTAGACCTGAGCCACCATGTCTGGCAAGGAAAATGATGTATTTTCCAGTTTATAGATGGTGGAGATTGTTCCCCAATATGGAGCACACAGCACTGTGGAAGCAGGTGAGTTCTGATGACATACTATTTTGGATAGTATACTGCTGAGTATGAGAAGCATATAGGAAAAGCAAGTGAAGAGAGATACCCAATGCCCAGTTATGTTTCCAGAGCTTAGGAGAGATATCTTAACTATAGGTGGGCATACAGATGGCAACAAAGTCCTAAGAATTATACGGATTGCCTGCACATTGTGTGGAATGAGATGGGGATACAAGCCAGAACTATTAAGTGGGGAAATGGAAAGAGAAGTTCCATGATGACTCTAAAACTGCCAATGACCTGGACACACAAGAAGCTTCATACAGCTCCATTAAAATAGTGATTAATGAATAAGCCAGTGAGGCACAAAAAGAACGAAACTAATATTGCAAGAAGTCAGGAAACTGTTTGCCCTCAGAAAACAAGTAGTGACTGGAAGGGGAGGAGGTAGGTTTTTTCTTCTTCATTTGGGTATTATTTACATGTGCTTATTAAGCATATGAAAATTTATCAAGTTGCCCATTTATATGAACTTTTTACATATTAATAAAAAGTATAAAAAATGCCACCTGTAACTACTGGCATATTGAGGATATTCAATGAAGGAATGAATAAACTTGTTATCTTAAACCCATCGTTGGACAGCCTGCATGGCCTTTGCTGATTATCCCTTACCTCTTTTAGCTCACACCCAAGGTTGGTACCTCCACACTTTCCCAATCTTCTCTCAAACCCACGTGGTCTTGCTTTTGCTTCTGCTTATTCTGCTGTGCAGTTAGAGATAGGGTTCAAGTTCCTAATTTCTGGATCCAATGGACAGTTTTTGGTCATTTTACTTGTGCTGACCGTTCTCTACTTCTTCAGTTATGTCCTGGAAACCTTTCTTGGCTCTCCTCGCTAAGCTGTGATTGTTTCCCTGGTCTCACCTTTTCGCATCCTTTAATAATGGATGTGTTCTCTGGGACTCACCTTGGCTTTTCTTACTCTGACACTGTTTTTCCTTTAGTAATCTCAGCCAGTGTTAAGGGTACTCTTCCTCACACTCTTGTCGTTTCCCACAGGATAAGGGACCTGTGAAGTCCCGCTTAACTCCTGAATCTCCAGTAAGACGGTAGAGCAACGCTGGTGAGTGGAAGCCTTCTCTGTTGGGTGGCTGACAAAGAATCCTGTTTGTTGGGCTGGGCATATGTAGCTCAGTGGCACAAGCGTTTGGCTGGCAAGCGCAAGTCCTGAGTTTGATTCCTGGTACCCCCAAAAAAGAATCTTGTTTTTCCTAAGTATGTGAAACCAGTACTCTTCCCATTTGTGGAAAAGTCCAGCCCCCGAAAGAAAAAGACGTATCTTCTTCCCCTTAGGTGGTCATGGCATCGGCAGCACATTTGGTAGAACGCCTCTAACCTGGAGTTAGCAAGAAACACCTGCAATAAGTCTCTGTAATTACTACTCGCTATCTCCTGACTCAAACTGATTAGTGAGACAAAGGCTGCTTTGTAGCTTCAGGGAGAGATCTATCCCAAAGTGGGATTTTATATACCTAAAAGTGTACCACCACCAACGGTCTTCCACTTGAGAAGCAAGCATCACTGTTTTCACTTGTACGCTTTCATTATTAATACACATGAACTTTTTCATGCTTGTATTTCTTTAAACTGTTTCGTCACATTTTTTCCTTCTCCTATTTGACTACTAGTCACCTATTTTTTAAAATCTGTGTAAGTTCTTAAATCATTTAACCCATTTGTTATTTTGGACTATGAAGGAGGCAATCAACCCCTTCCTTTACTTTTCTCTGAACAGGTATCTGCTGTTGGCTAAACTATTAAGTCTCTTTTCTTTGTCTTTTTGTGTGCTGGGGATTAAAGCCTTCGACATCAATGAGCTTCTCCCCCCTTATTCTTTCGACATATTACCCTATCATACATTTTAACGCATTTATGCCAAAGATTGCAGTTCTGTTTTGAATTTTTGCATGACATTTATGTTTTCTTTTTCTAGATGGGGTCTCATCATGTAGTTCAGGCAGAATCCTCCTGTCTTAGCCTCCTGAGTGTTGGCATTATAGGTGTCAGCCACCAGCCCCAGCACATTGATGTTCCATATAAAAATTCAAGGAAGTACTATGTTCCGTTGTTCTAAGGCGTTACACAAATGGAACACTGACTATTGGAGGGTTAGCATCTGTTATTGGGCTTACTGTCCTATTCTGCTCCTGTCTGTTAGGGCATGATCATATTTTAATTTACCATACCTTTATAAGACAAAGTGAACCCTCACTTCTTCATCGCTATTTCTGGCCCACACATGATGTAAATTCTGTCCAAATGAACTAACTGTAGGTTGTGCACACTGGTCTCATAAAACACTAGCTCCTGGTGACAACTGTCATGAATACCAAGCAGTAAGCGCAGCTACCCTTGCACCTACCTCACACCCGCTGGCTGGGCTCCTTTGGATCTCCAGTGGTCCTTTCTCTTCTACTGCACTGCTTTCTTCTCCTTCCAGTACATTTGGAAGTGAAGAGCTTTTTTCAACTGTACTTCAAGACAAAAATGATCAGATACAGACTTCACTTTGTACTTTGAAAGACAGCCAGTCAGCTACCTACCAGTGCCAGGGTTAACGTGATGCTTCTACACAGTGTTCTTCAAAGTCTAAGGAAGTCAGCCTTTCTGGACAGCCTGGAGTTTAAGTGAATGGCAGGGACTAGGAGGCTGCTGATTTCATCTGTTTCCTTCCCAGAGCTTCTGGCCAAAAGTACAATACTCAGTGCTTGTTTAAAAAGAGCACAGGACAGCTGCCAAGGGTCCCAAGCTCAAGCATAGCAGGACTCCTGACCGGGAAGGCCATCAGCCATAGTTAGTTCCCAAGGTGAATCCCTCACAGTTTTACTTTTTTCTTTGTTTTTGTTTTTCCGGTACCGGGAATCAAACTCATGACCTTGCGCTTGCCAGGCAGGTGTTGTGCCGCTGAGCTAAATCCCTAGCCCCTTCTCACAATTTTAAAACCGACTTTAAAATTACTGTAGCTTTTTTGTGGGCTAGCGGCATAGTTCAGTGTAGCACACATGTTTACTAGGAAATTTTACCTACTCTGACTCAGTCACTACTAGCACCCAGGAGCCATATTCGCCCTGGAGGAATCAGCTTTTCGCTTTCTGTTTACCCGCTATGGAATTTTAGAACACATTTTTTGTTTGTTTGTTTTTTCCGGTACCAGGAATCGAACTCACGACCTTGGGCTTGCCAGGCAGGCTCTGTGCCGCTAAGCTAAACCCCCAGCCCAACCCGCTATGGAATTTTAAAGAACAAGTATCTGCATCAGTACTGAATTTTTCAGTTTGGAAACATTTTGTAGATGATGATTAAAGAGAGAAGAGCTTTGAAATTATATGAATTTTAGCTAAGGAGATGCATCCTCCAAAGACCTACTTTCCAGGGATAAAATTCTGTTGGCTTGTGGATATAAAGCCAAGTACTGGACTCTGCTAACTGCTTGTGTATGAATGTGGGCACTTACTGCAAATAGCTAGAGTGTGGGTAGTTTCTGCTCAGCAGAGTCAGGGTGAAGTTTGAACATGAAATGGAAATCGATATAAAGCTTTTCACATACTGAAATATACTACCAAAATAAGGTAATATAAAATATAAGCTACAGACCTAAATATTAACATCTACTCAAACACCAAAAGAGACAAATCAAAATGTGTGATATTAAGGAGGCTAACTTTTAAAAGTAAAATTTCCTAGTTTATATGGAAATGGTTTAACAGTGAAACTTAAAAATCAGTAAGATTAACAAAGCATACCTACTACAGACTATTTTTTCTAACCACAGCACACATTATGTGGTCATTTACCAATGCGAAGCTTTTACTCCTCTTATCACATAACTTTGAATCCTACTAGGTATTCAGTATGCAACATCGCAGACAGGGTTCTTTAGTGGACGTAATCATATGCACCGAGATGTCAAACTCAAAAGAATTTTCCTTCTTAAACCTACCTGATCAAAGGCATCTGATCAGAAGGTAAAAATGAATAATTTGAATAAACACTTCAGTTTACCAAGAGGGATCTAAGATAACAAAAACCGCAAAGGTAAATCTTTTTGGAAATTAAATAAAACAGAAATTTTATATTTTATTAAATCAGTAAATATAATCACCTGGGCACATGTTTATTAGCAAAAATGATTGTACTGATGATAAAAAACAACAGAAAAAAGAAAATGCACCTCAGACCAGAATACCATACCAAAAGTTTTGTGGAAGCTGCATTTTATTTGAAAATCCACCCATTTTGCTAACATACATTTTAATATTGTAAACAAAAATAGAATCTGCAGAGACAATGCAACAAGTATGCTTAAACTCATGTACAGAATTGCTTTCCTACAATGAACTGTCCTTCTTAAGGCCCATCTCAACCCAAGCATTAAGATGTATTTACACAAAGCACCGATCAACAGTGCAGTTTAATTCTTCGTTATCTAAACTCTTGGCTAGACATTAACTTTAAAGATACTATTTCCCCCTTATTTAAAAGGTACATGATCATAACATGGCACAAGCCAAATAAAAATTCAAGGATTTTGTCCCTCTCCCCCTCCCCCGATAACACCTCCTAGAGTTTTACTGAAAAGAAGGAAAGTCTTGAAGTGAAAGCAATTCCTCACATTCATTTTGGAAAGGCCCTAATGTCAAATGGAAAATAATGACATGCCAAGCACAAAGCAGTAAAGATCCTTCCCAATGCACTAATGCTGAATTTAAAATGTAGTGCTTTTCCTAGTCAGTGAACTGTTCCTTGCAAAACCCTAGGCACAGAATTGACTATAAGGATTAATGCATTTTTAATGCTTCCCTAAATCCCACAGAGACTGAGAATTCTGAAGAGATTCAGACCTATGGACTTGCCTTAGAATATTTAGTGCTCTGTATGTCAGCTGAAAAGCATTCTGAATCAGATTCATTCTTGTGGATAAAAATCAAACATACTGTATACATCCATACTCATTCTCATAAGGAGGTTTGATACAATATTAATGTTACGTAAAATTGATAATCATAAATAAATACAAATACTTAAGGAATGTCTACTGCAAACTGAATATAAATTTTTTTTTTAAAAAAAGGAAAGTTAATTTTAGTTATGGTTTCTGTGTCTGTGAGGACTGGAGAAAAGAAAGATAATGCATAATTAAGAATTATGATTTTGATCCCCCAACAAGTCCTGTTGAATTACAGTAAAAGACACAGCTCTTCTCTCCAGGCAGCTTTTCCAAATACGAATTTCACACTTTCCAAATAAGGGCTTTTCTTGATAGGTTACTGATTATGGGTATTAATAGGAGTTGAAAGAAGTGAAGGGTTAGTCACCAAAAAGACAGATCTTAGTCTTAAATCATGGCAATTCTTGGCTTTATAAACTGTATTGATAGGTTCTCCTATAAACTAGTACCAATTTCCTTCATGGGCCTTCACTGGGTTACTGTAGCATTCTAATGGAAGAAGAGTTTAAGAGACAGCAGTTTGGATTTTGCTGGAAGTAAGGATTCGCCACTTGAGCACTTGTCTTTTTGGAATAATCCCATTCTCTTCCATCTAGTTACATAAACTGTATCTGGAAGAAAAAAAAAAGAAATTTTAATTCATTACATTGTAAAATGTCTTCTCTCAAATAAAAATAAAAATCTTCTCTCAAATAAAAATCATTCAAATGGCTCAGAAGTGCTCACAACATGTTTATCATGAACACTGATTACTGCAAGCCAGAACTCAGTTTCTAACACGTAACTGTAGGAACTGACAAATATTCCTCTAATTACTAAAAACCAAGGGGTGGCAGAGGGGACTGGGAGAAAGAGGTTCAAAACGCTACTTTTCCATAGTAAATTCAAAATATTTGTCCATAAGCACAAATATTTCATGTAAAATCTCATTTGGGATGACAACATTTAAACTATTATTCCTAAACAATATAAAACTAGATAATAAAAGGAAAAGTAATGTTATATTGACTAAATTATTTCTTTACTAACATAAGTCAAAATCTGAAAGACCTGTAGATGAGTGTTTTAAATGGGGAGTCAGCATTCACTCAAAGACGTGGCACTCAGTTTCTCTTACACTGTCTATCCAAAGATACTACTGAGGTGGATGTGCTAATACACTTGCCAAATAAGAAGAGTATAAAGGCCCAAAGGTCCAGAAGGTAAATGTAAATGGGGGGTCAGAGCACCGAGAATAAATACTGTCTTCCAGCAAACAAGGCGGTGTGGATCATATACAGAATTCTTCTAATTGAAAGGGCTTAAGTATTCATCTCTCCTTAATTTAAAAACAAGCTATTTTTAAAAAAAGTGTTACTGTCTTGAAATGAAAAGTTACACATAAAATACAACCCTTTCAAGAAATTACTGAAATGAATTCTTCATTATCCTGGCCCTTATGCTAAAACTAGGTGTGTCCATCAAGCTCTCTACAGTGTGCAAAACTGTTCTCTGGAGATTGACTAAAACATCTAGTTCTGAAGGGTGGTATTGATCTCATTCATCTGCTGTGAGCAACAGATGCTTCTACATGTAAGATGTTTCTTTAATTTTACATCTTCTAATTATATTAAAGGTATTTTCCCAAAGTTGTTTCTCCTATGTCTTTTCTTGACCTATTTTTATTCTTCATCTGAAGAATAAAGGAGGTGTAGAAAGCAGAGGGAATCCTGAGCCCTTTAAAGAAACAAAGGAGGAGCAGAGTGAATTGTGCTTAATGACTGGTAACTTTTAATAAGTATTTAAGGCCCCACATCTCCCCCAACAAGCAGCAATACCTAAAGTGATTTATAAGAAATCCTCCAAAGAGAGCTCTGCAAAAGGGTCCTTTCCTGAAGCTCTGTGAGGACTGTGACTGGAGGGGCTGGATGCTGCCGACAGCTGGGGGAAAAGAAGACAGAGAGAGGGAAAGAAAAAAAGATCTCAGAATGACAGAACATGAAAGCAGAAAATGTAATGAAAGAGGAAGTGGTTTCTGTTTTGTCATCTTTAATAAAAATTATAAAGGTAGCATTTGTAGAAAATGGAATTATTAAAAGTTTTAGTCACATGTCAAGTTAAAGGCCATCCAATGGCATGTGATTTTTCAGAAAACAAATTCATGCTTCTGAACTCCAAAGAAATAAAGTCTTTTACCCAAAAAGGTCAATATAAGCTGACCCATGGTTAAGACTTTTTGTGTGTCGGGAGGGTAAGGAAAGGTGGTGGGGAGTATAGCAGACAGGATGCATAATCTTGAGTGTTTTTAAATTGAGTGAAGACAGTTTTCTGTGTCCAGGTGATCTGCTTAAAGATGTGCAAACTATGACTTCAGTCCAGACCTTCCTTCTTTATAAGGAGAGGAAAGCAGTGTCCTTGGCCTTCACACTTGTCTCGCATGGAGCTGCCTCCTGCCTCTTCAGACATGCTGAAGCTGATGCATATACTATGAGAGGTGGAAGGGATCAAAGGGGTCACCTAGTTTGAATGTCCATATACTGCCTGGAGTTCGGGGAACATTTAACATCTTTGATTCTGCTTCCTGTTTCAATTCATATGCCTGACTCTTAGAATCTGACCCTATCCTTCAATGTGATTATATTGTAAAGTAGGAAGACCACTGAGCTTACTAACTATCTTTGGTATTCTTCCAAAGGAGTTCCAAAGAACCAAGATATTGATTTTCATTATGTATCTTTTCACTAAGATGACTTACGAGTATTTTAAACTCAACAAAAGTTTGGAACAAACTTTTAATCCTTTTTATCATTCTGTATAGGACCACAGAGGATGTAAGCACCAGGCTATTATGAAGTGAGCTGTTTGTGGGGGTTGTACTGACTTAACAGAAATAGTTTTAATTCATACTTTCAACATTCAAATCCTATAAAAAAATTCTAACCTGTAAAAATGTCTTTGCTAGCCTAAAATGATCTCATTTCATTCTGCCTATTTATGTATTTTTAAGAAAAGCAGTCTAGAGAGTAAGCAGCCAATGAGTTTCCTCAAATATTACATTACTAGTATAAGCAATTTGTTCTGGATAACAAGATCAATTTAAAGGCTTAAAAGTCACCACCAGTTAAATTAGTGGTCAATTCACTTTCCTAGTTCATACCTTGGTTCTGAAATAAACATTCAAAGACAACAGAAGGACGGTGGAACTATGCAGACAGCATGTCTGGGCTTAACGTTTCAAGTATCATCCACTTAAGGGGCAGATTTAGGTGCACTTCATTGGAAACATGCCCCCATCTCCCACTCTCAGCCCAAACATTTAGGGGCAGAATGACTCTGAGTAATTCTTAGTCACTGGGCCACAGGAATCAGACATTCATACTTCTTTTCCATTGTTAATTGAGTTTCTTTCCAAAGTAGATTTTCTCTTTCACTTCTAACAACAAACTCTGCTTATTACAGATAGACCGTATCTAAAATCTCAAACCATCTATGAGCATCTCACACTGAGTTCTTAAATCACGTTTTTATGAGAGCACTAGTCCTAAAGATCTGACAGCTCCAGAAGAAAATGCTCCTGAGGAATACAAAGAGATACTATTACTCTTCTTAATACATGAGCATACAGCCCAGCTAGAGAGAAGTCCTAGAAGCTTATACAATAAACAATATGGAAGAGGATCAATTTTCATTGATGAAAAAAGTGTTGTTGTTTTTTTGGTACCGGGAATAGAACTCATGACCTTGTGCTTGCCAAGCAGGCACTGTGCCAATGAGCTATATCCCCAGCCGAAGTGCTGGTTTTTAACTAAAACCTCATCTAGTCTCTAAAATTGGTAAGATATCTATAAATAGATATATCTATAAATAGTCAAATTAAAACATAATTGATACACCATGAATAAGAAAGAAGGACTACTGTATATCCCTGTAATACATTTCTTATCAATGTCCATCTGAAGCAGATGAAACTATAGTTCAAACTTGTTTGGCTGGCGCACAGCTCCGAGGACTGGGACACTCAGCAGCCCTGACTGAGCACTCCCACCCTTCACAGCACTAAGCACCAAAGCACAGGCAAACCTGCAAAGGTGAGAAAGCAGGCAGTTTGGAGAACGGGTAAAGAAAGAGAAAGGAAGAAAACATGCTGCCACATTACTGCTCAGGAAAAGCAGGAAGAAGAAAAGACAGTAAAAGGCAGTGGAGACAAGGCACACTGTGTGGCGCATTTGCCTGGGGAAGGAGGTGTGACCGGCTAATTAGAAAATCCCAGGACACATGCCCAGAGCAGCTCCCAAACCCCTGCATGTGGACTTCTAGGCAGAACTCAAGCAGGTGTTCCACAGAATGGCCTAGACCTGACATCAGCCAGAGCAATGGGTGACACAAAAAGGACAGACCACACTGAGTTCTCTCTTGCACAGATAGTCCACCCTCATGCTGTAGGGTGTACTTCTTTTCCTACTTTTACTTGCCCCAAACATTTTCTGCAAAGCCTGTTTCTTTTCCCACCTTTAATAAAACTTTTTGCTATCATTTGCACTTGTCTGGAACAATTCTTTGCTCAGGACAGAGAAAGTCGAGAAAGTCCCTCCAGAAAGAGACACTGGGACTCCAAAACCTGGTGACAGTAGCAAGGTTTAAAACATCTGAAAATGTCAGCAGACACTATGAGCTGTCTCTCCTTTAGTTATCATTCTTAGGAATAAATTGAAGAATATGAGATAGTGCTGCCAAGGAACATAAAACGGCAAAAGTACTGCTGGGGATGATGCTCAGTGGTAGAGATTATATCCTGCAAGCACAAGGCACTGGGTGCGATCCTCAGCAACACAAACAGGAGAAAAAAAAAAAAAGGCAAAGTACTGAAGGAGGAGGAATTAAAAAAAAAAAAACCACCTTCCAGTATTCATCACAAAAGTCACCAAATTTTACAAGCCAACACAACACAAATTGTTCATTCTGATTAAAATCTACTACAATTTTAAACTGGGGCTGGGGATTTAGCTCAGCAGCACAGCGCCTGCCTGGCAAGCACACCATCATGAGTTTGATTCCCAGTACCAGAAACAAACAAAAAAATTTTAAACTCTCTTTACTCATTTATTTAAAATAATATTCTCTATACTAAAATTCCCAGAGCTAAAAGATTAGTATGGCTACCAACTTGTCCAAATCAAAGTGATCCACATCACAACTAAAGATGCCTTTTAAATAAAGGGGTTATATATTAGTCTTACTGGTCCACTACAGATACACTTACTCCTCATATTCAGGAAAATGAAATAGAGAAAAGCAGCAAGTAAAAATACTAAAATTCACAAATAATTAATGGTAATAAATCTTGGTAGAAATTCCTCCACCATTCTAGTCAACCTTTTAAAAATGTATGTTAACATTTATTAAGAAATTCTAATGTTATGAAAGCAAAAATGAGTCTACCTTCATTATACTGTACTCCTATCTTAACACTAAGAAAGAAAATTTCAGGTTAGAATGAACCAACTGCAGCAGTCTCACAAATGAAGCTAGTGTAATCAAAACCTTATGAGAAAATAAAAGACTGGATATTTAGGAGAAATTTTCTAACATATATCACTGGCACTAAAGATTCTTAAGGAAGCATCTTTGCCAACCTTTACAATTGTATCCTTTAGTTACCCAAAAGCCTATGTAGCACACAGCAATGTTGTAGAGATACATTTTGTCTTCAATGAAGAAAGCAAAGAAAGTATCACTGTACAAAAACAGATGTAGTTCCTTTGCCTGTAATGATTGAACAGGGTTTCGTAGAAAGATGTAACCAAATTCAATCCTCTTATAAAATGGGGTTTAGAATACCCAAGCCCATTCTTGCATCTCCCTTTATGGCTATGTTAAGAATTAAATAATGGGTACCTGCATTACTGCCTAAAATAAACTGATTTTTAAAATATTAATTCAAGGGCTGGGGATATAGCTCAGTGGCACAAGCACCTGCCCGGCAAGCACAAGGTCCTGAGTTTGATCCCCGGTACTCAAAAATAAATATAAATATATATAAAAATATATATAAATATTAGTTCAATCTTCCCTAGCATCTAACATCAAATAAATGGCCATCTGCACTCATCAGTGGCCCAGTTCAAATGTCACTGAATCTATGTTGCTCCTGTTCTTCCCCTATGCTCTCAGCACTCTACTTCCTCCTCCAAGATTTCTCTATAATCCATCCACCAGTCGCTCATGCTTTCAAATTACACTCATCTTTAGGTTCCTCGGGTACAACCAAATACTGTACTTGATGTCTTCTCTTCAGTAATTAACAGTGGTGTACATGTTACACATGTTCTAAAATGTGTTTGACTGCTTTTTGGTGAGAAAACCGTGTAAAAATGGCCTCCAAAGTGAAATATAAGAACAAATCAGAACTTCTCTGTTAATTTTGAAATTAAAACTAGGCATGGTAGCACATGCCTGTAATCCCGGCACTTGGGAGGCTGTGAGTGGAAGGCCAGCCTGAACCACAAGACCCTGTCTTAAGAAACCAAAAAAAAAAAAAGAAAAAAAAATTCTGTTTCATTTCAAGCTATGGTTTGAATGACCCCTCTAAAACTAATGTTCAAATTTAGTTGCAATTTTAAGAGTATAGAGGTCACTGGGGATATAGCTCAGTGGTGCAAGCGCCTGCCTGGCATGCACGAGGTCATGATGGCTCCTGATGGCTCCATCCTCATGAACTGGATGAATGGTGTTATGAGGGAGCAGGTTCATTTTCACAGGAGTGGATCCTTTATTTTGTGCTCTCATTCTTGCTTGCTTCTACCATATGATGCCTTCCCTTTGTTATGACATGGCAAAAAGGCCCCGGCCAGATGCTAGCTCCCTAATAATGGACTTCCCAGCTTCCATAACTGTGAGCCAATACATATCTGTTTATGATATATTAATCTTTTTGTGTCATAGCAGCAAAAGTAAACCAAGGCAACGCTTAAGACATTTTCCTAACACTGTTGTGCAACAAACTTTTTAGAGACTGACCACAGTGTATCTCAATAGGATTGACAGAGATACCTGTCTTAAAACTGGGCTGTAGAACAGTAAGTTGGTTTTGAGTAATGACCAGCAATGGCCAGGTCACTAGTGGCAACATCAAATCCAACTGCATATGGCTGTAAGTATACAGGTGTTGCCACACATTTATTTTAAAGATAATACTATTCCTCAGCTCTCTCTGTGAGATATGGTTAAAAAAGGATTCTCCTGTGTACATGTAAAGGGTCTACTCTTTAGGATAGGTCTATTGCCAGGGACTCAAAAGCTCCAAGTTTGAGGCCAGCCTGGGCTATACAGTGAATCCAGTCCAGCCTGAAATACGCAGTGAGAGCCTGTCTTAAAAAGTTTCCAAGTTTAAGAGACAACCTTTTAAAGTTCCATTTGATAGATGTGAATCATGAAAATGTCAACTGTAACTCTAATGAAATAAATTAAAATGTATCAAAAATGCACATGGCTTTGCTACTTATTGGAAATGTGGCACTTATACTTGGTTTAAAAAAAAATCCAAACTGTGTTCTATATATGAGCTTGAGGCTACCTCTATTACCTAAAGTATATATTGAGCTTCTACTAAAAATATCTAAGAACTTTTGTAATTTTAAAAGATGTTGTCAAACAATAGTCATATTAAGATTTCAAAATAATGAACAATGAATTATGCACAATAAAGAAAACCTGTAATGTACAGAAGAAATATAAGCTATATTACAAATTACACTTGAGGAATAGGGACAATTCAGGGAATGGGGACAACTTCCAAAAACAGGGCAACCTTGTTCAATTTTCTTTTAAAAACTGTTCCTTATAGTTATCATTAAAAATTTTAATACATCTCCATATTCTTAAGTCAATTTAAAATATTCTCATTTGATTTTTACAGCAAATCTTAGATAAAAAGTATTACCACAACTTTATATATAAGGAAACTCAGGCTTACTTACACAGACAATTTGCCCTAAAACACATTATTAGTGAGGAGTCAAACAGGGAATCTGTAGAATGGAAGCCCCCAACCCTGGGTATGCTGAAGTAGTCCTATCCCCCAGTACCTGTAATTGTGACCTTGTTTGTAAGTTAGGTTTCTACAGATACAATAAAGTTAGGATAAGGTATGTCAGGGTGGGCCCTAACCTGATGACTATATATTCTCATACAAGGCCACATGAAGGTAAAGACCTCCAGAATGCCATGTGGCAGAAGCAGAGTTTAAAGATCTGCAGGTACAAACTGGAACAAGCAGGCTGCCAAAAGCTTCAAGAGAAGGACAGACCCTTCACAGAGGATTCACACTGAGCATGACCCTCCCAACAGCTTTATTTCTGGCGTCCAGCCTCCAGACAGCAAATAAATTTCTGGTATTTTAAACCATTAAATTTGTGGTACTTTGTTATGGCAGCCCTTCAGAAACTAACACAGACTCAAATACAGATATGCTCATTCCAGGGCAGATATATCCCACCCCCAGACTTCTAAAATCTACTACTCCCATTCACTTCAGCTCAGCTAGAATTTACACCTATATTTTACTTACAGGAGAAAGTTAAGGTAATAGTAGAAAGGAACTTCTTTAGTAAACATTACACAGTCAACACATTCCCATGTTTTCCATACCAACAGCGCTATACGTAACCACACACTCATTCGTTATTATGATTCCATAGAACGTCAGTCACCCACGATTTTAAGAAACTTTCTGATTTTACTCAGTATATTATTACCTTTTAGAAACAAAGTTCTCAGCAAACACCTACAAAGCAAAACCTTCTTGTACGTGTGATATCATTAACAACAAAGGTCTGCTGGTGGCTTCCTAACATTTTTGTTTTTCCTGACTCAAGTGTACATCGGCAGGTTTAGGACCAGTTTTTCATCTATGTTACTAAATTCCAGTTTCTAAAGTAGATTCTTGCGCTGGGCGTGGTGGTGCACGCCTGTAATCCCAGCACCCGGGGAGGCTGAGGCAGGAGGATCATTGTGAGTTC
>NW_004955414.1:6955936-6958358 GCF_000276665.1 Chinchilla lanigera | reverse complement strand
TATTTGTCTATTTGTTTTCCTGAGAAACTATTTTGTAGATAATAATATGTAAAACGATAACCATTGATAATTTCCTACCATTTTGTCTGTAATTTGCTAAGTCCCCCCTATTATTATGTTATCCTTCTTTCACTCTTTAAAAGAAAAAAAAAAAAGAAAACAAACTAATCAGGTTAACTGTCTTCATACTTAGTAACATAACAGCTGCATATTGCAAATGTTCACATACTATTGGTCAGAAATGGATATTCCAATTTATATAAACATGAGTAAAATTTATCCGAAGGACCAATAAAAAGCAAAATAGTCACCGTTCTCCCTAGGTTAATCCAGACACATTAACAACCTCTAACAAGCAAACAAATACTAAGACTGTGAAGAAGGAAAGGAGAGAAAAAAATACAAGGCTGTAGCATTTTCCATGTAGTCAAGCATCTGGGAAGAGGCATTTAATGTAGAGCAAATTTTTTAAAATGCCTATAAGAGCATAATATAGTCTTTCTCTTTAAGCAATTAACACATATATGAAAGTATGTTTTTAAAAAAGGAATGATGAGCTGCCACCAAAAAAGGGGAGGTAGGAGAGAGCTGGAGATACAGCTCAGTGACAGAGCTTACTACGCTTAGCATGTGTCACGCCTCTAGTTCAACTCTTATGACAAGAAAAAAAATGAAAAGAGGACATACATATGTGTGTGTGTGTGTGTGTGTGTATATATATATATATACATATATATATATATATATAGAGAGAGAGAGAGAGAGAGAGGAGAGAGAGAGAGAGAGAGAATAATTTTAAAACTAGTATAGCCTGCTAAATTAAAGCTATAATGAAGACCATTCCCCAGTAGAACAAAGTCTTATCTGACAGCCTTCTGGAAGGTATTAGCTGCTTTCTCACTGGCAAGCACTAATGAAGCATTCAGAATAACGGAGATATGCTGTAGAAGATACCATGTACTGCTTGGAATGTCTTACCAAATGGCAACAAGAAAATACCTGTAAGAAACAGGGTGCTCTAAAAAGATTATTGCTTTAATAACAGGCAACAGACCAGGAGCTCTATGTTATGCCCGAGGTGAGCAATGGTTCCCCCACAAAAAAAGCTTCAAGAAACAAGGAAGGATTTTTGGCAATAGTTCTACAACTTGGCTTTGATTAAAAGATTGTATTTTGACGGGATTTCATTTTTCATTTAAACTACGTTTAATTTTACAATGTACAAAAGAAATGACCTCTGCCTTCAATTACATTGGGATCCAAATGAGAAAAAGGGAATGAAACAATGACAGAATAAGTAAAAGGTAAGTAATTTTAAAAAGGATTTTGGTTACACCTTACATTAAATGACCAACATCAATCCAAGGGATTGGCAAAGAATTATTGAAAATCAAAACATGAGAAAAATGTTATGTAAATCAAAGAGAAACATTTTAAATTATTAAAATACTCAATTATGAAATCAATATCATCATTCCTCAGTTCCTCAGTAAACCAGTTAATATTTTAGCTATATTAACCACTAGCCAAAAAAATCAAGACAATTTGGAACACCGCTATTATTACATTTATATGAAATGAAAAATTGTAGAGGAAGAGGTAAGTTATATGCCAAAAAAGCTAAGTTTTCATGAGGATTCATTTGATATAATAATATCCAAAGACCATTACAAGTCAGGCACTATTCTAAGAACTGAGGACAGAAGCAAACATGCCACATAGCAACCTGCCTTCATGACGTGTACCATCCAGTGTGAGGGGGTGTGTCTCGTCAGATTAAATGGATGGTCAGGTAGCCATAAGGTTAATAAAGAAAAATAATGTAGGATTTAAAAATGAAAATAACAGCTCTCATTAAGACTCAAAAGGAAAAGAAATGACCAAAGCATGGGTAGTGTGTAAATCTACTACGATACCACAGATGAAGGATTTTTTAGAAAAGATTAACAATAAAACACTGGATACTACTGAAAACTGTAAAGGCAAATTGAATGAGCTCAGTATTCTTTTCACCCACTATGACTCATTTTACAAGTAGGAGATTTCATGAAGTAGTTTAAGATGGAAGGCAAGCTGAAGGGATGCCTTAAATGTTCAATTGTATTTAGATTCCCTTTTTTTTTTTTGAGGCAAGGTATCATTATACAATCCAAGCTGCCCTTGAACTCTCTATGTAATCTGCGCTGGCCTCCCAAATGCTAGGATTACAGGCACCTACTGGTATGCCTGGCTCCTTACACTCTCGGGTATGGAGATAAGATGATCAAAGCACTCCCTCAGAAGATTATCCCAGTATCCATATAAGGGATTTATCACAAATACATAAAAACTGATTTATAAAGGTTAATGATGTTTATCAATTATCCTGACCCCAACCTATCTTCACTATAAATCCTTAATTATGAAACAGGAAAAAAAAAAA
>NW_004955414.1:6944679-6955755 GCF_000276665.1 Chinchilla lanigera | reverse complement strand
AGTTTGACTTCTTAATCAGAGGCAAATTCACTATCCATTCCTAGTCAACAGAGATGCTAATTTGTTATACGATTTTCATACTCAACAAGGCTGAAAAATGAAAAGATCTCTTCTGCTTCACTTGTCTATGAAATACAAAGAATAGATTCAAATTGGGTCTATAAAAACTAATTTCAGCAGAATAACACTGTATGCTTTGGTGAATATAGCGTGTACGCACATTCACACTGAAAAGGCTTTTTATGCCATTACCAAAACTCATTTTCAAATAAGCATCATATATGTACAGTCACCAACCTGTGGCATTGGAAATAATTTAAGAAATGCTTCAACAATTATACGTAATGAGTATTTCTGTTAAAAAGTTGTGAGCAGAACTACTGACTCGAGAGGAAAAGCCATCCTATCACTTCACAAGCAACTCAATGTAAGTAACAGGAATTTCCTTTTTACTCAGAATAACAGATACAAGATTTTTCTGTAAAGATCCAGATTCTTCTAATGCTATCAACAATAGGCTGAGAAAGTGAATATTACAGTGAACTTTTAGGAACTGAAAAAGGGAACCCTAGAAACATCAGAAGAGGAAAGTCTCTCACTGAAAGGAATTGGGTCAGAATGGCCATTTCAAGCTTTTCTGCTCCTTTTGTGATTTGTGTTTTAATATAATCATCAGGAGCAGGAAATTATCTAATATGAAAAAATAGACAACTTTCTGGAGAGATGCCAAGAGTTTTACAAATATCCCAAGAACACTATTCTTGATGTAATAACATTTAAGTGAGCAACCAAGGATCCCATGGATCCACCAGACAGAAGTCTTCTAGAATTTTCCATTTTTTTATTTGTAATCTACTTGTTCTTTCCCTCCAAATAATCAACATTCCCAAAAACTTGCTGCTTTTTATTTTTCCTCCTAGCACTGGGAACTGAACCCAGGGCCTTAAAACTGAGCTGTACCTCCAGTCCTTTTTAAAATTTTGAGATAGGATCTTGCTAAATTGTTAAATTGCCCAGAGTAGGCTTGACTTGTGATTCTCTTGCCTCAGTCTCCAATAGCCTAAAAGTTCTTAATGGGAAAGACAGCAAACAAGTAACACTCACGATGAAGTAAAATATGCTAATAACTTATTTCATGAAGTTGTTTGAAAGGTTTTTTTTTTTTTTTTTTTAAAGTATTATAGCCCCTCGCAATCAAGTGAGGCTTTGATTACAACAGTTATGTGTAGAATGTAATACCTGTGCTCCTGATACAGGACCAAATGGGTTTGGTGGTCTCATGACAGGCTGACTGTATATTAAGGTTGGCTGTGTCATTACAGGTACACTTCCCATTTGAGGAGGCTAAAAAAAAAGGTAGAAGAATATCAAGTTAAGTGTTTATAATTCACTTCTTCCTTACTATCACTAAGCAAACAAGAAGAGTGAGAATGAAAGGCCACCAGTACCTTTGCTTTGACTATAAGGGAAAATTCCTCTAAATGCAAATAAAGACTAAGAGCTATAGACTTTTAATAGTATTTCTGTATGGCAAGTCTTTAGCATGCACCTTTTTTTTAAGAAAGGGAGTTAGAAAGCCTAACTTTTCCATTCAATAAGTTGAAAATATTAAACTTTACTATAGTTCAACACATGAAATGATTTACCAAAAAGCTTACAAAATTTCCAAATTTGCCAGGTTTATCCCTAAACTGCTAACATATTTCAAAGTAACCTGCTTTTATATATCAAGTTTTTATGCCATTAAATAAATGATCACAAGTGAAGGCAATTGATATTATTAAAAAAGTTTATTTGCAATAGTTCTTTAATTTCAGGAACTTAATTATATTTTTAGGAAAAATCAAGAGGCATAAATTACAAACAAAGAAGTTAATTCATTCTTGAGTCACTGAAAATAGAATCTCTCTCCCTCTTTTTTTTTTTTTTGGTACCGGGAATCAAACTTATGACCTCATGCTTGCCAGGCAGGTACCGTGCTGCTGAGCTAAATCCCCAGCCCCAAAAATAGAATCTCAAACAATGTTTCACTAAAAACAATACAAATACAGACTACTATATTATTTTGGTGAAAACACAATGTTCTAAAATTTTATCTTTTAAGAAGTCCTATTTAACCTTTCATGTAGTCTACTAATTCTATATCAAGAGCTTTACTTTAAATTTATGGGCATGAACACCAACCAAAAGCTGTAAAACTTCTTCCCATGTACCAAAGGAGCTATTTCAGTATCAAGTATAAAACAGCACAGTAGACACAACACCAGTACCAAAGTGAATCTTCTGCCAGCATCAGTTCCAAAAATATATACCAGTGGGTTGAAGCCACTACCTACAATTCTTATCTAAATCAGTATGTATATTGAAAGGGTTGGGAGAATAAGCAAAAGTATAGAATGTGGATTGTTGGGACTGTAAGGTTAAGACTTTTTATACATAACACTCACTGTCTTAGGAAAATTTCTCTGGCCTCTGCAAGACTAAATGTAAACCTGTATAATTCAAGAAATGTTACCTTTTCTTTCTCTATAGTATTAAGGTAGTAAGACCTAAATATATTTAATGTAAGGTCACCTTTAACAAAAGCTTGGTGTTAACATTAGCATATTTATAAGTCTGTAACGAAAAGCAACATGCCTAGCAAAGTCAGGAGGGGAAACACAAGTAAAATAATACTGTAAAAAAATAGTATCTAATGTACGTTAATTGTTCTAGAAATACTTATGAAACCAAAGCTACGGTACTATTGTGTTAAGGCACTAGATTTGATGACATATAGGGTACTAAATTCTTTTCTTCAGCTAACAGTGTAATAAAAGCATGTTAGATATAATTTAATCTATTTTTAAGACACTGTATTGGAAAAATACTTACAATTCCATATCCTAGCATGCCTGTTGGTGTAGTAGCAGGATAGGCCATTACGGGTGGTGCCTGATATAGCAGAAGGAAAAATATAACAAAAACGTATAACTCATATATGTCAATCCAGTTCAAGAAATTAAAAGCTATTGTTCCACTAAAAAAACCTGCTAAGACAGCTGTGATTAAGGGATATTTGTGGTCATTAATAGTTGTGTCAATGCTCAATGAAAAAGTATCTTAAAATTAGCAGAAAAGCAGAATTATCAAAAAGAAAAAAAAATGTAACTTAAACTTGCACACAATACTGATCTAAGATTTCAACATACATTTACAGCTCTAAATAGTTTTGACAGAGCACTTGCCCTATCATGTGTTGAGGCCCTAGCCTGGATCCCCAACACCACTAAAAATAAAAGACAAAAGTCTTTGTATTTAGAAAAAAATTCTAAACTTGTGCTGGATGTGATTGTGTGTGCCTATAACCAACCCTAGTATTAGGGAGGCTGAAGCAGGATGACTGCTGTGAGTTTGAGGTCAGCCCGGGCTACCGTGAGTTAAAGGCCAGAGTGAGACCCTAGAGACCCTGTCTCAAAAAAAAAGGAAAAAAATCCCCAAACAATAAAACCCAAAATAAATAAGCAAACAAACAAACTTAAAGTCTATCATTATCATTAAAAATGTTTACCAAGAAATGGATGTAGTACTGAATATTTTTTCTATGTAGTTCATTTCTTTAGTATTAAAAAAAACTTTAAATCCCCAGATCAATAACCTGATCTTCAAAAAAATGCTCCTAATAGTTTTTATTCACCATTTTCAAAGAACCCCAAATATTTCAAATCAATACTGAATGTGACTCTATGAACTACAGTTCTTACATAGAGTATGCATGTTAACATTCTTTCTAATTTACTTCAAAAACTATTTCAAAACAACAATCAATTTTTATGTCAGTTTGTTTTTAATGATTAAAGGAACCATATTTAAGTTCCCTTCCTCCTAGTACTTCAAGTGATTTGTAAATGTACACTCTGAAACAGAATTCGTTTAGAGATAGTTACTGTCTGAAAAACATTCCCTGTGTTTCTTATAATGAAGACTAAAACTGAATGCAGGTAAAAGATCAGTAACACTGTTGGAACATGAAGAAAAAAACAAATTACATGGCAATTTGAACATAGGCATGGAAAAGTTAAAATGAAGCATAATTTTAACAACAAAAATCAGTTAAAAGTTTAGTACTGGGGTGAGCATGTAGGGCTTACTTGTTTCTCCCTACTCAAAAATCAAAATCTATAAGAGCAGTAGACAGACTGCCAAGTACAGCAGAAGCCTGTAAGATTTCATGCAGTTGTTATTTTAAACATTACCACAATCAACATTTCCCTCCATTCAGAAGTCATCAAGTGCACAGTGGCAGCACAGATACACACACAGACACCCAGCCATCTGGCAGCAAATGGCAGTATATTAAGCAAGAAAAAAAAAAAGTGGTATTTCCCATGCCACCATCAGAATCAATTCTGCAACACACCCATAAAATCAGTAGATGCTAGGAAGAATTTCTGGCACATTGAAAATCTGAATGTGAAAACAATAGCTGGAGGGTTATGAGATTCTGCTGCAGCAGTGGTTAATAGCATGCCAATTTATTGCAAAAAGGCTAGTTTTTGGTCACTTACGTATTGTGGAAAATGCATGCCATTCTGTTTTTCCCAGGGAGAACAATTACATAATGCAATAACACTGGATTAGAACAAGTACTTACACAACAGAAAATACACAGAGAGCATTTTAGTTCACATGTACATTCACTAACTACCTAAAACCCCTTATATTCCCAGTATCTAATGAAAGAACATCTATACCAAAACACTATCAAGGTTGACAAGTGAAATTGAGCCTTTGGCTTCATTGCTTACAAACTGTCGTTAAACACAAAATATACCAGTAATGTCAATAGTGCAAAATTCAGAGTGTCCCATAAATTGGGCTGCATCAGATGTCTTCCAAAGGGGGGGGGAGGAGCATTAATACAAAAAATTGTGATAAGGTATTTTAATAAAATTCCTATGAATTTGTTTTAAATATTATTTTTTAAAAATTCAAAAACCTTGACAGTGCTTAAGGATTAATAAAAAGGTTAGAAATGTAAAGAAATGTCATAAGCAGCAATTTATCCTAAGTAGTGAATCAAATCATCAGCCCCACACATTAGCCATTAAAAAGAAACTCCTTAAAATACAGATATTAGAATCTCCATAGAAGATAGACACTGCCATACCTGACACACTACCATAAATACTGCTATCTTATTGTCAACTTACATATAAACTCTAGATGGTTAGAAGCCTATTACAGTATAGTTGTCAATCTTAAGTGCTATTACAACTAGTATTTCATATAACTATTACTTTAACATAAAAAAGCAAAACACTGCATTTTAATATAGGCCTTTGTATTTATACCATTCTTCATAATTATTAACGTACAATTCACACCTAACACTGTAAAACACACTATCTAAGCTTCTGTCATCCTCTAGGGAGTGAGATGTGTTGTAGTAAGAAAAACACCGGATTTAGAACCAGAAGGGATGGATTTCAATTTAAATCTGCCTCCCAAGGAGAGGGGGTCCCAGATAGCTTTATGCTTAAACTGAGGTAATGTACGTTCAAACTCTCTCAAACAGGTATGATTTATAAGCTTAAGGTAGAGCATATATATGAGTTTATTTGTTGCATGTAAAAACCTAAGCTATTTAAATGTAAAAGTTTATTAATGATGGTAATGACAACTGAAAAATTACTGGCTTAAAAAGATAGCTAAATTTCACTATTATTTTCCTCTTATAAAGTCTGAACCTAATAAATTTCTTTTGGAATGTTACACAAAATTTTTAGCTGCAAGGTATTTTTAGCTTAGTCCTTCCAATTTTAATACCCAAGTAACCCAAATTAAACAGGACAAGGTCCTGTTTTGGGATTTGATATTAGAAAAATTGCTACAGTAAGGACACTAAAGATCTCTAATCCATGATTCAAATTTTTCCACAGGAAGAACTGTATGTCTCTGACCAAGGGAGACTTGGTAGATTGGTGAAGTAATAGTTGGAAAAAAGGACAGAGAAACAGCCACAAAGCTCTTTGGGGTCTACCAAGCCTTACTTACAGTGCCTTCTATTATTAAAATCTCTTCAGTACTAGGTTGCTATTTAATTAGCAAATGTCACTGGTCTTCATTATTTGTGTATTCTGTATTTGCAAATTTGCTTCCTTGCTAAAATTTATACTCCCTAGATCAGTACGCACAGTGGTTTTGAGGTTTTTCATGTACATGTGCAAAGGGGCATAAAAATTGAGTCATCAGACACAGCTCTTTCCTAGCTGAGGTAGAAAAAGCAGGATGCTTTACCTCGTTTTGATTTTCACATGATGATAATCAAAGAATGGAGAAGGCAGGGGCAATCTAGGGTACTGCAAGAACCTCTGGTCTGAAGCCAGAAGATAAGGTTAGAATTCCAAGGCTAGCAGTGGCAAGTCACTAAGACTTCTGAGACTCATTTTCTCTTGAGAAATAAAAAGACATTCTACTAGAGGTTTATTTTCTGTTTTAGGATTTAAGATTATAATCTTTGTGAGATATGTGTACATAGGTACATATTTTTCGTAGCAATGGTTCAGTGTTCACCAGTTTAGTGTTCCAGGTGACTAAATATGTAACTACCACAAATGATCAGAATCAACTCTATAAAATTATACAATAGTAACAAAAATCAAGCAAATATATTTTTCTAATGATGAGATCTGAAGAAAATTGAAGATTTTATATTCCTAACATGTCAGTCATAACTTTGAGATCAGCAATATATAGTAGTGGTTACCAGCACATGCTCTGCAGCTCTCAGGCTGATGAGGGGATCTAAAACCGCACTCAGTGACTCGAGCAGTGACTGTGTGCATGTTTCTTAACTTTGTGGCTCCATTCCCTCCTCTATAAAACAGGAAACATAATACTTCCTACCACACAGGGCTCATAAATACATGTTAACTACTAGAATGTACCTGGCAAATATAGTCAACCAGCTTTAAAAAAAAACCCAAAACTATGTATACTCCAAAAACTCAGTAACAATTTTTCGATTTATGCCTTTCACTTTTAAAATATTTTCAAGTTACATATTTAATTAAAATATTCACTTGTTGGTTTATAGGAACTTTCCTAACTCACCATTGTTGCAGCATTCCAAGCAGTTGTTGGTGCAACCTTTGGCTGCCAGTTAGATCCTCCAGTTAACTTCTTTTCACCTGGCTGACTCCAATTTACATCACTTTAAATGAATAAGCATGGTGAGACAATTAATTGTCTAATTATAAAGTTTCAGATTGAACAAAGCATTTATGGTACAGATTTGGTATCTCTATACTTTTGAGATGAAAGCCAAATCAACTTGTAAATGACATATGGGGCAAGAATACAAATAAAACACTCACTTCTTAGTGGTTCCATTTCCAATGCCAAGATCTAGGAAAACAGAAAGCATTCAAAAACTAGATTCATATTTAATAAAACAACTTATTTTAAAGATGATTATAGAGTGCAAAGACTACTTACTGCCCACAAGATTGGCTAAAGATGAATCCAAGTCATCAGATACTAACTTGTTAGGTGGGAGTTTGGCAACAGGAAGACTCTGGTTCTGAGAGGCCACTGTTGGTTTGAGAAGTCCACCTAGTTCATCAAAGCCTTAAAGTTACAAACAGATGAAATAGGAGTCATAAGGAACCTGATGGTGCTAAAACTTTCTAAAGAAGGTCTTTGTCTTTTGTTTGTTCACTGGAAAAGTTCTTCCAAAAAATGGACATTAGTAAATGCCCTCAAATGGGAAAAAGAAATTTACAACCTCAAAGTGAACTGACTGAGAAGGATGTTTTTTGAGAGAGATCGTATGTGATTTCTTTCCCACAATAACATTACATTAGAGTTGAATGAAAGGGTGAAAAGCACTGTGAAAGGGA
The DNA here is from genome assembly GCF_000276665.1 of Chinchilla lanigera. NCBI lineage: Eukaryota > Metazoa > Chordata > Mammalia > Rodentia > Chinchillidae > Chinchilla > Chinchilla lanigera. Next base: position 6,947,872 of record NW_004955414.1, on the reverse strand, counting down.
AAGAAATAGAATGTAATTCTCATGCTCTCCTGGCAAATTTTCTGAACACTCAATTATATCTAAAGCAATACAAGTACACTGTATCTCTCTTCACTTTGAAAAAAGTTCCTTTTATTTTGAGAAACACTATTTTAGAGATCTTTTTTATTCCTGAAAATGGAGAATGTAAGAGCTAACCTAAATTATACCTAAGAAATTATTGAACTGTTCTGCATAAGCTCATCTAGAAAACTAAGATATATCCTGAAACTGAAAATAAAACCTCTGTTTCTCCACCAAAGGACAGGAGGTGAAAGCAAATCCAACCAAACCAACCCAATCAGGACTCAAACAGCATGATCTAGAAATACTACAGAGGAGTTTTTAAAAAAGAAAATCGCTGGTATGGTTTGTATCTAGATGTCTCCCTAAAGCCTCATGTGGTCACAGAGTTTTTTGGAGGTAGCTGAATCAAGGATGTGTGATTGATTTATAGTGCAATGCTGAGATTAAGGGTGGGTGACTGCTGGATCAGTCCATTGGATTGGCACAGCCCTAATCCCCATAGATTGGATACAATTTAAGGAACAAAATCAGGCTTGCCTTGCTCTCTCTCTCACTTGCTGTTTTTGTTGTCTCTTGTTACCATGAATGGTTGCCCCTTTGCCATGTGCCATCCTGCTTTGGAGCCAGCTCGTTATGGACTGAACCCTCCACAAACTGTGTGCTAAATAAACTTTTCTCCTTTTAATTGTGGGTCAGATATTTTGTCTCAGCAACAAGAGAAAAGTAACTAAGTCACCGAGAATGATGGTTTACAAAATATGAACAATTAGTCTCTGGCTTTTTCCTAAGGCAAGACAAATTCAAAAGTAAAATGTCAAATGTATCCCCTACATGTCTAATTATAAACTAAGTGCACATAAAATAAATCCTTAGTCCATACATTCAAGTTTGATTCTTACTTTATAGACAAGTGTATGTTATAAAATTAAGATCTTAGTATTATTTTTACACAGATAAATTTAATTACTGAACAATATCAAAGGCCACCATATGGTAAAAATAATATCAAAATGCCCAACAAAGTTTTCTAAGAACTTCATCAACTTCAAATTAACAATGTATTAACAATATATTAATACAAGTACAAAGTATAAACTTGCTCTACAGATTTACAAACTTCTTTTACAACAAATGAACAAGTATGTCATAAAAAAAACTTTAAAATAATAATAAAAAATCCCTGTACCCCTAGGCCTGATATTTAACATAGTCTAGTTTTTATCTGTACATAACTGTCCTATAGGTCGTATTTTCTAATTCAAAAACAGCCAATCTCATACATTATAATATAGTAAGGCATTACTTCACTATTGTAAAAATTATAATGACTTAAAAGTCACAACATTCTACACACAATGACTTGAAAGTTAGCATTCTAGTGAGAAATCTTTTTCTCTACTGTATTCTGGGGTAAAGAAAATTTTCCCAGAGTCTCAGTGACCACCAAAAAAGCATAATGACCACCAAGAACAGTGAGAAGACTAAAACTTCCATGAACTTATCATCTAATAGCTGGGTAGATGTGGGACAGTTTCGTTCTTCATAAATACTATAAAAGCAACTTTATCTTTCCTTACACAGAATCCAAATTAGATTATAGTATTTAAATTAAAAACATTTCTTACCCCCAGAATCTACAATAACATTCGTAGACTTATTTCCAAAGACAGATTCAAAGTCAACATTAAGGCCAGCTGAAGGATGTGGCTGTGCAACTGGAGAAGGAGTGAATCCTAAGAAAAAACAAAATGGAAAAAAGCTCAATTCTTTCATAATGCTATACAAGCTCTTTAATAATGACAGTATTGTAATAGAATGGCAAAAGCAACAAATCCCCTAACAAAAACCAAAGCTAACTCTCAAGCAAAAAAACAATTTTTTTTAAGGTAGTGAGGTTTCACATTTATGAAAGGTAGGAAAAGGAACATGCTCTGCAGAGCATGGGTCAATTAAAAGTAGGAAAAGAACTACACTCTACAGGGTGAGAGGAGGCCACTGTGAGAGCAAGCACAGCAGCTGCAGAATGTTTTCTACAACACCAATTCCTGGGGATTATATTTTCCACAAGAAAAGCATTCACAGACAAAACTAATGAAACAGCAACTGATGTTGAACTACTATTTGCTTTATTACAGAAATAAAATCTTTTATTTCTTTTTCACTTTAATTTTGTTTGCTGACAACCTTTTAAAAATCTGAAGTCACCTAAAACTGTAGGATGCATAAAACAACTTACATATGCAATGTGAGGTACCATTTGAGAATAAAATAAGTATTCTACGGTACTTAAAAGAAAATGTACTGTCTTGATATTTCCAAGGTGAAAGTCTCTTTACCCATCACCTGCCTGCTATGTATCACTCACCTTCCTTTTTCCTTCAATAATTAATCAAAAGCTAAGTGATCTAAGTTCACGTGAAATGTGTCGAGATTCTCAAAGTTGCAACCCAGTAATTCTTATATTCACTTGCATTCAAATACTTTTAGAAAATTAAAGAAAAAAAAAAAACCACTCTGAACTCCTGACCACTCTCTAACATCAACCTCCTGCTTTTGGCAGGACTGAGAAGTACACAAACAAAAATGCTAATTAATCTAACCTACCTGAAAAAAAAAAAAAAAAAAAAAAATCAACCCATAAACAGAATACCTTTTTACCTGTGTTACGCTGACACCAGCAGTATTAAGCAAACACCAAGCTCTTGACAGAATAAAAACTATTAGATTTTACTTGTGAGGTGCTATTTTTCTGAAGTAAGATTCTAATTTCTAAAAGCCGAAAAGCAATAAAATTATCTAAAAGCGTAAGGGCTTTCACAGGGCTTGAGAAACTTTGAATTACAAAAAGGGAACTATTTGCTTGACATGCTGGTGGCACATGTCTGTAATCCTAGAACTCTGTAACCTTGAGGCAAGATAATTATAAACTGGAATATAACTTAGCAAGATTCTATCTTCAAATAAATAGAAAGAGCTGGGGATGTAGCTAAGTGCCCTGGGTTCTAACCCCAGTACCAAAAGAAAAAAAAGCAAGAGAGAGAGAGAGAAAGAGAAAGAGTGAGAGAAAGAGAGAGAGAGAGAGAAAGAGGAGAAGGAGAAGGAGAAGGAAGGGGGGGAGAGAGAGAGAGAGAGAGAAAGAAAAAGAAAG
>NW_004955414.1:6871519-6944199 GCF_000276665.1 Chinchilla lanigera | reverse complement strand
TCTTTATACAGTGTTTTTTTCTCTCTCTCTCTTTTTTTTTTTTTTTTGGTAAAGGGAATCGAACTCAGGACCTTGAGCTTGCCAGATAGGCATTTATGCCGCTAAGCTATATCTTCAGCCCTTCTGTTCTCTGTAGAAAAAGACTTTTAGTCAAAATCTCACTTTAAATTGTCAATGGCTACTATTAGGATATAAATAAGTACAAAGATGTTATGTTGTACTACAAAGATTGAAATTAAAATTGTTAAAAGAAGGAGAAAAGGTATTGGAGAGAAAATCAGAAAGCAGTAATTTAGTAACATTAACCCAACATCAAGGATAGAACTTTAAAAATAGCATTTTAGATCATATAATGAATTATTCTGTATGGCACAGATTTTTTGAGAACGTACAATTTTGATTTGTTTAAACCCTTAAACTCTTAACTCAAAGATCGTGGTCCTACACTGAGTACAGAAACACTATCAAAATAATAATCTAATATATAAATCCGACCATTCATCAAGATGATCATCTTAGAATTTGCAACATCAATTTAATAACATTTTAGAGGGTGCAAGTTTCAACTCTATCATGGTCTGGCCAGTTCTTATAACTTTTTAAGAGGCAATATATACAGTCAGGAAACACGAAAGTATATTGTGCTTACTTACATGCCCATGCTACCATCATAGTAAGAAGTACACATACTGCTCTTTAGGGCATTGTGAAATAGCACTTTAAATCAAGGCCAATATACCAAATTCCTACTTTCTCCTGCTGCATTGTCAGCTTTCTAGAATTTTTGCTGCCTTTTTTTGAGGCAGGGTATCCGTATGTAGTTCAGAGTGGTCTTGTAATCACAGCAATCCTCCTGCCTCAGGCTCCGAAGTGCTGGGACTACAGGCATGTGCCACTACGCCTGGCTAGCTTTCTAGAATTTGACTGATATAACACAACGTATTTATCCTTTACGGTAATACAGAAAAAACCTTGTTACTTTCTATAAAGAGAGGAGCCATCTCCTTAAGTCCCTAAGGACATCAATCTGTGAAATTATATTATTACTTGAATGTATGAAAGGTTAGAAAGGATATGAAGTCATTCACAGCATATATCTCATTTTAAAAATCTCTGTGTAGAGACATGTCCAACCTGTGGCCCACTGGATTTTTAATGTTATAATACCAATTTTTTTTAAAAAAGAAACTTTTGCTAATGTATACATTAACTATATTATATGTTTTATATGCAACCCTAGATAATTCCTCTTCAGTTACAAACATGAGGGCAAAGAAATGGTAGACCACAGGTTGGACATGCCTATAAGAAAACTTTTAATTAACTGCAACAGCAAATTAACTATTATTTTTTAAACAGATGTGGGAAATTAAGAGACTACAAAATTTACCCAAAATTAAAGATTTAGTAAGATGCAAAATCAAGACTTGAGCCTCTATTTCATTCTAGAAACTATTTGAGGTTTTTAGTCTATCTTAGGTATTTATCTTATATAAACTACCCTTTAAGTATGAAAGTAAGTTGTTACAGCTATAATTCTTCTTAATAAAAATGTTTTAAGTTTTAAGAACTCAAGTTTTTTACTGCTAATGCTGTAGAGAAAAATGAGTAACCTTTGACAATTTTAAAAACTGAAAACAATGCAAAGACAGTCACCCTTCAAGATCATGTCTGATGATTAAATAATTTAGGGAAGAAGTACATTTGAAATATGATATAGTCCAAGTGTACAAGACAGTTTTAAAATTTTATGTGCCAGCCACAGGAATATAAAATAGCCATACATATGAATTTCGTAACAGTCCTGAAAGACATTGTTATACCAATGTTCATAGGTCTATAAAGGCTAAATAGGAGTTTAAGTCCACAGTTAAAAAAGCAGAACTGGAATTCAAATTCACATTTGCTAAGCTATAAGGGTATTTTTCCAACAAATGCCATCATAAATTGCATCTTTAAATGTATTTGGCTATATCCAATTCTTATTACTAGCCAAGAACCTCAATTCTTTAATTTTGTGATACCAACTTTTAATGCCAAATTAACCAAGCAAATCAACTATATGTACACACACATACACATACACACACACACACACACCAGGTAGACTTTCAAATTTTATTGCTACTGCACTAGCCAAGATATATTTGGAAAGACAGATGTACATACAAAGAGTTCTTAATTCCATTAAGCTTTTAATATTAAAATGTTATGTACTCTTCTGAAAATTTATAACATTTGAGAGTATGGATTAAAGTAATCCATACAGCAGGCATCTAATGGAAAATCACAAGGTATTTAATTAAAAAAAAAACAAAATTAGCTAAGAAGTGGTTGTTCAAAAGTAAATAAGCATTTTTTTTCCTAGAAAAGATTAAAAATACTCATTTAAAAAAATTCTCCTGAGTAAATTTTAGAAATGTTATCTACCACTAAATATGCCAACTACAACAAAGGTTCATGGTACAAGAGAAATCTAAGATAAACTCAAGTGTCATAAAAGTTTTCTAAGAAGGCATAAATGGGATGGAGGTAGCAGGGAGCAAAAGTAGTGAGGGCAGGGAAAAAAAAGAAGAGAAATAGCTTAAATGTAGGATGGAATAACCAAAAATAAAAAAGTAAAACAAAAAATGGGGGATTCCAAACACTTGGCATTCTTTAACTTAAGAAAAACAAAAAATAAGGCTTCATTATGAGTATTCTGTTAAAAGGAGTAGAGACTGTATCAAATTAAAAAATAATACTGAATCCAACCCTATCTCATTAGAAAAAGACAACATTAACTTGTCTGCGTTTTACACATGAGGAAGCAGGCCTAGTAGTTCAGAGACTCACATATGTGGCATATTAGGACTGTAACTCATTCTTCTTGACTTTATATTAATCAACTGTCACAGCTTCATTGAGGAAAAGCTACCCATTACACTGATCATCATATTATCAGATGAATGTCTTCCTCTAGAAGGCCTGGGGTATCTAGAAACAGAGCTATTCCCTGACACTTTTTTCAGGTTGTTTTCAATCCTTTAAAGCAGGGGTTGACAGTTTGAGCTACTAGACTGGTTATACATAACTAGAATATCTGACTTGGAACATTCTTTCTAGTCCCTGCTGCTGACTTGCTCTCTAGCTATTTCTGTCGCTTCCCTCTACAACCCTGCTCTTCCTCCTTCTCTCTCATATAACATAGGACACATACATAATATAGGATATTTAGAATGTGGCCACATGATTTATTTAGGATACAGAGATGACTTTCTGCATGCTGTTTAATAAAATACTTAAATCCTATCACCTTAAGCTGTTTGAACTCAATAAAAGTTCCATCATCCTTTTAAGGGGGCAAATAGTGTATTTCTGACACAAACTTACTCTTTCCGATATAATTCAGGTATGAAATTTTGCTTTTTTATACATTTTTACACTGTGGTGACAGGTTATTCAACCCAAGTTGCTTTCCCACTACACAAGTTGAAATGGAATACATACTTCTACTTTTCACTTATCTCTAGGCAAATAATAAAGTGAGTCTCCTAAGAATGAGATAAAGGGTCGATTTTTAGACAATACAAAATTGTAATAAAGAACAGTTTGAAAAGGCAAAAGTAAGACTAAGACCAGTACTAAGAATGGTAACCAGCACCTCTCTAGAGAACAGAGGGGAAAACATAAGGACATATCACTTTTTAATTAATTCTATGAACTGAAAAACAGGATGCTACCTGTGATATTAGCCAGACAAAATACAGAGAACAAAACACAGAAAAAAAAAAAGTTCAACACCAAAAGAAAATTTCTTTCCTAGAAACCTGTATTAAATAAAATTAGGGATAATGATTTTTGAACCTCATTACCTTGTTATTGCTGTTTCATTTATTTTAAAATTGGATGTTAAAATCTAAGGTAATCACTACAATGCTTTAAAAGTAATTAATGGATACGGAAGAAATAGGCAGTATAAACATCAATTGGAAAAAAAGGTTAAATGGTACTTTACCAACAAACATTTCATGTGTAGGTGTCCTAGTAGTAAAAGTGGATACATCTGAAGAAATGGGAAGGTGAACATCACCACTACTTTTTGTGAGGAAAGGATTTAAGCTTGGAATGGCATCATCAACAGCATCTATAGTAGCAGAGAAAGGGTCTGTGCAGTCCAAGTGTATTACAGCAAAAAGGAAGAAAGGAAGTACATAAATTAGTATTGTAATTAGTCAAAAGGTGCAAGTGAAAAGTAGTAGCTATATTATTAATTTTAAATGTAAATACATCTACTGACCAAGATGGAAGATTTGCACTTTACATATGCTAAAAGGAATCCTTAGAGAAAAACATTTATGTGTCCACTAACAATGGTAGCATATTAAGGATGATTTGCCCTCCATCTTTAGAAAGCCATTAGTCAGTTTTAAAAGAGAATTATAAAGATGCTTCCGTACAAGACCCACTCACCTTGCATACATTTTCACTACCCTACGTAGAAGTACATTGGCTTTGGGGACACAATGGTGTTTACTGAAATAACTTACATAAATATTGGGCATATGCGATATGAGTAGAATCACAAAAAGAAAGGTTAATTTCAAATTAGAAGAAGCCATTTCTAGTGTGTGCATGTATCTCCTCTATAGGGTCAAAGGTACAAAGCTTAAAATAAAAATGAAGAAAAGACTTGAGAATGGGGAAAGGGATTTCTGACAACTAAGAAAGAGGCAGAAGATGCCTGTTTAGTAGACGGAGAACAGCTTTGGAGCTAAAAACTTTACAGTCTTTAGGTGACTTTTTCAAAAAATAAAAAAAGTGTTCCCTACCATAATATTAACATATGCTATTATCAAACTTCACATGTAACTCTATAATCAGATATTTCTGTATACCTCACTCAAGATAATCATTCAAATGACTGAAAGCCACTTATCCTATCTTCTTAAGTTTTAAAGAGTCAACTAAATGGGGAGAGGAAAAAATAAATATGAGTAAAAATAACAGTACTATATTTTTTTCTGAGTTACACAACTGAAAAACAAGATGACAGTGCTGCACTTTCAACCAATAGCCTATTCTTCCCTATTCCTGTTCAGTTCTTTTTTTTTTTTTTTTTGGTTTTTCTCTGGTACCGGGAACCGAACTCACGACCTTGCGCTTGCCAGGCAGGCGCTTTTGCCGCTGAGCTAAATCCCCAGCCCCTCCTGTTCAGTTCTTGACCTTCACCAAAGGTTACTGTAGTACCTTTAGATCCAGACACTGTATTTTGCTTTTAAGACTATATGACTGACTAATAAGATAGCAGCAATGGCCTAAGAACAAGCTCCTATCATATAGGCAAACTGTCCTTAAAGTCAATACATTGGAAACAAGTCTTCCACAACCCCAAACACACTTGTTTGAAAAAGGAGAATACTGAGATCATGGGTTAAGCATAACATATCTTTCAAGTTATAATGCTATCCACACTATCACCCACTTCCATAAGAAAAGAATTGTACTATGTTTAGAGTTAACCAGCTGGGTTGAAAGTACACTTTAAAAATATTTGGTAGTGGAATGGAGTTTTAAAGTACACTGTACTTTGTTGAACATGCAATACAGAACAATTGTCTTAGTCTCTCCTTCCCTGTCACCAAAAAAAAAAAAAAAAAGCCATGAAATATGTCATTAAAATAAAAAAGACCCATATTTCTACAATAGGTTCATTAATCTATAAGACACGTTCAGGAATAGTCACTAATTATCTGCTTTCTTACTGACTGATACTGCTTTATGTACACACCTAATTTCAAATCACTTCCTAAAATAAACTAGCTAAGAATATGTAGAAGTATAAGACATTTATATATAGATCAATTAGGCAATAAGGAAAATCACCCTCTAATCTATGTGACACTGCCAGTGATCTAGGTCATGTTAGTTTCTTAGCAGATGTTACACATAACAATGAACACAAATTTATGAATATATGATAATAACAATATTCCAATTTTTTTTGAGACAGGGTCTCACTATGCAGTTTAGGCTGGCCTTGAGCTCACTTTGTAGCCCAGGCTGACCTCAAACTAGCAATTATCCTCCTGCCTTAGCCTCCTGAGTGGCATTACAGGCGTGTGCCACCACGCCCGGCTAACTATTCCAATTTAAACTTTGTCTACTAGACTAGCAACTCTAAGTTTCTTGAACTTTTTAAAAATAATTTTGGTCATTATTTTTATCTATCTACATGAAAGTTAAATTTTACACAACCCTAGAGATGGGAAAATAATTTTAAAAAGTTTTAAAAAAGTACTGAAATAGCACCATAGACACATTATAGTCTTGAGGTCCTCAGCAATTGAAATCTACATTTGCATGCAGAAATACAAATTTTTTCATGAAGTGTTATTTTATGGTAGCTAAGGATAAAGAAAATTTGACTTTAGAATGAGTAATTCTCTTACAGCTAGATTGTGAAATCTTGTTTCAAATATTCAACAGTATAATAATCTGATAATTCTTTATATTGTTAGATCTGCTATAAAACAAAGTTTTCAAAATGATAAAAGTCTTGAAGTATTCTCAGATATTAACACTCAACACCAAACGCTTGTTTAGACTCCAGGCCATTTCTTGAATAATCAAGGGCTCCTTAGTAGCACAATGAGGGGAACAAGGAAATGTGTGTGCTTGAGCTCTCTCTTTCATTTTTAGGTACAATGTTTAACATCTTTTCTTACAGACACACAAAGCCTTTCTCTTAACTATACTGTCTTACTAACCTTATGTAAGAGGAAGAATACACATTAGCTCTGTGGTACTTTGGTAAAAACTAAATTATATACTAGGTCTGGCATTAGCACCCATTTGTAGCTAATTAAAGCAAAAGAAGCACAAAACTACATTTGGGGACTACCAAAAATCATACCTTTGTTTTGTTATATATTAATATACCACAAAAGCAACATGACATATAAAATGTTACATATTTAAAATATTGAGATAAATGATTAATTTCAACATTCATTGTTACAATGAAAGCTTTTTATAAGTAAGATTCCTTTTATCTTAGTCACAAAGTTCTTGGTTTAAAATACTCTTCAGTGGGCTGGGGAGATAGCTCAGTGGAGTAAGTGACTGCCTGGCAAGCACAAGGTCCTGAGTTTGATTCCCAGTACCAAAAAAAAAAAAAAAAAAAATACTCTTCAGTTACCTAGCTACTCATGCAAAAATCAAAACTGGAATTATCACCAAACTGGAAGACATATATCTTTACATGAAAATCAAGACAGGATTTTTTTCTGCTTAAATTGAAGGGCTCATTTTTAAGAACACATTCGTTCCTTTGTATGTAACACAGTTTTTGAAAACACAGTAGTACAATTTCTATTGTCTCTGTTTCCACTGTACTTAATATGTACTTTTAATGGTCTCACTACTCATATATAGCAAGATAAATGGTAAACTACAGTAGAAAAATTTTTATAAAAGTAGCATAGAAAGCAAAATCTAAAACAGGAAAACAACATGATTAAATATATTCCAACATATTGTACTTAAATATAGATTCTTGTTTGTTTGTTTTTGTTTTTGTTTTTCTCTGGTACCGGGAACTGAACTCACGACCTTTGCGCTTGCCAGGCAGGTGCTTTGCCGCTGAGCTAAATCCCCAGCCCCTTAAATATAGATTCTTATTAAACCATTTCTTCTCACAGAACATAGAACAATTCTTACAGATTGCAATTAATTAAAAATATTCTCCCATAGTAACAGTCTATATCACTGCAAGCAGAAACTTTTAACTTGTCATTTTAGGAATAACTGCACATATATCGAGAAAACAATAAAGAATTGAAACAGTTCCATTTCTTTGACTTAAATACACTAGTTTCATTAAACCTTCCATAAAATTTTTTAGTCTTAATTTATTAAACAAAAAAAGGGAAAGAACCTAGAAATGCCCAAATGGCTCATTAATTTTACCAATCTTTTCTTAAGCAATTAAAATAACATAAAATTGGTAGACTGAAAATTCTAAAATCAGGACTTGTTAGTATATTTAAAAAGCCTTTCTTAGAAACCTTACTTTGCTGCCTACAGTTTATTATGAAATAATTATAAAATACAGAATTTTAATTACCTTATTTTAAAAAATTACCCCTAAACCTTAAGATTTTGCTAAATTAAACTACCTCTCATAATCAGTTAGTTTTAAAAATCAAGTTGAGGCTCACACAACTAGTCTAAAAATCTAACATTTTAGCATTTCACTATTTTGTTTGCTGCACTACCTTAAAACAGAAATAACTGGTCCAGAAGATAAATGTCCACTTCTTTAACAAAGTACTTATTATATGAGCTTATTTACAAAATTCCTCTTATGTATCAAGAAGTGCTCAAAGAATAGAGCAATAAGCAACATATAAAAATACCTGCCTTCATGAAGTTTACACTGTAATATAGAAAGCATCTTAATAAGTTATAAAAATAACAAAAAGTTCTTCAAATACAAATTATAAAAATAAACAGACGCCAGGCGCTTGTAATTCTAGCATTCGGGAGGCTGAGGCGGGAGGATCGCTGAGAGTTTAAGACCAGCCTGTCTCTAACTAACTGGGCAAACAAACAGAAAAATATCTGTAAAAACTTACTAGAATAATTAATCTTTGCTATGAGAGATGAGCCCATATAAATGTTAGGTTATCTTGCCATTCTCTAGTGTCCTTTGTCAAGAGTATCTCCTTTCCATTTCCAGGAAGTTTTTGGGGACTTTAGTATATTATATACATACTCACAGAAACATCAAAACCAACCAAAGGAAATGATCTGAAAACTGGATGCCTAAGCAAAACCGTGTAAAAACTGATAGTGACTAAGTATTTTTCCTCCAAAGATTGTAGGCTATGGTCACAATAATGACATGATCACTTTATCATCAAAGAACTACTCATAGGAAACTACTTATTTCTATCAGTACTAGGAGAAAGTTCTTTCAATACCAAAACTCTTATAGGTTTGAATTAAATCAACATTTAAAATACAATGAAATTACATTGTCACAACATACTTTACTACTTAGTAGTAGAATCTAAGTCTTACTAGAACTTACTAAATATTCCTCACAAGTAAGGAGGTATGATTTTCTTCCCCCTGTATTAAAAGCAGAACAACCACTATGCATTTTCTGATTAAGGAATCGAAATTCATATTAAAAGAATAACTTCACACTTAGGTAGGTGGTCCTTCCTCTTTACCTTCATTAAACCTCATTTTATAATTAAACAAATTAAAAAATTATATTTAAAATGTCTCCAAGAGATAGAAGTAGTTCACTACCAGTTTAATATTTCTCAAGTTCTCATGTCTCAAATGTAACCAACAACTCTACTAATAAGTAAAACACCTTGTAAGAGGAGATACCTATGTGAAATCTGAAACAGAATTCATTAATACTTACCTCCCCATGTACTTGCTACCTGAGAAGCAGTTGACATAGGATGTACAGATGGATGAAAAGTTGGCTGCTGCAAATCTAGCAGGTCATTTGGCAGCTTTGATGAGCTAAGAAAATATTTTGGAAAGATGTTTTACTTTCTAGATAAACCTTGCTACATTACGCCCCCACCAACACACAGAAACCCCAGTTATATACAACTCAAAAGGAGGACCAGTTTTCAGCAAAATGACAGTTGTCACTGTCTATTTCTAAAGAGGCTCAGGAAAAATTCCAATACCGTGCCTTAAGTGTGTGTGTGTTTGTGGGTTTTGTTGTTGCTGTTGGTTTTGAGATAGGGTCTCACTATATAGTCCAGGCTGGCCTCAAACTTGTGGCAATCCTCCTGCCTCAGCCTTCCATGTGCTGGGATAACAGGCATGTGCTACCATGCTTGGTATACCTTAAATTTATATAGCATTCCGGTAACAACAGCTTTCCTGGAAAGACTCAGTGACTTAGAAAAACAATGATTTCCTGAGCTATATTCCAATTAGTATAAATTAGTAATTTTGGCATCTTTCATTTAAATATGCAAAATATATGCTTTTATCACTTAGATACTGTATCAATTATGCCTTGGACCACCAGCTCTTTGTGTGAGTTTATGGGCATAAAATCATAAAGTAAACCTAAAAAGCTCTTCAAATTTGTACAGAAGTCTTTGCATATAAAATATCCAAAGGCAATCTTAATCACTCTGCGTACCTGTTAGAAGAACTAGGGGTAGAAAATATGTCAATGGCTGCTGCAGTCATTATCCCCCCGGCTGAGCTGGACACAGGAGAGGCTGCAGTTGTTAAAGAGGTATGAGGTTTCTTTGCAAGTTCTTTTAGGCGCTGTTCCTGGTGAGAAAGGAAAACTACCATAAGAAATCCAGAGATCAGATCTGTTTATTGAGCCTCTGGAAAAAAGCACTATGTAAGTGTTTTGATAGCAGGTATTCCTTCACTCTTTTTGCCAGTCATTTCATGAGATGTGATAAAAAAATACAATGAATATTTCAATTTAAAAACTTTATCACAGTAAAAGACACATTGCCATTAATATCCTGACAATACTCCCCTTAGATTATAAGTGAAAAACACCTATAACATCATTCTTGAAAGTCATTTCTTGTGAGTGTCTACAGTTGTGTAGTTAACGGCTGCCTCTATTCAAAACATTTACCATTCGTGACCATTTTGACAGCAGACTAAGAGCCAAAAGTTGCTTGGTGCCAAATGTGGATAATAAGGTAGAAGAGGACATGCTATGATGTTTTCAAGGGGACAATATGTTCAGAGCAAGGAGTATTCAGAGGGTTAGTCATGGGAACGTATCTTTTACTGTGATATAATTTTTAAAAATTTAAACATTCACTGCATATTTTGATCACACTTCAAATGTCAGGATAAAAAAATTAAGACTGAGTTTCAGCCCATGTAGTAGCTACACATTGAAAATTGTTAAGTCTGTCTATAGCTCCATTTACTTAACGAACACCTATACTTGTTTTTCCAAAAAAACCAAAGAGGACATAGACAGGTACCTTTAAAGCTTTTAAACGAGCTTGTTCCTCCTCTAACGCTGCCTGCTTTTCCCTTTCATCCACTTTGGTCAGGGACAGGCCAGTGCTTGCCAGCGAAGAGACTGCATTGGAAAGGGTTGTGGCCCTAGGGTAAGTAGACAAAGGTAATGTGACATTCTGCCAGACATTTCACATTACAACCAGGTCATAAAGTAATCTGGCAATCCTCAAGGTTTTAGAACCAGTACTTCAGGATGAGTATTCTAACCAGTAACCTACAGCGGTATGTATACCAATTATCAATTATAACAGCATTGATCTGCACAATATTGATGAGACTTTGAAAGGGTTCCCAAGAGTGAGCATGCTACTTCTTCTGTGCCCCAAGAAAGGGAACCAATGCAGTTAGAAAAGAACCCTCCTATTCCCAGCAAAGTCCTGATGAAAACAAGTATCAAGGTTCTCAGAGGAATATACCACTGACTAGCCAGGTTCGGTTATTTTTAAATGAACAGCAAAGCATGAGCATCTGTAATAAGCAATGCATATCTAGGTATGCTTCCCCATAATGGAAGATGTCATCCCCAAAGCACTCCAATTCGTTGAAAAGAGGAGTTTCAATCCAGTGACTGGCTCAGCTGGCACCTTCTTCCCAGGCGCCACTCTCACCTAAATTAGTGTCCTTTTCAAGGCATTACGCACACAAGGCATCATCACTCGCTGGCAGGCTCACAGCAGGCCATCTCCTTCCCTGTCATCAGAGACTTACCCATGCCACAAACCCCAGCATTTGACTCCATAGTAAAACCAGGCCTTAAAGAAGTGCATCCAAAAATACTCTGATCTGTACTCTTTTATCGCAAACTAAATGTCATTAATTTCTACTCTAAGTACATACAGTAACAAAAACTATTAAACTTTTATGCACAATAAGTATCGTAAATGAGCCAATAAAAAGATACAATTCAGAAGACAAAGAAAAAATAATACAGTTGTGACATAAATTCAGGAAACTCAAAAGATTTTATGATAAACACCCAGGCAAATTGGTACACTTGAACTATAGGGCTGTACTTTTTATTATTTTCTCAAACAACTGGGTCTTAGCATTTTGGTTAAAACAGTACTTCTAAAAACCTATCAGAAAATTCAAAGTGCACATTTGAAATTTTAAAAAGTATTAAAATTTATTAATGGTCTCTTTAAATTTTATTACTAAAAAAGTTCCAAAATGAAAAACTATTTTTAAAAGACTAGTATTATACTTTATACAAATTGTTTCATCATACTATTAAAAGGAAATCTTATTCTTCTGCTTGTTTGTTTGCTTGCTTGAGACAAAGTATCTGTATGTAGCCCAGGGTGGCCTCAAACTCACAGGGATCCTCCTGCCTCAGCCTCCTTCATGCTGGGATTATAGGTGTGTGCCATCACACCCAGCAAGGAAACCTTCATTTAAAAACTAAGAATTACTCAAGTAATTAGTTAACAAAGAAACCATGTTAAGACTGAGATGTGACGATTTATGTTATCTGCAATTTGCTAGGTTAACTGGGGAATTAGCTCAAAGCTTAAGTTGATTAAAAGGACATGTTACAGAAGGGTGGATAACAGGATGTAGGGAGATAGAGCTTTTGCAAATGGCAAAAGAATCTCGACATGGGCGAGTGAAAAGAGGAAAGTAAAAAGAATTAAGATGTTATATACATATACCAACTCTAATAACGAATGTAATCACTATGTGCTGCAAATATCTAATAAAAAATTTTTAATTAAAAATAAAATATGACATATCAATAATCAATCCCATAAGCCAGCATTAGAGAAAATGAGGAAATCTGACGTTAAGATATCTCAGATTTGAGCTTTAACATTACTACTACATACTTTACAAGGTTATTAAAAGGATTAAATATGTATTAATGCAATGTTATAATCATAAAGCACCATAGAAATCAATCTATGACTATCTTTATGAGAAATTCTGACATTATAAACACAATTCTAAACCAAAGCATCACTGTGTCATCACCGTACCAGCCACTGCTGCTTATTAAGAATCTGGAATATTCTATAAACTTACGTGTGTTAACCTATTAATCCTGTTAACAGTTCTATGAGACTAATACAATAAGCCCATCTTACAGTTAGTTAAGTCAAGATGCAGAGAAACTAAGTAACTTGAAACTTGAGGCGGATTTATCCATTTCCTAAGAAAAATTATTCTCATCCTTTGTCCTAAAAAGAATAATGTATGTACCTGCTTGCTGCTGTAGAATCTTTGATTTTCTTTCCTTCCAAAGAAGCTAAATGCTGTTCCAAAGCATCAAGAAGACTGCTGGGGGCCTGAAATTGCACAAACATTCAGAATTTCCTAACAATCAGGCTGTTGGTTAAAGTCAACCAAGAACTACCTTAACAAAGAGTGATAAAATAGACATGTTTTGTATGTACTAACAGAGGACTTTTAGATACCTAATGATAATGACAATCTTATTTTTGTTATATAAACATCACCTAGCTGGAGGTATTAATAAACATCAAAACTATGGAAATTGAAGACTATGTAAACATGAAACATTAAGAGGATCCTGCAAGTGCTTAAATTTTCTTATATTTATTTTAATTTTAAGTAAAAATATACTCTTTAAAATACCAAAGAGCATGCAGCAGATATTTAACAGCTACTTGTTGAGTAACTATCCAAGCACTTTAAAAACTGCTACTGATAAATGATATTGGAGACTATCATCAAGGAAATATAAATTAAAATTACAATGAAATACACCTTTTTACCCATTGGTAGGGATAAAATTAAATTGAAAAGATCAGCAATAGCAAATGTTGGTAAGGGTATGAAACAACTAACTCACACATCACTACAAGGAGTACAGGATATTCCTTTTGGAAAAGAAACTGATTTTTATAAAGTTAAATACATATTTGCTTTAATGATCCAGTTTTACTTCTATTTACCCAAAAGATAAAAAACTTTCTCCACAAGACTAGCTTCAGAATGCTTAAAGTGGTTTTACTTATAACAGCCACACATTACAAACAATCCAAAACTATACTGTTTCTAAAAGAATAATATTCTGCAATAGGGAATGAATGGTATACTCAACAACATGAACAGATTTCGAAACACAATCATGAGCAAAAGCCAGATGTAAAAGTACACATGTGTGTGTGTGTACCCACAAATACATATATTTGGGAGATCTAGGGTTCCTGGACTGCACCTTTTGTGATACTTGTAATTTCTCAAGTGACTACAATAAAACTGGTATGCTACAGGCCTCAAGAACTGAAGTCAGTCAGTCTGCCTGTCTGTCTCTCTTTCACTTTCTCCGTTCTCTTTTCACATGTTCCTTTTTTCCCAATATAAGCCACAGACACTAGAATTTCTCATTGCCAAGACTAGTTATAGAAACTAATAATATACTCTGATCTTCTTCCTAGTTTCCATCTTGCAGCTGGCCACAAAATAATCCTCTGACCTACCTTGTCCAGTGGTATTTCAGAAGAAGCCATTCCTTTCTACTCCAGTTTCAAAGCAGATCTTCCCCATAGCCAGGAGGAAGAAAAGCTAGAGAGGGTAATAACAATCTGGAGAGGCCTTGCTGACTACCTCCACTCAGTGTATTAGCATTAGATTATACTCATTTTACCAACCACTTTTCTATATGATGTGCCATGCCTTAACCACAGGTACACAATGAAGACTTTATAAAAACTCCAAAGAACAAAATTCAGAGAGCTTCTCAACAGCAGAGTAACATCGAGGTTCCTGAAGAGATCCATGACCAGAAAAGATATGGAAACTCCACACTACTTCCAAGATGCTTCATAGTATAACACACTAGTAAACATGTTTCCCTGAGTTTTCCTAGCCACTTTAGCAAATTAATCAAATGCAAAGAGGAAATGATTGTGAACACCCTAATGTACAGTTGGTCAGTCAGAAGAAGAGGGAAAAAACAACGTGGAGTTGTGCTCAGTATGAGAAGTGTAGTGGGGGACTTTTGAGGACTGAGTCCTTGACCTGTGGGATCTGACACTATCTTCAGAAAGTAAATGTCAGAACTTTTAACAGACTTCGGGAATACTCAGCTGGTATCTGCTTACAGGACTGCTTGATGTATGGAGGAAAGTCTCACACATATGGTGTCTCAAATGATCTGTGTTGTGACAGTACACTAAGATAACTGTGTTTATTGTTACACTAAATGACAGTGATGATATTATTGATTGTATTTATATTAAATTCAAGAATTAATAAAATTATGCTATAGGTTGGGTATCTCTTACATATGCTTAGGACAAGAAGTAATCCATATATTTCTAATTTATGAGGGTTCACAGATATATACTGAGCTATCTTGAGAAAGATACCTCAAATCAAAGCATGAATTCATTTAGTTCATATATATTTGATATATACAGCCAAAAATAATTTTATAATGTATTTTTAGTGCACCTGCATTTGACTACAGCTGGTTATGTAAGGTCGGATGTAAAATTTTCCATTTGTAGGATCATACTGGCACTCAAAAGCTTCAGCTTATAGAGCATTTGGGGTATTAGATTTTCAGATTAGGAAGGCTCATCAGTATTAAAAATCAAAGCAGTACTTGTACATGGAAGGATGGGCACAAGAACTGGGGTGGTGGAATCAATGTCATGCCCTGACTAATATGTGTGTCATAAAAATATTTACATGCATCAAACCTCACTGAAATTTACCTTGAATTAAAAAAACTAAAGCTTAGTTTAAAATTATTGGGCTTTAGTCAAATATCAATGTAGGATGAAAAAATAGTTAATTACTTTCAAAAGGAAACCTTTTCAATGTATGGATCAAAAAATGCTCACTCTAAGTAAAGCAAATGCATGGTCTCTAGGACTTGAGATAGTTTCTAGATTACAGGAATAAGGAGCAAAACTGGTAACACATAGCTAATTTCTCTAATAATTACACTGTTAACAGTTTCCTTCATCAGTATTTTCTCTAAATGGTATATACCAAGACCTTAGCACAACAGATCTAGTAGAAAACCATTTAAAATCAAATTCTAAATTGTAAGATCGACTTATATGAGGAACTGAAAACATATGTGTACTTCCTCCAGTCCCAGCAAAGTGTCTGCTCATCACTTTCAAGGCTGATGGTACTGAGCATATTCATGATCATGATTAATATTCAAAAAGCTCTTAATATAGAGGCACTGTGTAAACTACCTTGTACACAGTCAATCTATGAAGAAAACACTACTAGCACATTCATTTTATAGATAAACAAGGCAAGGCATTAAAAAAATCAAGTAATTTTTTTCAAGAGTACACACCTGACACATAGCAGAACCAAGATAAGGTCTTATGCACGTGTGATCTTGAAGCATAAATAATTTAACTACAGTACTAACCTACTGAATTCTTGGTTTCAACTGTGGTTATTCAGGTTTAAGATGTGGCTTATAAATACTAAACCTCTAAGTTATGGTAAGCAATGGGAAACTGTTTCTGAAATGTTTTCTAATATGTATGACTCTTTCTTTAAAAGGTAAATCTGCAGTACAGAGTGAAAGAAATGTGTTGTTTCACATCCAAGAAAAAGCCATTAAAAAACTAACCTCAAATCTCCACTATATTGCATTATTATCATTTCCTTAATTTTTAGACAGCTTTGTTTTAGTTTACTTTTAAAAAATGTCTGAATCACCAGAAGCATGCTTGGCATGTTCTCTCTGCTCAAAAGTCACCAGTAAAGGATATAGGGAAGGAGGATGGCTAACTCAATGTTACACTCAAGTACATACGAAGAGAGCATCTAACTTCTACACACTGCCTAACTGTGATGATTGTTAAACCAAATACAGAAGTTTACAGGACAAAGAGGGTGGGTAATAGGTTAATCTGAAGATCTCAAATCATTTTGTAATACTGCATATTATTCAGCAATGACTTTTCTCACATTTAGCCCAGAATAATATGCGCAATCTCAGTGAAATCAGTTCTTTTCATGTGGGCATATGTGTGAGTGCTTTATCCACATATAATCCGTAAGATCTACTGCGTACTCTTATTCTTGAGATCAGAGGGATGAGTCAGGCCAAGTACAAAGACAAAGAGTAAGAACAGATAACAAGGAAGTGTTTAAAAGATGTCCCCCGGAAAGGTTGAAAACAAGGTAAAACATGTTAAGGAAGGAGCTGACTCAAGTTTTATAACCAGGAGAGTTCATGCAAGGTACCTTTTCAATAGTCAACAAGCCAGAAGTGAGATATAAAAAAATTGCAAATATACTTTCTGTTCTGAAATTTTTTGAAGATGATGACAATGACAAAAGCACATAGTAGCTAACACGAATTAAATGCTCTAAATTATTTTTAGGTATGAAATCACTTTATTCTCAAACTATCATATGAAGTAGATACTGTACTATCCTCATTTTAGAGATGAATAAAGCCTAGAGTATATTTCATCATAAAGTCACAGGGTCAACTAAGTGTAGCTTGCACTTAAAATTCGGCAGTTTTATCCAAACCCTGCTCTCTTAACCCCTGATTATATTTTGAGGTTTAACTCTATTGCATACTTTGATCTCAGTCAAGAAGCCAAAGCTGAAGGTTTAAAACAGGAAAAATACATCTTTTGTAAAATAATTTTCTACCAATAGTATAGTGAAATATTTGTAAAATAAACTTCTTTTAATTCTCTATTTTTTCTTTTACCTTTTTTTGATGATGACAGAAGACATTAAAGGGAATAAAGAAAGAAATAGTATAGTGTTGTATAGAGTGAGTAGATCATTTTATGAGGTCATAATGTTAGAACAAACTTCAGCAGAATGTTAATCATTAAAAATTATACTGATCTCTGACAGCAGGGGCTAAAGAAAAAAAAGAAAAAGAAAAAGTAGGAGCTATACATTACTCATCTTAGTACTGTAGTATGCAAAGTACAATGGATTGATATTTTAACAATATACTTACCTGTGAAAGGTCTGGTATGTCGCCTCTATCAATTCCAACTTGCTGTAACAACAAGCATATTTAATAGATGAAATTACAATAAACATATTTTACAAATAAAATTTAGAAAAATGATATATTACAGACAGAACTTCTCAAAAATCAAAAATAATTTATTTGCCAATTAATCATATCAGTGTTTCTAGAAATCACAATAGTAGACAAATTAAGAGTTAGAAATTTAAGAAATCTGTCATGTTACAATCCCCACCTCTTCTAAACATAAAAACTACTTTACCACAATCTGAATAATTCGTATCTTCTATGTATCATATAGTAAAAACATTACAGCAAGAATGAGAAAGGCTAAACAAGAACAAGTTACTTGGGGCATTAAAAGAAGGTATGAAACAAACTTGATGATATAAGCTTTATCCTTCATAAAACATACTTCCTTTGACAGTCGCACAGATAACCTTTTAACATGTTTCAGGTAGGCAGACCAGGTCTTTTTGTTCTTTTGTTTTCCTTTCTTAAAAAAAATTTTTTTTTACAGTACTAGGGATTGAGCCTAGGGCCTCAAGAATAATAGGCAAGAATTCTACCACTGAGTTACATCCCTAGCCCTACTTTATTTTTTTCAATGGTGGGACAAGGGGTTGGCTAAGGTGCCCAGTCTGGCCTTAAACTTGTAATGGTCCTGTTGTGGCTTCTTGAGTAGCTGACATTACAAATATGTGCCACTATGCCCAGCCAGTTGGTCAGGTTTTATATAAACATCAAGTGATATCTAGCCAGGATATGACTGTCTCTGACAAAATTCCAACATATTTTTCATGATGTTTGAGAACTAGGCAATTTCCCAGCAGGAAAGGTAACTCTTCCTACCTGTTCTAGGATGCAAATTCGAAAACTGCAATCTCTCCTATAGCTATGTGATTTTTTTCTTTCTGGATGCGTGGTGCTGGGCATTAAACCTAAGACCTCATATACACTAGGCAAACATTCTGCCATTGAGCTATATCCCTAGCTTTCTTTTGGGGATAGGGTTTGGGGCAGAAAGAGTATCTCACTAAGTTGCCCAGCTGGCCTCAAACTTGTGATTCTCCTGCCTTAGCTTTCCCAGTGACTGAGATTACAGGTATGTACCCACGATATCCAGCCATCACTGAAAAATCTCTAAATCCAAAATAATTCCAGTAGGCAACATAAAACAAGGCTATTTTCTTCAAAGGTCTCATCATCCTGTTCTGGACTATTCTATCTCAATTAGAATACAAATTACTTCAGTAATAGAGCCAAACATGACAACCTAGTTCTAGAGCAACGATTCTGATGTAATCAATGAAATTATCCCTGGGAGACATATCTGACAGTGATGGGCAGAGGGTGGAAAAGGGGAAAGCAAAAACTCCCTATGTGCTCCAAAACAATAATGCCTACAAACACTACAACTGCCTTATAGTCACTGGTGCCTTCCCTGCCTACCAAGGACCTACCCCTTTTTCTTTTGAGACAGGGTCTCACTAATTTGCCCAGGCTGGCTCTGAACTCACAATCCTTTTCGGTAGCCCAGAGAGTAGCTAGGCTATATGCCCCCATGACTGGCTTTGTAACTACCTTTTATGACAATTTCATAAAATTATTTTAAAAATAGATTTGCAAAACTGATTATCCTATAAACTACTTTTCATGATTTACATAGTTAATAATGAACAAATATATAAAATTCACTTCTGTTCAAAAATAAAACATTTGGTGGAGGAGCGCATGGAGCTCCGGAGAGGTCTGCACCGAGATTCCGGCTGCCTGTGCTGACGGCTGGGGAGAGGACACTAAGTGGTTGCAGGGTCCCAATGCGCTGGGAGGCTGGAAAGAAAAAGCTACAAAAAATGGCTTTCACCCCAGATGGCTCACTTGAGATGTAAGAACTGCCTCCTCAGTACTCTATAGCTGTGACGAGAAGGAGGCCAAGGAGAGAAAACAAAGAGACCGAGAAAAGGCAGCTGCTTTTGCTGCAGCACTAAGAGAAACAGACCCTAAGTCTAATTCTCAGGGCCCCAAGAAGAACTTGACAACTGCATTCATCTGCTACCACTGTTAAAAGCCAGGCCACCTCAAGAGGAACTGCCCTAAGAAGCCCCCTGGGCCACACCCTGAATGCAAAGGTGACCAATGGAGATCGGTCTGTCCTCTGAAGCAGAGGCCCCAGAGCTCAGACCCACCCTACCAGTTAGTCCAACAGAATTGAGGGGGCCCGGGGCATACTCTGCCTTCTTCTGGCCAGACTGTCATCTCCATGGAGGAGACCCGGGTAATCATGACTATACAGGAGAAAGAAAAGAGCCTGTTGCTAGACACAGGTGCAAGTCCCTCAGTCCTTCTTTTCAATCCTGGCCTTCCTTCCAGCCGTCACACCTCAGTGAAAGGCATCACTGGTGAGGAGGTAATATGCTATTTTTCACAACCCTTAGGCTGTAACTACTTGTTAGATCCTTCTTGCGTATCTCTGTCTTCCTGAGAAACCACTTTGAAGATACCACCATGTAGTACAGCAGCCACTGATATTTTCCTACTCATCTGTTCATAACTCTGTAATATCTGTATTGTTCCTATGTTATTTCGTAAATGGTTGTATGTTTATTACTATGTGTTTGCTACAACAACCACTGAGAATAGTCAATGAATAGTCAATTGGTCACTCATGTATAGCTCTATTTATTTTCTTTAGAAACCATTTTGAAGATACCAAAGTATAGTACGACAACCATTGATAATTGCCTACCACTTCTGTCTGTAACTCACTATTATTCGTTTATTTGTTTTCCTGAGAAACTATCTTGTAGATATGTAAAATATCTACAATATGTAGATATTTTAATAAATATGTAAAACAACAACCATTGATAATTTCCTACCATTTTGTCTGTAATTTGGTAAGCCCTTGTTACTACGTTATCCTTCTTTTACTCTTTAAAATAATAATTAAAACAAACAAACAAAAAAAAAAAACAAAAGAAAAACCCATTTGAACTATGTAGCTCAAGTTACAGGGCTCACCAGAGGAAAAGGATCTTGCACTGATGCTGAATATTCTCTCATGGTTAACAAAATAAGCCTAAAACAAACAACCAATTCCACAATAAAAACTATTCCTACTAAGTAGTAAACAATTTAAAAAAGATTACTTTTTAATATCTCACACTGAATTAAATATACAGTACATATTTTATTCATTAATTCACTGCATATACTACAGAATTCAACAAAGCATATTAATATTACCTAATATATACCTTACTATATTGAAGACATTCCTTTCACTTGGATAATGAAGTAATTTCTCCAAAAATCCATGCAATAGACAAAACAAAACAAAATGTAGGAGGCACAGCCCCTGAAAGATACTTTACCTCTGCAACCTTGAGGAATTCCGAGATTCTTGTCATCCTAGTCAAGAATTTCTTATAGATGTCAAGACCTTCTTTGCACTGGTTCTTTTTCATATCAAAATATTTTTCTGCCAAAAGTATAAAAATACTTTTATTCACATCAAAATGTAACACTTAAAAAGAAAAAATATCAGGTAATATCTCTAAAATGACTGTGCAGGTCTCTCAGAAAACATAACCCTACAATACAAATACCAGCGTTAAATTATTTTAGATATTTAATGCAAATTGAAAGACAAGTGGTGTCATATTCAAAATACAAAAATTACTTGACTCTGCATATTACTAGTTTGTTCCTCAATACTACTACGCTCACAGTTCCATAAATACTTGCATGTAACACGTATCACACCTTACTCCACTTAAAATACCACTACCTACTATTTCCAAATGCTTTTATTGATAGTATAACTAGTATTAACATATTAAGATGCCCAGTTTACTATGTTTAAATGCTACTTGGAAAGCCCATTTAAATTTCGTATGAAATAGAGTAATGCTCCTAATTTATATCAATCATAGAGCAGAATACTATACTTTTCAGAGCTATATAGAAAAGAAACTTTTATTTTTCACTTACAAAAAATAAGCCCAATTTCCTTATTCTTATAGATTAGAGCACCTCTGAATAAATTTGTGTTATTCTAGTCTATAGAAATCAATACAAGAAATATTTTTCTAAAGGAAGGGATTGGCAGAGAACCAGTATACTGGAATAAAAGTATTTCATCTGACACTCGATACTTTGGCACCTTTGAGATTACTTTTCTATTCCACCCAAATGCCACTGAAATAAATGGGCATTTTTAGGCAAAATTCCACTGATACTGAATACATAAGAGAATATTACCAATTCCTAAAATGCCTCAAAAGTAAAAGGCACCCATAAAATAAATGCTTGCTGCATTTAAAATAATTACAGATTTTTAAATTAAGTTTAAGGTCTGGGGGTATAGCTCAGTGGTAGTATGTGCACTTAGCATTTGAGCGGCCCTGGCTCAGTCCCAGTATCCTGGGGAAAAGAAATTGAGAAATATTCCTAAAAATTAATAAAAATGGCTGGAAAAAATACAGCTATACCTAAAAATCTGAAGTTTATCTAGCTAAAAATCAGATAGTAAAAATAAGAATTAAATCATTTGCATACACAGATGTCTTTTTTCCAAGTAATTATTAAAATGAATGAAAATAACAATAAATTTTAGGTAGCTTTAAATTAACAACTCAGTTATTATTTACTTACATGACAAGATTAAAAAAAATGTTATAAGGCTAGAGCAGTATTTACCCAACAGATTAATAATTCCTTCATTGTACGCTGCAAATAGTCTAATGGCATCTTTGAATAGGAGCATGAAGGCAGCATTTATCACCCCATTTGTAAGTTCATTGCTATTAACCTGGAGAAAAAATGGAAAATCAAACTGGCTAATTAGCTAAATGACAAAGACTTTTGTCACATTAAAATATGGTACATTAAAATATTTAGGCTTATTAGGAAAAAAAAGGTACTTACGTTGTCTAACATGTATACTACATACAAGTTTCCCAATATATGAAATTTTTAATTTCTTAGAGTGGGAAGCCAAATATTGACAAAAATCTTAAAGAGTTCAGATTTATTTAAAGGCCTCAAGGAAACAAATTTCAGTTTTTGAAAATTAAACTTAGTTCAAAAAAGCATTATAAGGAGAAAAATAAATGTCTGTTGTCCTTTAAGTTTTGAAATTTCTGGGCTATATCTGGTCTTTTAATTACTAACATTATAACATAAACAATTCTAATAATATAATAAAGCCCACATCTATTCAGGAGTTCTTTTAAATCATGAAAGATTTATTGAATTATTTTTGCATCAGTACTTATTAAACATAAGCACAAACTTAGTAAATAACAAACCAGAACAAAGTATTTGCAGAGTATCTTATTCGTTTCCATCTCATAAGGAGAATCCAAATAATAAGGTAAGTTAAAGACAATTTACAAAACAAACAATACATATGGCTAGCAGGTGAAAAAAAGTTCACTTATGAGATAAATTAAAATTAATCAAATTATATTATGAAAATATTCTGTCTTAAACCTCAGACTAGTAAGTAGCAAAATAACAGCTATTACTCAATGCTGATAAGAAAAACGCATCTACTAACAAGTGCTTGGTTCAATACTTTTGGAGTTAAGTTGGCAATATTCATTTTAAAATAAAATGTTTAAATCCATTGACCCAGTAAATTATTTTTCTATATATTCACCCTATAGAAATGTTTACAGAGAGGCATAGGGGTACAGGCCTGTAATCTCAGCACTCAGGAAGCTGAGGCAGAAGGACCATCACAAGTTTGAGGCCAGCCTGAGCTACATGGTGAGTTCAAGGCTAGTTTGTACTACATAATGAAACCCTGTCTCAATTTTTAAAAAATTTGTTTAAAGTTTACAAATGAGTTGGTAAAACACACACAGAGTATTTAGTGAAGCACTGCTCAGAATCTAAAACAAGAAACCCTGAACACCTACCAAGAGAAAGATCAGGTAAACTGTTACCCATGGCAAACACTGGGAAGAGAAATTTTATATAGATACCCAACAATCAAGTAAGTGGAAAAACAACTATGCTTAGACTCTGAAGCCTCTATACCAGTGGTGGCAAACATACAGCATGTGTGCCGCAGTGAGCTGTCTGTTATCATTGAAAGCTCTAAAAGCGTCACCATTACTACTCTCTATAAGCCAAAATAATGTTGTAATTACATCATTCTGTCTTCTAGACTAGCAGTCAGAAAGCTACTGTTTTTGTTTTGTTTTGGAGGGGATAAAAGACCAAATGGGCTGCTACTATAACATAAAAGCAATCATCAACAGTTTAAGTCAATGAGCTTGCACTGTTCCAGTAACAATATTGTGAACACTGAAATTTGAGTGTCATATAATTTTCACATTCGCAAAAGTCTTAAAATTTTTTCAGACATTTAAATACTGTGTAGAAAAATCACATCTTAGCTAGCAAGCCACATAAAAACAGGGAATGGGTTACCATTTGATAACCCTATTCTAGTCTACAAAACACTCACATGATTCATTTAATTAACATTTACTGAACACTTAGTATTGCTGTACATCCCTACGGAATGGGGACACAGCAGAGAACAAGGCTCACTTGCTTTCTGTCTGAAGATGCTTTATAATATAAGTTAAAATGAAAGTCAATTTCATTGTGAAACTGTCATAGTCCCTCTTACTACCTTGACTTAAGAAATGCTTGAGGGGAAGGGAAAGAGGAGAGGAAAAGGAAGGAGAGGAGGAGGAAGGACCAGAGGAAGAGACATCAGAATTAAAAATATACTAACTTCTAACACTACAAACAAGACAATGCTGGCAAGTAATGGTCATTATAACAAAAATTACAGAGAAAACAATGCCCTTTGGTAATATAACAAGCTATTATAAATATTATTTGAACTTCCCTTTATTTTTGAGTAATTGTTACGCTCTGAGTTCTACAAACCAGACAGAAATAAAACATTAAGGCAGCTATTCATAAAGGAAATTCTTACACAATTTTAAATCTAAAAGCCATTATCCAAATAGCACATTTTCAAATCAATTTCCTTATCCCTCCATCAATTTTCTTCTTAGCATGTATATCCTAAAATTGTAGAACTAAAGAAGCAACTAAGAAATTAAGAGTAAATCTAAAATGTAAGGATGAAAAATAATTTGACTTGAAACTACATTTACAGAAAATCTTTAGCCAAATAGGACGAATATCACAGTGTGAAAAGGTCTATGAATATTTGAGAATAGAAACTAATCAGTTTATAAGGATCTAATTTTTAATAATCTTAAATCACTGAATTATAACCAACTTACATTAAAATCCAGAAGTGCATCCATTTGATTTTGAATAATTGGTACAGTTTTTAAGAGTTTTTCTGTATTCATTGTTCTCATAACACCATCAGCCCTGTTATTGTAAATAACAAAAGAAAAAAATGAATTTGCTATTAAATCTACATTTCAAACCCCCATCTGGTTCTCTCCTTAAACAGAGAATAAAGTTGCTATGAAATGGCACATATTTAAGCCATTTTTGAACTAAAAACCTCAAATGTGGATCACACACAAAAAGCAAAAAGGAAACCAGACTTCTTATATATTCATTTAAAACCAAAACCAAAGACTTATATATTCATTTAAATATAAACATACAGTATGAGATAAAAGAAGAAATGTTTAGATTATGCTAGCCAGGTCCATAGTGTGCTTTTCACTTGAGGGAATCATGATCCTCACGACCAACCATTCATATGTAAAGGATAGACTGTCTAGTTTTTCTAAATAACAAGAAAACTACATGTCTCAAGCTACTTAACAGTAAAACACTATGGTGTCAGGAAATGAACTTAATGTGTTGGGAGAACCGCTTTATTGGAAGTATTTTACTCATAACTAAAACAGCAATGGCTTTTAATACAAAAATTATAACCACTTTATATGAAATAAAAGGCAAATTTTCCAAGTTTTTAAAAATCTATTTGTTAAATAAGAGACACTAAGAGCACTGTTTAATAAAACAGTCTGGCTGAGTGCGGTGGCACACACCTGTGATCCCCCATCCTTGGAGACAGAGACAGGAAGATTCCACGTTCAGGCGCTGCCTGGACAACTTAGCAACTTAGCGGACTGTCTCAAACAGGGGGCGGGGTGCAGGCTGAGGATTTAGCTCAGTGTGAAGACCCTCTGTTCAATCTCTAGTACTCCTCCTCACCAAAAAATTTTAAAAAATTTCAAAATCTGTTAAATATTTCCAAATAAAAATTTTTAAAGAAAGAAATACTAGCACTAAATAAATTGTATTATTATATAACATATAAAAAAAGAAAACTATCAGGAAGTAAAAGGTACTAGGGTTAAGGGAAACAACAAGTATTAAGTGTAAGTCCAATAAGGGCTTGATGTAGTTTTCAAATTCTCAAGAATTCTACATGTATTACTGTGGTCTTTTATAGATGATGAAATTTTAGGTTTGGTGAGACTGTTGTATGACTTAAAATCCGAAAACTAATCAGTGATAGTGAAAGGAAAAAATTGTGCATGAGAAACTGTTCTTTTAAAAACTTTGTTCTTTTGAAACTGCCTAGCTCTGTAACTACTTTATGGCTTTGTAATTACTTTCTTGACCCCTATAACTACCAGAGTATAACCCAAACATACAAAATGCCTCACTGTACCAATCTTCATAAATTGATGATCATTAATCTACCCTTGTAATCAATGATCTCACCCTGCTACCTAGTCAGAAGAACTACTAGGCTGTTCCGTCTCGCCTTTGTAGCTCTTGCTTGTGCATCATAAAAAAGCCCTAGACCACCTGAGATCAGGGCCTGATAGTCTGGGAATGATCCCAATCAGTGCACATCCATGTAAACAAACCTCTGCCTCCAAATCCTAGGTGTTGTTTTCAGTGATTCTGTTTGCCACTGCAACAGGACCATTATGTAAACCTAGGTATACTGAAATCCAAAATAGTGCTTTTTCTAAACCTGTCAGTTAATATGCATTTCAAAACAAAAACAAAACAAACCAACTGTAGGATCTGCCTAATTTGCAAATGACAGTACTTAAACAGCTGCAATAACCTGAGCTGGTCAATCAACCACCAGCCCAGTTGCCAGGAAAAACAACAAAGCTATGAAAAGACAATATTTGTGTTCTGCAGGACACAACAGAGTTTAATATCCATCGAATGGCTTGATCAGCTTTAGCCTAATTAGCCTAGTAACAGGTTAACCCATCAAAATTGTTTAGAACTTTTTAAAGCATTACACAGGTAATGCTGAACTTTAGGCCAAGAATACCACCCCTCTTTGCAGCTCTTTGTTTTCATAAATATCATATTCTCATTTTATCAGTTACCACTGATACCTTTTTAACCCCCGCACCCTTTATTGCTGAAGTCATTTTTTTTATCTTCTGGTCTATTACAAAAGACTTGAACACTGGCTCAGTCACTCTTAGGTAACTTCATCGGAACTAATGTTGATCTCAAAATCCCTTCTGATGGTCCCATAGTCCAGTGATGGCGAACCTTTTAGATCTTTCGATGATAAACAGTCTGCTCCGGCATACATACCACTGGTTTGCACCACTGCTAAAAATCCTAATCTTACTGCCACCAGACATACCATCCCAACCTCAGCTCCTCTTTTAACTCTTCAGTGACTTGGCCAAGAATCCTCAGGGCCATATTATTTTCTCCTTAATCAAAACCAAAACCTAAATGTATCAGTTCTACTGCTACCCACACTGATCACTTCTCATTCTTACTTTCTTCAACTAGAGTAGAATTCCACAGATTATTACTGTAAACACTCCCTTGTAAATAACCTTCGTTTTC
This sequence comes from Chinchilla lanigera, assembly GCF_000276665.1. Taxonomy (NCBI): domain Eukaryota; kingdom Metazoa; phylum Chordata; class Mammalia; order Rodentia; family Chinchillidae; genus Chinchilla; species Chinchilla lanigera. The sequence continues at coordinate 6,916,409 of NW_004955414.1, read as the reverse complement.
TTGGTCTTCTCTTTTTCCCTTGCAGTCATCTGGCAATTTGCAGTCTTGGCTGGGCAAACACTTAACTCTTCCATGTCTATATACCCTTGAGTCTTAGAAAACTGAGCAAAATGGCAAAATTACAGTCATCATTATCATCCTCAAAGAGATCATCAACACTGCTCACAATGCTCTTCGCCTTTTCCAGTGAACTCTCAGACCTCACTCTCCTACTTCTACATCCCTGCTCGCCCACACAAACTCTAGTTATAACTTCTGAAAAACTTCACTTAGAAACAGGCACCAACAACAGAAATAAGACTGTCTGGTCTTCTCGGAATCCACACTACATGTAAGTTGACCTTACATTCTCTTTACAGTTCTTTCCCATGATTCCTGCTGCAACACTCCAGTTAAATTTCTCTAGCTTAGGTCATAAAATTCCACACTGCCTCTTCAACAGTACTTTGGAGGCTCATATCTAAGTTTCTCAGAATCAGTGAGAAGTTTCCCCTATTCTGTTCTTTCCCCTAGTACATACTGCAACTCAAACCCAGGGGGATGTAAGCGGGATGACTAAAGCTACACCTCTAACCCTGTTACTGTGACATGGTCTTGCTAAATTGTCTAGGCTGGCCTTAAACTTGCAATCATCTTGCATCAGCCTCCTAAAGAGCTCAGATTAGAGTAGAATCATAGGCATCTTCCACCTTGCCCAGTTCATTCCTAAAGTACTTATTACTACACACACACACACACACACAAATGTGCACGTGCCCCCGTGCCTTTGCCTTTCAGTTTCATTTACTGCCATCCTCTTCACCAATCCTTTAAAATACTGTACATATTGGTGCACCTCCAAAGTATCTCTGGAGTCTTTCATAGTACACCTCCCTCTCCAGGCTCTCAGTCCAAGGCCGAAATCACCAAAATGCCTTTAACGTTTTCCCAGACCAGAACTCTTAAATTCCAAGTTAGTATGTCAAATAGCCTATTTCATAGTTCAACTTGTTTAAATCACAGCCATCTTAAAACTAGTATTTCAAGATTAAATCCTTAATTATCACTACATCCTACAATGCTCCCCCAAATCTCCCCAGTAAAAGGCGCAATCTTCCCAGTGTCTTATGTCAGAAAGAGGGCATTTTTGGTTCCTTCCTGCCTCACTAGCCTCCACGTCAGAAAACTTTTAAATTCCCAAGGAATCATGGGAAAGAACTTTCCCAGAAAACTTTTAAATTCCTCAAGGAAGATCCTCAGTTACCGTATCATATATTCATGTTAGACTTTAAAAGAACTGAAATACCTTACAAACTCAAATACTTGGATCTGACTGAAATCAAATGCATGACAATTCATATTCCATGTATAAGACAAGTTATGATTTCATAAACAGATTGTAATTCAAATCAGATACTTGTTGCCCAAATATAAGACAGGAGTACATTACAAGTCTGATTTCCTTATTTACAGACTGGATCATTCTTCTGCTTATACAACGTCTTTATTTTGGACTCCATCAACTTACAAGACAATTTAATATCATGAGTTAATATTACAAAAACATGGAATGTTACACAAAACTACTGAAAAGATAAACACATGGGCAGTTTGTTAGATCCATTATGTATATAGCCATCTCACATACTCTTTGTAAACTTGTCTGTCAGTATTTTTGCAAACAATTAACATCTACATGCTATATTTATATACCATGATAAGGTCTAAAGACATAAATATGAGGAAGATTATATTTTCCTCATGAAAGTCACAGTTTCATATATAATCTAACAATAGCAACAAGACTTTCTGGGGCTAGGGATTTAGCTCAGCAGCACAGCACCTGCCTGGCAAGCATGACGTCGTGAGTTCGATTCCTGGTACTGGAAAAAAAAAACAAAAAAGAACAAAACAAAACAAAAAACCAGAAACAAGACTTTCTCAAAGAAATATTTGAATTCCTAAAAAATGAGAATTTTCCAGAATATAAGAAGAGTTTTAAAGAAAAAAAGGGGACATATGAGTGAAAAATCAGTAACAATTACCTGGGTAATTCAGTTTAGTTTTTGAACATGCTACATGTCTATTTTAAAAACAATTACCTTCTCACTGTTTAAAAAATGAATTAATCATTTAAGTATAAGGTACTGATTCCAGAAGTGTATTTGATGAAAACTTGAGAAGAGATATTTGATGGGACAGGGGGCTATAGAAGCTCTGAGCTTACTAAAAGACACAAGCCAAAAAAAGAGAGGGATAATTCTGATCCTCTGAGATTTTAAAACTTTTAACGTTAAAAAATAAGGAAAAATATTTAACTCTGACCACATATTTTCTTAATACACAAAAACTCATTTATTGAGTATAATGTACTAAGCATTGCATATACAATTTCTCTTAATTTCCCTAATAGGTAAATACTGCTAACATCATCACCACTTTTACAGATGGAGTGAGTACTATAAAAAAGGGTTACACATTTGCCAAGAAATTGATCTTTTAACCCTTCAGCCTCAAAGAATTGGTATTTTATACAGTTATCAGCATATGTGCCACTATGTGAAAAAAGTTCACAAGCTGATGAATACGTTCTTATTGTTCTTACGAAACATGTACTGAAGTATCAGAGGTATAAACTATAACACAGCATGAAATATGTAACCTAATCTCAAGTAATCCAGAAAAAAAGTGCATATACACACATACACGCATCATTATACATATACTAAAAAAATGTTAAAAATTAGTGATTCTAAATAAAGAATATAAGCACGCCTATAATCCCAGCACTGGGGAGGCTGAGGCAGGAGGATTGCTGTGAGTTCGAAGCCAGCCTGGGCTACATAAGCAAGTTTAAGGCAAGCCAGCACTACACAGTGAGACCCTATCCCCCCTCCCCCCCCAAAAAAGAACATATGAAAGAAAGATCTCTATTTTTCCAACATTTCCAGAAGTGAAATTATTTCAAACTAAAGTTATACATTTTAAGTCAGCAAGCTACCTGAAGTATCTTACCAAGTTCTTCCCTGGAATAGAGTGAAGCTAGTTTTCAAACCAGATTCATCTACCTATAGAGCCACTATTCAATGTAATGGAAAATAAAAATATTCGATACAGAAATGGGCAAGGGACACCAAAATGCAATTAACAAAGCAAGAATGCCATTGTAAAAAAGAGAGGGCTCAATATCACCATTTATTAATTAACCAATATAAAATGTACATCTAATAACATTTTTATTGAAGTATAGAAAAGAGGTATTTGTACCTGTAGTTTAGTCAATGATTTGTCTTAACTTTTATAAATGGCAATTAGGAATTTTCTATGAAAATGTTTAATACATGTATTATATGATCCACTCATTTATTCTACAGGAAAATTCACTTAAGAACTCAACTATATGTAAAAGGATGGTTAATTTATTGCTTTTATAAGAGTAACACAATAGGAATAAATGAAATGTACATTTAGAACATATTTCTATAGCAATTCCTAAAAGTGAGATAAATGTATGTATTCAGAGTAAAAATGTCTAAAGAAAATACCGCATGTGTGTGTGTGAAGCAAACTTTATAAAGACTATGACTCAAGTTTTATGTAATTTTCTATGTACCTTCATACAGATTTACTTCTATTTACAGGAAAGATTAGATACACCAAATGGTAGCATTTTCTGTAAGTCAGGTTACACTGCCTGAATTTTTAAAGGCTTGATTTTAGGCTAAGGATATAACTCAGTGGTACAGTACTTGCATGGCATATACAAGGCCATGGGCTTGATCTTGAACACTGTCAAACAAAAATGAACGTAAAAAAATTATTCTAAAGAGGGCACAGCGGTACACACTGGTAGACCCAGCTACACGGGGCATTGAAGTAGGAGTATCATTTGAGCCCAGGAGTTCCAGGCCAGGCCAGACAATACATTGAGGCCACATCTTAAAACAAACAAAACAAAATTTAAAATATTAATAAACAAAACTTTTACTATAAAAATGTTTCCAAAAGCTCTAGTCCATTGGTTTTTGCCATAATACAAAAAAATCTTAATTGCATTCATTGCACTCGAGTCTTTTTTTTCTTATTTATATAATCTGATACATACACACATACATACACATATATGCATTGTATGTATGTGTACAATATCACTGTTGTACTACTTAGTTCCCACTCAATTGTGCCTCCTGGTTTCATTCAAATAAATACTAATTTTACTGTGTATCATCAAGGGATAGTCTCATTCAATTAAAAAGTTAGCTCATTTAGACTGAAAAAAAAAATCATCAACTATCCTCAATCTCAAGATTGGTCTTCAAACTGTGTGTGTGTGTGTGTGTGTGTGTGCGCGCGCGCGCGCACGCGTGCACATTAGTATTTTTAAAATATATTATTCTGAAATCTACAAATACTTTGAAGATAAGCTGAAAACACTTTACAGTGAAGCATTAATAAATGCCCAACTGTAAAATTATTTATTGGACAGGATAAAAGGGTTAAGAACCAGACTGCCAATGAGAACCTCTTCACCAAGATCTTCTCCAAAGTGCCAAAATATGTCAAACAAAACCAGAAGAATTTAGTTTTGGTAAGTTCCAAAATACCTCGGTAATTTGGAATTGTAACACAGAATATTTGGGTGTAGCTTTAAAATTTCCTGTATACCTATGTGATTACTTCTACATTTTCATTAAATTTTCCACTTTAGCTTAATAATTTAAAATTTCAAAAGAACAAGTGCAAACAACATATCAATTGCTTAGATTTGTGGGGTGTTGGATTAGCAGAGCAGCTCACAAAGATATTCACCTATATATATACATATATATATATATATTTTTTTTTTTAACCAATATATTTTTTTTAACAGATGCCAGATTTCCCTCAGGACAGGCCTTCAAAGCTGCCCTTCAAGAATATCTTTGGTTGCTTTTTCCTGAGGAATATCATATATTCTAGGGAAAAAAATGCTGCGTATCAGACACTATCAGGTATGTAAGTTTTAGTTGTATCATTCACATGTCTACTTCCTATGCAAAGACGACCACTATTTAGGGTACATCAAAAAATTAAATTCATCTGCATTCAATATTAAAAGGAATCTTAAATATAAAACAGCTCAAAAGAAAAAGGTCCTCACAGAAAAATAGTCCATATTTATATACCAGAAACTGCATGTGTGTAAAATGGCAGTAATCCTTAAACTGATCTACAGATTCAAAGCAATCCCTGTCCAAAAAAAAAAAATTCCAGATGTACAAATTGACAAGTTGACCCTAAAACTCATATGAAAATGTAAGGAACCTCCCAGAAGAGACAGGACAATCTTGGAAAAGAAGAACACAGTTGGAGGACTCACACTTTCCAATTTCAAAACTCACTACACCAAAGCAAAAGTAATTAAGTCAGTATGATACTGGCAAAAGGAAAAACATACAGGTCAATGTAGCAGACAGAAAATCCAAAAATAAATTTTTACACTTATGGCCAATTCAACAGTGATGGTAAGACCACTCAATGAGAAAAAAATCTTTTCATAAAATGGGGTTTGGACAACTGCATATACACATACAAAAGAATGAATTCTGGACCCAGGCCTCACACCATATACAGAAATTATTTCAAAATATATTTTTAAAACTTAGCTGTATGAGCTTAAAAGCATATAATTCACAAAGCAAATCTTTGTGACTTGTATTAAATACATTTTTTAGACATGACAAGTATAAGCAACCAAAGGGAAAAACTGACAAAATAAATACTATCAGAATTTAAAACTTTTGTTCTTGGGCTGGGGATTTAGCTCAGCGGCAAAAGCGCCTGCCTGGCAAGTGCAAGGTCGTGAGTTCGGTTCCCGGTACCGGAGAAAAAACAAAAACAAAAAAAAAACAAAAAAAAAACTTGGTCTTCAAAGGACACCAGCAACATTAATGAAAAAAAAAAAATTTTCAAGAGGGTGAAAATATTTGCAGGTCATGTGATTAAGGAACTGTTGTCCAGAATATACAGTAACCCTCTCTCACCCATGAGGAGCAGTCCCAAGAAGCCCAGTGGATGTCTAAAGCCACACACAGTACTAAACTTGTAACTGACTAGTGGGTGGGTGACATACACCATGGATGTGCTGAAAAAGGAGATGATCTGCGCTCAGAGCAGAATGATACAGGATTTCATCAAGCAACTCAGAACAGTACCCATATTGAAACTTATGAATTCTCTGTTTTAGTAATTCTCCATTAATAATTTCAGATCACAGTTACCCAAAGACCAGTAAAATTACAAAGAAACAGTAAGAGAATATTTTTTTCAAAAAAAATTGCTAATAACTTAACAGTGAAAAAACCTAATTTTATAATTAGCAAAGGATTTGAAGACAAATTTTTCCAAAGAAGATATATAAATGGCAGATAAGCACATAAAAAGATGTTATCATTAGCCATCAGGGAAAATACAAACCACACACCATAAGACAGTGACAAATAAAACAAGTAAAACCATAAAATAAACCATAAGAAAATCCGGGTTTTTTCCTGCAAGAATACAGAGAATATGGAACTCAGACACAACTGGTAGAAATATCAAATGCTTCCATTGCTTTAAAAAACAGTTTAAGAGTCACTGAGAACACTAAAGATAAGAGTTATAGCCCAGCACTCCAAGGTATACTTACATACCAGAGGCAAAAGATAAAAGTAAATTAATAAGAAAGTAATTTAAAATGTTAAAAACAGATAATCTACATAAAATCTTGTACACAAATATTTACAGTAACATTATTTCTAATAGCCAAAAGGTGGAAACCATTCAAAAGAAATGAAGTCCTGATTTATGCCACAACATACAGAGTCCACCAAAAAAAACACACACACACCTCAGAAAAAGAAAAACATGTTTTTTCAGCAGATGGTGTTACCCTCATGCGGGGGGGCCCTAGACAACGTCATATATTACAGAAAACGTACTACACTGCTGGACCTGAGAGAAGACATAAAAAGGCATATGCAGCAATCTCAATGGAACAAGGTTAATTAAGTAGCAGTTTGCCACACTAACAAATATCTGGAAGCCAATGGCCACCACCTTGAGCACCTTTTGTAACTGTACAGGCCTACAGTAACTTGTATTATTACTCTCATGTCTCAATAAATTTAGCACTAAAATATTTATACAAATCTTTCTTTTCCTGAAGTGTGTATACATTCTGCGGCAAACTTTATGTAGTACAACAGCTTAAATACATTATGCAAAATGAAAAAAGTCAGATACAAACAGCCATAACTGTATAGTTTCATTTATGCAAACTGTCCATAACAGGCAAAAGGAATAGAGGCAGAAAAGAGATTAATGGTTGTTGCAGGGAAAGGGGAATGGAAAATGACTACTAGCTATGAGCTGATGAAGATTGTCTGGTATAGCTGGGCGTGTTAGCACATGCCTGTAATCTCAGCACTTGGGAGGCTGAGGCAGGAGGATCATTGAGAGTTCAAGACCAGCCTGGGCTAAAAAGGGAGCTCAAGGCCAGCCTGAACTGCATAGCGAGACCCTGTCTCAAAAAGAAGAAAGAAAGAAAGAAAGAAAGAAAGAAAAGAAAAGAAAAGAAAAGAAAAGAAAGAAAAGAAAGGAAAGAAAGGAAAGAAAGGAAAGAAAGGAAAGAAAGGAAGAAAGGAAGAAAGGAAGAAAGAAAAAGAAAGAAAGAAAAAGAAAGAAAGAAAGAAAGAAAGAAAGAAAGAAAGAAAGAAAGAAAGAAAGAAAGAAAGAAAGAGAAAAAAGAAATGTGAAAATTGTTTGGTATTATATAGTAGTAATGATGTTGCACTACTTCGTAAATACACTAAAAATCACTGAACTGTGGACTCTTTAACGGGGTGAAATTTATATTCTGTGAACTGTATCTAAGCACAGCTGTTAGAAAAATATAAAGAATTTTTAAAAACTTCTACTACAAAGGTATTTTATATGCATCAGATGTCAAAAAAAGTATAACTCACCCTCTCTTCACTTTTGTGAAATCAAATGCAACTTGTCTGTATGAAACTGCTTTTTCATTTAAATATCTACTATACCGCCTAATAAATGTAGACATGTCATATCCTGTAAGAAAAGAAATATAAAAAGTTTTTATGAATGATTAAACTCTCCCTTTACCAACAAAAACCTGTTATTTAATGGCTATATTATCTTGATACCAACTTGACTTAGTGACAAATTAAGTAATAATGATCAAATTCTTCAGAGTTCACATTTTAAATGCCAAGTACATCACACGCAGCTTTTTAAAAACCTTTTCTCTTAGAATTTCACAGAAGCAGAAGTCAATTTTGCTTCTGATCAACATTCCTTTTTCATCAGGAATTAGAACACATTCCCTTACAAAAGTTAGTAACTTCAAAACTCAACTTTAATATCTTATGGAACTACAATCCCATTCTTCAAATCATCAGGCAATTTTTAAAAATTTTATACATGTGAAATCATTAGTTGTATATTATTTACAATTACCATAAGTAATACATACCAACCTTATAAAAAAGTATTACCCAGTAAAATGAAATGACAACATGCAAGATATAAGACAATTCTATGGGTTAAAAAAACCACTCTAAATGAATACATAAATCATTGTAACATTTTTTCATCATAATCATAGAATCTGAATGCTTCAGTGATATAAAACCTCATCAACATTATTTTTAAAAAATATCACAAACTCTGTATTTTAATTATTATCTAGCTCTGATGTGTAAATTTTAGCTTCTCATTTTAAATCATTTTGGTCTAACAAATTTAACTTAACTGATTATCACTGCTACTTTCAAATTATAGTACCACACAACCAAAAAATGTAAGCTGACTGGATTTTAGCATCATTGACAACTCATTTATTCAGGAAAGTATTCACTGAATGACTACTAAAAAAACACCAGTGAACTGATCATCCCTGGAAAAAAAATCAGTAAACAAAAATTTTTTTAAAAAATCACTGCCTTTCTCTTCATCTAGTATCCTATCTACTAGTGCACTTTACACAGTATTACACACTCACATCCCTCAGCTCTGTGTTTCACACTGTTCCCTCTTACCTAGCCTACCAGTCTTCTCTGATGGGGAAGTACTTCTCATCTTCCAAGACTCAACTTTTTTGAAACATTCCCTTAACCCTTTGTGCTCCCTTATCATTCTTACGCCAAGTACAATTGGTAGCTACTAGCTGTATGACATTTTCCATTACTAGCTTAGAAGTTTATTCACATGTCTGTATATCCATGTACATCCAATATATATTTAATACGTCTTATCCCACCCACAAAACACAGCAACAATCAAAACTACTTATCAAAACCACCACTAAATCACGTATTTTTAACTTTTGTTTAGCCCCATCTTTATAGTCTTTTCAGAATGAGCTTCTTTTTTTGAGGGGGGGGGCTGTAAAATTATGCAAAAGGAATAAAATTCTTAAAACCTAACCACTAAAACTGCTTAATTTCCATCTTAAGGAAAAGAGAACTTAGTAACTAATAAGATAACAGAACACTCACCTTAGCTAATAAAACATGTATTATTCCTGAAATTCAGCAGAAATAGTAAGTGTTAACAATGAAAGTAGATACTTACAGTGTTTTCACTACACCAGGCAGTGCTGCAAGCATTCTACATTAGCTATTAACTAGGTTAAGCCTCATGAAAACAACGATGGGTATGGAATGTCATTTTGCCTGACTGTGCAAATGTGGAAAAGTACAGTAACTTGCTCCAGTTCATATAGCTGATATAGATGAGAAACAAACCCTGGCAGTCCCGCTCAAGAATCCATGCTCTCGAATAACCACCTTGTACTTTTTCTTAGAGTTCTGAGTAATTAAATCAATCTTCATCTACAAATTAAAAGATCCCCCCATCCAACAACCTGCACTAAAACGTGAAGTTTAAAAGAGTACAATTCTGCAGTAATCATCTGGGGTTATTCGTTTGATTTCCTATAATGAGTAAGCTGTCCTTACCTTGTAATCCACTTTTATCCAAAAAATTGCTTAAGTTAAACAATGTGTTTCTTGAAGCCAAATACTGAATAAAACGCTGGAGAAAAAAAATACATCAAATTAAAGTATTACCGTCTCATGAATTCTAACTTGAAAATTAGTAGGCACACTACACTGTCGTTAGTTTAAATTTCTCATTTCTATTGTCTACTAAACCTAAAAACATAACACATTTTTTTACTAGTATATAGGAATTAAAGCCTAATGCCCGAAGTTATTAAAAGTATTAAAGTTAAAATAATAAAGTAGGCAGTTTTAAACTAGAGCTAGTAATTTTGCTTTTACTACACAGCAGTGGGGGTGAACCTATCTATGGCATGTGTCCTGCAGGAAAGTGCTAAATGGTTCACCATAACTGCTATAGAGTATTAGTACTACAGCCAATCATATGCAGATCTCATCTGTATTGTTGTTTGGTTTGTTTGTTGTTTGTTTGTTTGACACACGGTCTTGCTATGTTGGCCAGGCTTTTTCAAACTCCTAGGCTCAAAGGTTTCTCCTACCTTAGCTTCTCAACTAGGTGGTACTACAGACATATGCTACTATCCTTGGCTAGCATCTATAAACAGCTACCTGATGTGCCAAATTTTTATGACTTTTTAAAAAACTAATCATACCAGAGAACTATATTATAAAGACACTCTTACTGCCTAGATTAAACACAATTAACTATTCACTTTAAATCCTGTTATAGAATTAAAATACTGTCTCATTATACATGCCACTGAATAGACCCTTCAATCTCACTCCCCTTCCTCCCTCTTCAGAATTATTTTTCTGGTTTCCATACATTTTTTCACAATTTTATCACATGTGTAAATATTTGTAAGTCGTTTTGTTTTGTAGTTTAAATATATTATACTTATTCTTTTGCAATGTATTTTTAAATTCAATTTTTCCCCAAGCATTATCCACTTAGTATATGTAGATCTAGTTCATTCATTTTAAATGTTCTAGTATTCTAGTGAATAAATAATTATGTTTCCATTTCTTTCTTTAGGGATTTTAAAATTGTTTTCAGTTTTTATGATTACTAACAATGCTGCGATGACATTGTTTAACTTGGTCTTCATGTACAAATACTGAAGTGTTTCTCAGTATATATATAATTAAGGCTGAACTAGGTCAGTATGCATGTACAAGTTCATCTTTTCAAAATACTGTCAAAATGCTCTCCAAAGTCCTCACTATAGTACATTTCCTTAACTTTCCTTTATATTTAACCTCTGAAATAGTTTAATAAGTGCCTTTCAAATTCATTTCACCTTAAGACTCCCTTTCTTTTTTCTTTTTAATACATTCAGAGGTTTACTATCAACTAACATGTATACCACCATGACTCAGATATTATTCACCGAAGGCCACCTCAAATTCACAAAACCAGGATTTTGAAGAACAACTTGTACACTGAAAACTCATGTTTCATCATTATCCTAAAACAAGCTCTCTCCAAAAAAGCATTAAAATATCCTGAGGCACTCTCAGTATGATTTTCTTGTACACTGATAATACTCTTCCTAAGCTCTGTGTTCTAGAAATAAACATGTTGTACTCTATCTGGCCATTTCATCCATGTCTTTAGGGATACGGGATATAACTTTTCTTAATCCCTTCTATATTTATTACAGTATTTAGTTGCAAAGATGTGGTTTTAATCAAGTTTTGATTATGTTTCTAACAACATCCCAGTGATGCTCAAAATGATACAGTATTAAACACCATGCCACCAATCTGGTGAACGGTTCACAGGTTCTCATTTTACATTATACAAGATAATTTGGAATGTATCATCATAGGATAGCAAAATATTTTTTTCTTCCCATAGTTTTTCTTTCACATTTATAGGAAGAGAAAGTTAAGAGGATTAAGTTTAAAAACTTGCAAAAATGAAAAAAAAAAATGCATGCACACAGCAAGACACAAATAAGACTTGGCATGATCTTCCTGCCTCCAAATGGCAAAATACTGATAAATGTTGAAGCTAGGTAACAGGTACACAGGCATTTACTTCACTATTCTATAGGGTATGTTTGAAATTTTTCATAATAAAATGAAACAGATACACAGGCATTTACTTGAGGTACACAGGCATTAACTTCACTATTCTATAGGATATGCTTGAAATTTTTCATAATAAAATATTTAATGCTCTATACTTCCCTTTCTGAAATTTCATCTACAAATTTTTCTGCATTTTCATTTATTAATCATCTACAATTTATGCTGTAATAGGTGCCTTGGTCAGTAGCTCACATTAAGGTATGATCATAATATTGATGAGAAACCTAGTGCTCACAGAAGTATCTTGTCCAAGTCATCCAGTTCGTAAAGGGAAAATGGGATAAAGGTAGTCCATTCAGCCTTAACTTTTTGAGATTTTCTCCGTGGCCATGTTTCTTAACCTTAGCACATTACCAATGCTTATCATAGAAAGAAAATTCTTTATTGTTGAGAACTGCATTCTAAGATGTTTAGGTTGGACCCTACCTATTAGATACTAGTATCCTACCCAGTTGTGACAATATATTGTCTAAAGGAAGAAAAAACTACTTTTCTTCATACAGTTTAAGAATTACTGTTGTATGGTCTTCTCATCCCCACAGCATAGCTGAGACCCTATGCATGCCCTTCCACAAGCTAATCACATCTGCTAAGGAGAAAATTTAAAAGAGTTGTATAAGTTAGTATAAAAATAAGCATAGCGAGGGACATACCTTAGCTTAAGGCAAACTATACATGAAGTTATCTCAAAAAAAAAACACAAAGAAATGTTCTACCTAAGTAGGTCAACTATATGGAATGGCAGTCAACTATGTTTTGCTTTATCAACAGTTTGTCTCCAGTACCATCACCTTATTCATAACTTCTGAAAGCTAGTACTAAATATTTCTAATCTAGCATTGTAGTTAGTTATATTTGTGGATTTTTTTCTTTTTAAAGAATAAACTGTCCCCCCCACAAAGAAAAATACATACAAGCCTGAAATTCTTCAGAATAAATGATCACAATCCTAAGTAAATACACTTTTTGTAACAGTAGAAACTATCATCCTAGTTAAGAGACCAACTGTTTTGAGTTACATTTCAGCTACTGGAGTCCAGCTTTTCTACTGGCTCAAAATTGGTTAAATTGGTATAATGAATTGAAAAGCTACTGAATAACATATGCCCTGAAAATAGTGATGTCTGTTGATTTAGTAATCACATTTCAGGGAACACTCCTGTAAATTATTTTAATAATTAAAAGCTACTAATAAAATCATTCTATGTGGTATTACAATATTGAAGAATTATAAAACAATTTTCAACACATAATTAAGAAAATTATGAAACATAAAATTATGTAAAGCTAAAGCTCAAAGTAACAAAGTAAAGGGATGGATGTCAGAAAAGTCTATACTTGGTAATCTAACACCAACAACTAACATCCCTGGTTTCTATGACAGGATTACATTTTCCTAAGGCACATACCAACATGGATTTAGCTAGTCTAGGTTAAGAACCAAAAAATTAGCCTGTATACTATCAAGGAAAATAAGACGGTTCTCTTCAAACAGAAAACAGTAAAAACTTAGTTTATGTCTTATTTTCTACACTTTTGAACAACGAAGACTTTAGACACACCTCTGATAAAGAAGGCATTCTTCAGTCTCTCTCAGCAAAATGCCATCTTAATTTTAACCTCATAAACTTGAACTAGGTGAAGTATTTCCACAGACAACCATATGAGATCAGACAGAAATCTGCGCTACAATTAAAAAACAGGTGATATAGACAAAAATATGCAGTCTATAACTGAAGACAGCAAAGATCAGTGCTGTTTTTGAAAACCACTTCTTGAAATTATCTTTGTTTTTTTATCTCATTATTGAAAGTTTCTTTTTCTAGTTTACAGGCCATCTTTCCTCAAATGGCAGGACCTACAAGTATATTTCTAGCTAAGCGCCTTGCTCTTTTTATCTACATTATTCATTTGCTGAAATTGGTGTTCAAGTTTCATTGAGAAAAGCAAGTTAAATCATCAGTCACCATTCCAGTACTTCTGTTAATCAAAAATTCTTACCTCATTTCCATACACCATCAAATGATGAGTTGTAATGAGAGATTTGAAGACCACCACCCAACTACTGTTAGTAGTTCTTTCAAATAAACTGTCCGCCAACTGCGGGATGTTCACATTCATCTCATTCGTGCACTGAATTAAGTCTGTAACAAAAAATTTTAAGATTAGTTTACTCTCTGGTTTTAATTTATTGTTAAAGCCAATTCTGCATACTAACAAGACAAATCTAAAGAAGTGGAGCAACAACAGTTTGGAGAATTTGTTAAAAATCTTTAGGACAGCAATTGAACATATCAATAAGTAAGCACTAATTAGGACTCATAAATGATCAATAATACCAGAAAGTAAGTCAAACTCCCTTATGGTGCAGTGTGCCTTCAAGTGCTTTATTCACCTCAAAAGGAAGTGCTTCAAAGCTTCAAGGAACATTTAATTCTCTTACTACTCAGGGATCTGAAGAGTTACAATACTGGTATTATTCATTCTTTTAAAATTAAATTATATTTAAAATTCTTTTAAAAATACTTTTGAAGACATCATTCATATAGAAGCATGAGCAAGCTAAAGGTCAACTACCTTTACTAATGCTTGCCCTAGACTGCTGTGTTTGCACTATCAGATAAAAGCAGAGATTTGGTCTATGATTGGGTTAGAATCTGACTGCTTAGATTAAATATTTCTCAGTCTTTTCAGCTTGGCTGAGCAGGCTTAGGTATCAGTCAATATTAACTAGCTAATGCTAATAAAACGGAAAATTGGGGTTTCTTACTATATGAACTTCCAAATCAGAAATATCTCAGAAACTATTATTATTACTTTGATGTTAAAACAACAGAACTTCTAATTTTGTATTTCAAAATCAAAAGCATTACACTATAAAGTAGTACAATTCTGTTTCAATGCCAAAACTAATTTTTAAAAGTTAATAGGCCTCACAGAGTATTTTATACAATCTGCTTAAATTATATCATTGGCACATTCAATGCAGGAAATACAAAATATAATCCAATTTAGAAAAATAATAGAGGGAAAGCCCAGGAAATTAACTGCCTTACTTTTAAAATACGTGTGAAATATATCTCAGATAACCAGCAAAGAGAAAAATATTTAAGTTATTCATGATTTAACAAATAATTTGCCCATTTTAAATTTTTAGTTCATAATGATTAACTATGAATTCAAATGAACTAACTTGACTTGAAATGACAATGTAACATTTTTTTGCTTACAATCCTCCAAACTATTTGTTTTAGTAGGACTAATTATACCAAGTAGCATTTGCTGAACAAACACATTTAGGTAAACAACTACCCTTTTTAAGCCAACAGGGCTTAAAAAACAAAGCACACAATAGTCAGAGTACCTACAGAACAGCAGAATGAAATAGTAAATTCAAGTTCAGTGTGCAGATTCAGCCTCTGAGAGTAAAAATTTGATTTCTGCTTTCTGAATCTTCATAGTACTTCATACTCATCCTCTGGTTCTGAATATACTGCACTTGCCTTATTTCATATATAACCTACTGAAGGTAAAGTCCTCTTGTTTTGCTCATGTTTTAATGTTTTAAAATTTCAGCATGGTAGTCAAAGTTCTGACTTGATTTGTTTTGTAATTATAAGAAGCTATATTTCTAGCTTCTCTCTTCCCCCCATTTTTAGCTTTACCTAGGTTTTTCTATATTCTTCCACAAAATATGATAAACATGGTATCGAGTAATTTTATTCCTCAGAATCTTGTCTTTGGTTTACAAAATTAAACTTGTTATAAAATTTGTCACAATACTGCCCACAGGAGCTCCTGCCTCTATTCATGCATCCCTCAGATCCGGTCAGTAACCACAAGTTTCTGCTTCCACCTGCTAACCTGTCCAAAAACCTACTTTCTTCTCTTCATTCCATCATAAATGCCAAAGTCAAAATTTAGATCCTATTTATTTAACTAGGGAATAGGTGTGACCTATCCCAGAGGCATTAGGAAATTTGGGAGGGGGAATTAGCACAGTCTGATGGGTTTTATTAGCATTAGTAGCAATGAAGGAGGTCAATTATTCTGCAATCCACAACCATTACTGCAGAATTAAGACTGCCCCCAACGGAAAACATTGATCTAATGGGCCTTCTCTCACTTCTGATTACATGATTTGGGGTCTCACCCATCCCACTTCGCCTATCAGTCTCAAAACTGGCCAGGGAACGATCAGTTTTGAGACTGACGGGCGAAGTGGGATGGGTGAGACCCCAAAGTGGAACATCTGCTTTCTTCACTTCAGACATTGTTAGAGGAACATATTAAGTGAGGGCATTTTGTTTGTATGGTAGGATTTGGTCCTTTCCATTTTCTGTTGGAAAAGTGCTTTTTCATTGTTATGGTAAGCGTGTTTTCTTCTTGCTCTTTAATATTAGACAATCTAATTATTTGAATCCTACATGCATGTGGTCCTTATTTTTTTGAGTATGGGATTTGTTAATGAAATATTCAAGAAAGTAGTGCACTTCTTAAGTTCTCAAGGTAATATAAGAAAATGTGTTTTGGAATCTTTTTGATTGGTACGGAAAATTGTTACTTAGTTTTGCTTTCTAAGAAATAGTTATCTTCTGGATTGAGTGTGGGACAGCAGTGCCTGTTGAGATTCCCTTGGTGTTTTTATGACTTGGTTGAGCAAGATGCTTTTGGTTAGTCATGTGGGCAAACATTTTCCTTCTGAGTTGTTGAGCTCCAACTTGCAAAGATTTTTAAGTTACTATTATAGTAGAAACATTGTACAGAAAAAAATTAATGCATAGAGAAAATGATTGGTTGAATTAAGGTAGATCTTTCTATCCAATATAAAGCAAACTTTAAACTAATTAAAAATAGTAAGAAAAATAGCAGAAACACGAAGGTGTTTTTGTATTAAAGGAAAATTTTCCAGCAAAGTACAAAACAGACCTGTTACCAGATACTTTGCTAACCTTATGACCATATTCCAAGTGCAGGCTGCTAGCCTCTACAGACCTCCCTAGACCGACTTCAGACAACTCAATTAGGATGCTCTGAGGTTTACTTCTACAGCATGTCAGGCAATCCAACTAGTGCCACGCACCAAAAAAAAGAGTTCTTAAATTCCCAGGAAAACAGGCATTGACTAGGCTATATCAAAACGGTGGCGATACCAAAGTCAGATTTTCTAGTACATGAGCATGGCTAAAAAACAGTATTAATATTTTTAGAAGTACAATATCTTATAATCATTTAGCCAAATGTGATTCTCTCTTTCAAAAAGGTCTTTCTGAAAAATAATCTTCCTGTTTCCTTTTCATTGTTATTTACTTTATTTGTTTGTTTATTTACTGGGGCTGGGAATCAAACCCACAGCCTCACACAGGCTGAACAAGCACTCTAAAACCGAGCTATGCTGGGCGTGGTGGTGCACACCTGTTACCCCAGCACTCAGGAGGATGAGGCAGGAGGATCGTTGTGAGCTAGAGACCAGCCTGGGCTACAAAGTGAGCTCAAGGCCAGCCTGAACTACATAGTGAGACTCTGCCTCAAAGAAGACAAAAATAAATAAATAAATAAATAAATAAATAAATAAAATAAAACTGAGTTATATCCGCAAGCCCCCAAATTAACCTATTTGCAATTGCCTTAACAAGACATATCCCAAACCCTAAAATAAAAATGAATTTTTTGTAACTGCCACAATCAATCTCAGTAACAGACTTAATTTCTTCATTTTGGAAAATTGGAGATACACTATATTTGGAAAGGAAATTAAGTAGTTAATCAAGTGTCACTTTCTGATGAAATCTGAAATTTTATCAGTAGGAGTACAAAAAAAAGAGGAAATATTCACTGAGAAATAGTAATGTTAAGATACAAAAACAGTTTCTGAGATTTTCACGCAAAGTATCAGAACATTTCTTCATATAGCAAAATTAGAAAATAGCCAAGTTGAAACCAGGTTTAAGTCAAAACAAATTACACACACTAAGGCACACTTATGCCAGTCTTAAGGACCAAGTGCCTGAGAAATGCAATAAACACTTTTATTTCTTACTCCACGAAGTATGGTACAAATTAAGATGTACTGCTCCTTTGTTATCTTTAAAGTCTGTGTAGTTCCCTATAAGAACACAGTACTATAATTTTATTTCCATTAGAATTAACTGAAGAACATCTTCTTCAGACTGATTTATACCTTGAGAAATAAATCTAAACAGCATGCTGATTAGATTTTAGGTAATAACTGGGTAACAGTTATGCTTAAAGATTGCCTATAAAATGCTCAATAGGAATGACAGGAACATAGAAAATTGGGAGACAGGAATAAAGAGGGCATTCAGAGTACTAGAAAGACAAGATGTCAAGATAGATTTCAAAAAACAGTGTAGAGCTAAGGGACATAAATGACAATTTACTGTAAATGGACATATCCAATACCGGAGAATGTTAATTCAATGGCAGTACCATCTCACTATGGAATACTATGAACCAAACAAATACAGCAAAATGTCCACCATATATTAATTTAAAAACTACAATAAAGAAAAAATACAGTTAAGATTTGATTTTTTAAATAACATATTTAAAATGAAATACTAAGATACTCATGCAGTGATACAAACAGAAAACTTCCCAAACTACTCAGCAAGTAAACAGCACACGAAGTTAGCCAAAACCAATTTTAAAAGGAACTATATTCTTATTTCTGTAATTTTATGAATCTCTGTATGCACCCCTCATGTCATACAATACATATCAGGTCTGTATTATAATTCATCCCAGACCCTTGGGAGCATATCATGATTCATGGCAGAAAGGACAAGCATGACACATTCCTTTATTTCCTCAAGAATATGAGGGAAAGGTGAGACAAGAAAACATGAGGTACATGCTATCAACAGCTGAGTATCTGGCAGACACTACTCCAGAAGTCTAGTAGTATTTTGAACACATGTTCAATTTCTCAACATGATAAATGAATCTCCAGCTGGGTGTGACACCGGTAATCCCAGCACTTGGAAGGCTGAGGCAGAAGGACTGTCATGTGAGTTTGAGGTCAACCTGGACTACAGAGCAAGAGCTCATCTCAAAAACCTGGAAAAAAAAAAAAAAAAAAGAATCTCCAGACCCCACAATGAATGTGTAAGGTAAAGTCCTATCTTACTAAGAAAACTGCAGCTATAGGGAAAAAGAAAATTGCCTTTTAGCACAACTAAATAAATCATTTTTGTCACTGTTTTCTGCAAAATGAATGGACTGACTCATGTAATAACTAAGAATGGTAAACCTCATTCTACAATTTGGTAGCTGTATGCTGCATTTACCCTGGTTATTAAGCAATAAGCTTTTCATTCATTAACTGATTGATCTTTTTAATCACGATGTTAAAAGACAGAACTTTCCTTCTTGAAAACCAATAGAACTGCTGTGAAGTCTTTAAATACTCATTATCTGGCTATGTTACACAAAGTTCTTTAAAAAAGAAAAAGAAAAACTAAAATTACCTCTATATTAGTCTCAAGAGCTTATGAGGGCCCCCTAAAAGAAATCAGGTTTTTTTTAAAGGAGTAAAAAATTTAACACAGATGCAGTTAGTATTCCTGAGAATATACCGCACAATTGCAAATATTAGGTACCTTCAGAACACTTTAAAAAGCAACAAAATATAAAGTTATTTTGCAGCTGTGGAGAATATATGTAATGACTGAAAGAAACAGCAGTACAAGAATGCATAGCATATGCCTAGGAAAAACTTCCTAAAATAAATGAGCAAATGCTGCATCTGAAAGAACTTGCATAGATGTTATACAACTAAAAGTGAAGTTCTAGATGACCAAAACATACTAGCCTATATTCATAGTAGAGTATGAGTCAAGTATTTTTGTGAGGTATATGAATAGGAGGGAAAAAAACTCTTTTAAAAATCATTATTTTATTATAATCTTTAATGTCCATTCTAACTAATGAATTTCAATATTCAGATTGTCTCATCTATATCCCTAGAATTTGTATATCTGAATAGGTAAAAATAAATAAAACCAATTTCAAAAGGAACTATATCCTTATTTCTGTAATTTTATGAAGTGAGAATCTGCTTTTTGGAGTTGCCTCATATCTGGATATACAACATACATGCCCACGCAAATGTGTATTCATTCCAAAATGGATTCAAAGAGACAAAGGATGGGCCACACACCTTCAATCTCTATTGTATTTATGTCATTCCTTTTGCTGGAAATGACCTGCATGCAATTTAAATCAACAACTGCTTGAATCACCTTGACAAATATGTAGATAAAAAAAGCTGAGAACTTAGAATTTACTTCCTACTAAAATCAAAAACTGCTTGACTCACTTACTGATATGAAATACCTACAGATACACCAAGGTGAGAACTTAGAATTTCTCTGTAACTAAAGTAAGCTCTTTAAAGATAAAGTTATGCAGTGTTTGCCTGGCAAGTGTGAGGTCTTGAGTTCAATTCCTGGTACTCAAAATAAATAAATAAATAAATGTAAAGATATTACAAATTTTTACAGCTATACAGGGGCTATAGTCTGTATGAATGGTTTTCCAAGGTAACACCAAGAAGATTTTTTTAGGAGGAAGCAAAATTTCTCTAACTCCAGCTTCATACTCCCTTAACTCAGCTCATTTCATCACAATTAGTGCACTTACTACACTTAATCACACTTTTCTGGCTTATGTACCAGTTTCTCCCATGAGTATGGGCTTACTGAGAACAGTATTATATCCTCCTCATTCTTCTACTGTTGGCATTAGCACAGGAGGACCAAACTATTAAACCAAATTAATTAATGATAGCTGAGGAATGTGGCTTGGTGGTAAAGCACTTGCCTGCCTCTCAAGCGCAACACTCAGGCTTCAATCCCCATTATCAGCAACATCATCATCATCATTGAAACGTAACACAGATGACGTACATGAAAGGAACAGCACTTAGTCGGAGCTTTGGTGCAGTGATAATCTGGAAGAACTGCAGCAGCAACTGAGAGAATACAACTGCTTTTTCCTATTCTTGTGTCGCCGCTAGGGTGAGACAGTAAAAAATGCCCTAAGAGAAAGCCTGTTTCAAGGACAGAACACAGGAAGAATATTTTAAAAATTTGGTGGAGAAAGGACTGACACCCTTTTTCAATGCAGCAGAAGAAAGAAGAACTGACAGGTAAACTAGAGAAGAATTCAGATGGAGTGAGGTACACAAAGCCAACCCCTGAACACGTTAGCATCTGGCTGAAACTAAGCCTATTAAGTCATAGATCACTACTGAGCCAAATATAATGATCTGTTCAAACGTCAATTTTAAACTGTAAAATAGTATTAATTAGTAGCACTGTTATGTAATTGTCTTTAAATTTTCATCAACAACACATCTTTTTCAAATGCCCAACCTCCTATCAAAATTATCACTTCTTCAATGATCTCTGCCCACTCATCTGTCACCGAAAAAAAAAACGTTTAAGTCATGGAAATGGTGCATAGTAAAACACTTGGGCATCCTCCAAAAAGTCACTGTCACTGCATTACATGTTCAAGTGAAATAGTCACCCCTTCCCATTAGGAACCTGTTGTAGTTTACAAGGTAAGCATAATAAGCCTGAGAACCTACAACTGATGAGCATATGTATGTTCTCTAAATTCCTACCACTAGATGGCAGGCAGAACAGGGAAAACAAAAGAGCCTGGCCAAAAAAAAAGAGGGTTAGTTCAGATTCATCTACAAACTTCCTAATTTTGAGATTCCATTCTAGTACTGTACTCCAAAGTGGTGATTTCCAAACCTAGACATCCTCCTCTCCTCCCAGTTTTCAAATCCGAGGGATGAGGAAGGCATACTACCTCAAACATTTATTACCTCTATGTTAGCTTTTAATTTAGCAGAAAATTCAAGATAACAAAAACTCATACACATCACTCAATCTAAGAATTTAAAATATTTATTTAAGCTGGAATAAAAAATCAGAATGAAAGCATGACAGTGCTCTACATTAATATATGTGTGATTATATACACACTGTATATATCCAGAGAAACTCAGGATATATTCCTTTTCTTCTTTAAAGAGCTCAAATTTCAGAATTATAATCTCACCTATAGGAAAGAAAACACATTAAGTATTACAAAATTCTAGAGCAAATTCTGTGTGCTAAAAATTTTTGTTTTATGTTCTAAAAATTTACTACAATTCAATAATCCTGCTAAAGGAGGTATTACCAAGACTCTCAAAAACAATCTAGTATTGGATCAAAAACACAAAATCTGACTTCTTAGGCAAAATGAAAAGTTGTTACTTCCACAACAGCTGTAAAGAGCAGTCTGAAGGGGGTATAAACAAAATGGAAATACTCCTTTAATTTCAACAAGAGTAGAAGAAAGGAAGCAAAGTTTAAAAGGCCCTGTAAGAGATGTCACAGGATTTGGGACTAAGTCTGAAGAGAGAATGTTACTAGTTGGTAATGATTAAGTGTCTTGGTTTTCCTACAACAGTTTTAGTTCACACCTATTGTCCCTAACCCATAAAAGCAGCCCAATCTGGACAAAAAATGTCACCTTATAAGTGGCCTGATAAAACGTTTACATGTAACTAAGGAATTAATATAGTACCATGATCTATTCCTGGTGCATGTATATTTTTCTGAGTTCTACCTTCTAGATCTTCCATAGCCTCCCCAAAATACAAACATGCTTCTACTCTCATCTACTTTGTCCTTTCATCCCGCCCCCATCAATGAGTAATATTTAACCTTCATCTCTGGTCCTATTTTTGCACCAGGAAAATCATCCAGTCTCCTAACTTCAAAGAAAACCTCTATGCAAATGATGTACCAATTTTTTCACAGAAAAATCACTAAGGTCTTCTAGGGAGTTGAAGATACTACATTTTTGCACAACTATGTCCATAAGTATATCACAATTAAAAAACAAGAACAGAGTCTCAACTATAACCAGAGTTCCATTTCTGTTTCAATCAACAAGACTCATTTTCTACTTTGTTAAAATAAATTCTCAAGAATACTCTGCCTCTATATTGTCCACAATGTGTGGTATAAATTTTTGTGGATTCCTAGTTGAAACAAAAAAGCCACTCATAAGATCCAGCTGTGAGTGTAACAGGCCAAAATTGCTCCCTATAGCCAGAGTAATATTATTCTCTAACAGCCAAGCTATGACTAAAAGGTAAACAGAACTCCAAAAAAATTTATGTCTTCACATAACTATTTATTCACTTATTTTGCTTTTTATTTTTGAGACAGGGTCTCACTATGTAGTACAGGATGGCCTTGAACTCACTATGCAGCCCATTCTAGCCTCAAACTTGCAGAGATCCTCATGCTTCAGCCTCCCAAGTCTTGGGATTACAGCAGTGTACCACCTCCCCTGGCTTTTCTTAACCATTTAAATTCTGCCGAGTCAGGGGTAATAAGGGACTGTAGTTAGCTTCTCCGCCAGTCTCCCTCACCCAGATAACACAAGTTCTGTTTCATGTCCTCAATGCAGTTAGAACAATGAGAATCTTTATGTTCCATCTCTTGAAGCTTTGTAACCCTCAGTAAAAATGAACAGAAATCCTATTTATTCTACAAATATTCACTGCATAGCACAATATGCCAATCCATGCCTCAAAGTTAGGGATATACAACAGTGGACAAACCACCTACTTTAGTGGAGTGGTTATCTTTTAGAAGATAATCAGTAAATAGATAAATATGGGGCTGGGGATATAGCTCAGCGGCAAAAGCGCCTGCCTGGCAAGCGCAAGGTCGTGAGTTCGGTTCCCAGTACCGGAGAAACACCCCCCCCCCCAAAAAAAGATAAATATATGCCAGATGGTAGTAACTGCTGAAGGCTACTTAGCCTTCAGGGGGCAGGGGAAGGGGGGTAATGCATTTGAAAGAGGTTGATATTTATACTTACATGATAATCAGGGAAGTAGTCCCAGACGAGGCTTTCAAAAATTATGGCAACAGCAGTAGTGTGTCACCAGTGGCCTGGAGGCCTACTGAACTGACCTCCAAGATCAACTACCACCTTCCACGTAGCAGAGAAGAATAGCGACATCTCACTCATTCTATGCCTCACATGTCTGCTTTACCCTTGCTGAACCAGACACATGAAAAAGGATCTTCTCTGACTGACTTTGCAAAGTCTCTAGCTTTATGCAGATGGTAAGCACACACAGTGGACATCTGAACTGCTCATTATACACTTCACATTGAAACGTTTGCCTTAAGTGAATGAAAATTAACACCAATCACTTATTACACTTGACTGGGTGCTGTATTTGTGGCAAGCAGGCATCAAGTTCACTAATTAGTCAAAGCCATTTCTTTAAAGAAAAATGTTTTTCAAACTGTGGGAACAGTCATGACAGCTGTAGATGAAAACAGTACACAGTAGATAATAACCTATCTACAGACTTTTCTTTAATAATGCTGTTTAAATAGAAAATGTGGGCATTTTAATATAGCATTTAAAATCACTATAAAATAAAGTAAAAGTATTTTCCTTCTACAGAAGTAATCACTAGCATTACTCTACAAGTGGGAATAATCACTACCACAAAAAATTCTATCTTTGCATATTTTATAACTACACAACTGTTCTTCTAAGACTCTATCTGACCCTAATTAACCTATTTGTCAGCATAAAAACTGATAATTTCTTCTCCTGACAAATACCTTTCTTAAAAAGTCATGAAATATCAAGATAAAAATCTCTTACGTGCTAAAATGAGAGTGAAGATGTTACTTTTTTAAACTTAGAAATTCCATGTAATTATACTTCAATAATATGAATTTAAAAGGAAACAAATCCATTTGAACCTAAAATTCCAAGCTTTGGTCACCAAAAGGAAAAAGAAAATGTATGTTTGTCTGGAAAAAACTACTTCAGGATATACATAAATAGAGAATTCAGTACATCTTATTTAAATTCCCAAACTGAAAACAAAGTGCTATTATTTGATTCATTCTATTTGAAAGCTATCAGCCTAATAACATACTACAGCAAAATGTAAGGATTTGGGATTAAAAAAAAATTTAAAGAGAAACAATAGATTACATTTACTTCTTCAATAGAAGTTAGAAATAATCACACTGAACTGTTTTGTTTGTTTTAAGACAGACACTTATTATGTAGTCCAGGCTGGCCTAGGGTAGCCTCAAACTCAGGATCCTCCTACCCCAGCCTCTAAGTACTGGGATTACAGGCATAAGCCACCATGCCAGGCTTGTACACTGTACTAGTATAGGAATTCTGAATTTATTTTTCCTAAATATAAGCTCTAAGTATCCCTCAATAAAAGGCATTTGACAAACTGACCTCTGCTGCTAAAAAATTGAGAAGCAATAAATTTTAAACTACATATATATTTATATATAATACTTTAGTGTATTTTTATTTAGTTCTGCTATGTACCAATCACAGTGACAAGTAAAAAGACCTTAAAAATAAAACGTTTATTCTTTCATGCAAGTAGTTAGAAGGCTAATGTCACATACAAACTTTCAAAAACCAAATACTATCTGTGGAAAGATACCTAAAGAATCCCTTGAATTTCTGAAAGAATGTTTTTTCTTGGCTTGGTAAGAAAGAGTAATATATCTTCAGTTATCCAGACAAGTAGCAAGGAAAATTTAACCTTTCTACCGTCATGCTACATACCAATCTTTCACCAACTTCCCTTTCTGCCATGATGTCAAAGGACCCACAAATAAATCTACACAATTAAAATGCTACCACTGTGACTACTACTTTTCAAGTTAATCCCTCTCTAAACTTGGCAAAGACTGGAAAGCATTAGCTTTTTATTTTACTGCTGTTATTAGACACCTTTTAGAATGAGATTGGCAGATGAGGAAAAGGGTGTCTATTTTAGCCCTATTTATGAGATAGTTTTTTGAAGTTCACTTCTTCCCATAGGAAATCTTGACTCACTGATCATCTGTCCTAAGTGTTATTCATTTCATATCTGCTTCAACAGCAAGGACAAGAATGATAATTTCACAGCACTGAAGCTCTGTCTCGCCACTCCTTTCACTCCATGCATGACCCTATTTCCATGTAAGAAGGCTATACTATACCAAGACTTGTGCCACATAAAAATGAGTAAAAAATCTAGAATTAAATTCCAGATTTAGTATTCACATTTCAAGCACGTTAGTCACGGAGTTTCAACTTCTCATTTAAGAAGCAGGTTTTCACAACATCCCTTGAGTAATATATAGCACTTAAGGTACTTTATAAGCTTTAAAGCACCATTACAAACATAGACTACTGTTATTTTTACTCCTCATCATATTTTACAGTTTTCCCTTGTTTTGAAAGATCAGTTTTCCTATCATATCAAATTCAATGATTCTGCAAACCCTCTAGAGCCCATTTTCTTTATTAGCTGCAAACTGATATTTATGCAGATGATTTCTGTTTACATTACAAAGTTCTTTCATATCCTTAGACTTCTGATTATCACAACAGTCTCAGACAAGAAGGGATACTGTTAAATCCACTGTAAAGATTTAAATCCATGTCTAACAGAAGTAGCATGAATTAGTGGTTGTGCTGGAAAGAGATTCTGCAATCTTTCCCCTAAAGAAACACACACATGTCCACAGTCACTCTCTCTGTATTCCAAGTGTGCGAGTCTCGTCTTCTCCACATACTCTGCTTGCTTTGCACAAATCTAACCCCAGCGCCTCTCACTGCCTTCAGTAACCACCTTTGTTTGGCTTAGTATAACTTGCACCTTGGCATCATCATCTTCACCCTGTTTACAGAAAACTAAAAGTTGACAAAATATAAGGAAGGCAGCATATCATTCACTGCAAGTTCACAAGGAACACGTTTTAAAATTTTGGGGCATTCTCTACCTCCAAATAATTTAGAAATGACAGTCCTTAATTTATTGCAAGTGTCATGGCTTGTGTCTGGGTGTCCCCCCAAAGCCACATGCAGTCATAGGGAGGGTTTTTAGAGTTCTGATTAACTGAATGTGAGTGCTACAGCTGCCCTGGGGCGGACAGTTTGCATATATAAGGGAAGAAGGCTTGTTGTTCCAGCCACTCCTCCACTTTGTTCTGGTTGCCTTTGCTGTTTTCTGACTCCATGAACGTTTGCCCTCTGCCATGTGCCACTTTGCCTTGGAGCCAGCCAAATATGGACTGAAACCTTGACAAACTGTAAGCTAAATAAACCTTTGCTTGCTTAATTCTAGGTGTCAGGTATTTTATCTCAGCAATGAGAGAAAAGTAACCAAGACAGCAAGTTTAGCTGGGTGTGATGGGGCACACTTGTAATCCCAGCATTCAGGAGGCTGAGGCAGGAGGATGATCACTGAAAGTTTGAGGCCAGCCTGGGTTACAAAGTGAAGTCAAGGGCAGCCTGAACTGTACAGAAAACCTTGCCTCAAAAAAAAAAAAGAAAAAGAAAAAGAAAAATTATAACCAAGTTTAAAGAAGCCAGGATTGTCACAGAACAAAGTCAACTCACCTCACCAGACATTAGGTAAACAAGCTTTATGTGATCTTTACATGAGACAAAAATACAAAACAGTTTTCCAGTCATCCTTTGTCCCAGAGATATATAAACAATCTCAATTCTTGACAACAGCAAAAAAAGTTTCAAAAGCTACAATGCATTCAAGGTTAGTCAACAGATTAAGAAAATATAACTCTTTTTGAAGAAAATCTAGGAAAAGAGGAAGTCTAGGTTAAATCTATGATCTCAAGGATAGAAAGGGGCTTAACCTTATCTCTTAAGAGGTCTGCAACTTGCTAATAGAAAAAACTGGTCCTCTCCCTGCACAGTACCTTTAGAAAATCAATCAAGTAATATCTCCCTCTGGGCTGCTCTATCAGCAGCTGTCTAACTTGGTTACCAGCCAGAACTCCATCACTAACTTTTAAATCAGAACTAACCTTCATCGCTCTCCAGCTGTGTTGTGCCGTGTTTCTAGGCTACAGAAACTACCTGGAGATAGTGCCTTGGGGTCCACTACAGGTCAACAACCCAAACAGTATCTTGCAAAACTATGAAGGTCAAAACTAAGTGAGGGACTATACAAAGTCTAAAACCTTGTACTGAATTAGTACCCAACACAAATTCCAAACCTGATTAACTAGTAGATAACTGTACTACAGACTCTGGCAAAGAAAAGCGAATGTTGATTACTGGTGTTTCTCATATACCTTTGGCTGATTCCCCACCATGATCTCAACAGCTAGCAAATGAAGGACAACTAACCACTGCAGATCACTGAGTCTGTGGCAATCAGTAGTTAAAGGGACCACTACTACCACTCTTTTTCAGGTTATCAATTCATAACCCTGGTATGAAGAAGCTGTGCTCATCAAGTGAACCAATTACTTAAAGACCAAGATCATACTCAAATATTTTCAAAATAAAAAACTAACTGTAGCCAAGAACAAGCTTACATTTAAAAACAAAATAAGCTGTCAATATTTAAAAATGAAACAAAAAGCTGCTAACTAAATAGCTTACTAGTCTGGTATATTAAGGTCATTATCTTCACCGAAGATTATGTTTTATGTTTTATGTTTTTTGGACTAGGTATTTACGGGCGGGGAGCAACACCAAAATGCATAAAACAGACTCCCTGTTCAAGATAAATATGCACTGGCTACTACAACAGTAAAAAGGACAGAATAAAAGAAACTACTTCTGCAGAAGAATAGTGAACAAATATGCCTACAAGTGTTACCTATGGCTTGTCAGGAATAGTCCATTTGTCCAAATAAGAGTGGGGAAGCTGTGTGCAGGGGCACATGCCTATAATCCCAACACTCATGAGGCTGAGGCAAGAGGACTGCCGAGAGTTCCAGGCTGGACTACATGGTGAGACTCTGTCTCAAAAAAAAAAAAAAAGAAGGAAAGAATGGAGAAAAGGACCCTGTCCAAACAAGGGAATCCAACCCAGCCATATATGAATAGAGAGAAAGCTGCAAGGCAGTAAGTATCTTTTGATCAACATGGAAAGAATTTTAAAAGTTAATTTATGAGACATGGTTGAAAAGATTGACAGAAAATGTTTTATCATGAAGTATTTTCATATTTTATTCTACTCAGGTATTTTTGATAAAGGTAGAACCAGGCAGAGTGGCACATACCTATAATCCCAATACTAATCAGGAAGCTGAGGCAAGAAGATTACAACAAATCGGAGACCTTCCCAGGCAACATAATTATGAGTTGGAGGCCAGCCTGAACTACATAGCAAGACCCTATCTCAAAAAAAAAAAAAAAGAAATCATAATAATGGAAGAAAATTCACATTTTATTGGCCACTTCCTACTAAAAAAAATTACATAAAACAATGCCACCTCTCCCTGCCAATAGTAGTGATATGCAAGTTCAAACTATTTTTCAAATAATGATTATATACTAGCAGGTGGAACAGAACACTGATGGACAATGAAGCAAAAACTCAGAAAAATTATCTCTGATCTTAGTTTCCAGCCAAGAATAAAAGAGCTAAAGGAAAACAAATATAGCATCCACAGAACAGCAGAGAAAGGAGGCAATCTGTGAGTGTTAGATTTTCCTAAGGTCACGTGGAGCTATGGCCAGCACCCTATATTCCAGTTCAGGGCTTGCTCCTCTTGAACCATATTAACAGTTTATTCAAGAACTATACGAAGTTGCCACTCCCAAATGTAATCTTATATATTAACAGAAATTATATTTTCTATAAAGAAAGCCTTTCTTCTAATTACATCTTCTTTTCTAAGTTTTCTGTAAGCTAAGAAGCTTCCCTGACTGGCTGCCTTGCAGTCAAGATTCACTGGCATCTAACTGTTAAATGCATTCTTTAACAAAAAACAACAACAACAGAAACTTAAATTAGGTCTAGGGATGTAGCTCAGTGAACCTAACAATGCACAAGGCCCTGGGTTCAATCCCAGCAACATAAATAAAGTAAATAAATGTAAATATAGTCTCTATTTCCTTTTACTAGTAGTGTCTAAGTTTTAAGAATAGTATCTATAAATTAGAGCTTATACAACTATCTACTAAATAGGCTTTTGTAAGTAGCATTGTGTTAATGCATGTCAACTCCCCAAGGCAGAAAAAATTCTTTAAATCTCAGCTGTTCTCCTCACTGTGTAAGTTATGTCCTAACTAAACTGATGTTATCTGTAACACTGAAAAGTTTCCTTAAGCTTTTATAAAACCTCTACCTTCAGACTACAGATAGGTATATTTTATTTGTTTTGAAGACTTTTTCCACAATTCCTGCAATTTAAAAACACAGCAATCCTCCAAATTTCAGTAACTGCCACTATGTAGTCTATAATAAATTAATATAAAAAAGGTTTAAGCAGCAAAATCTCACTCTCAGCTTCAAAATCAGCAGAACTCCTTGCACTCTTTATTTTTACACTGGCATCAGAAGAAAACAAAGATAATGAACAGCATAATTTTGAAAAATCAGATCTAACTGACCGGCTCTAACTGTGGCCCAACTTTAACTACAGTAGCCAAATGCTACGGGCAGTAAATTACAGTAAAGGCTGTGGAATTAAAATTCACACTAGCACCACAATCTCAGACAATAGGTCCAACTATATTTTCCATTACATCCAAACTGTTCTCATAATCGGAAGAACCCTGGACTCATTTGTTCCCCAAACACAATTCCAGCCTTCCTGCCCACTTGCTTGCATATCCTTTTTCCTCCAAATTAAATGCCTCATCACTTATGTAAAGTCCAGTTTTCCCCTCTGCTCTTTCCAGTATCTCTCCTGTGATCTTTAAGGTCATTTGATCTGTACTCATCTCACACATCCTGGTAATAGTTATCTGTGTATGTCATCTTACTAGACTGAGGATATGATAAGCAATTTCACGTTTAGATTTCCCAAAAATATCAACACAGGAACTTGAACATACAGTAGACATTCAGTATGTAATTGCTAGTGAATAAATTAATTGCATCAGACTATCAAGCGTCTTGTAGAGATCCAGCTTCAAGGCATCACTTACAAACAGATCAATAGTTAAATCACATAAATCAACAACAAAATTTCTACTCAATTTAGTTTATCAAGCTTTTTAAATACATACTGAACATCACCTGATGATTTGCTGTGTTCATTCATAAACTTGGAACTCAAAGAAAGTGATTTCCAGACAAGCTCATTAAAACTATGAGATCACAGTATGCTTGATTTTATTTAAACCCAAACCATTGACCATAGTAATATTCAGAGGTCCATGTGCACATTTAGATCCTTGAACACCTAATGAGATCCTGTGTTCCTGCCTTCCGATCCCTCTCAATAACACTATCACAAACTACCTGAGAAAAGAAGGTATCTTGGTGGATTCATAGCCCAGGCATCTAGAGCTAGGAAAGCACCTTAATAAGGAAGAAAAGGATGGACTCTAAAATGAAGCTTTAGGGAGGAGCTGAAGACACCAAAGAGAATCAAGGTAACTCCTAACCCCAAACCAGACCTTTTTGGGCTCCCTTTCTATTCAGCTCTACCTCTTACAGCCACTAGCAGTCAGCATTCCATAACACAACTATTTCACATTTTCTCCACACTACATAAAGCTCCGTATTAACTGTATATGCTAACGGAGAAGAAATTCCTTTATCCATCTGCAAATCACTATCTGTATAGTCAGCTTTCCTGTCACTGAGACACAATACCAGACATTACAACTTAAAGGAGGAAAAGTTTTATTCAGCATAGGCTGAGAGAATTCAGTCCATAGTCAGCTAGCACCAAGGCAGGAATATCACGGCGGAAGTGTGTGGTAGAGCAAAACTGTTTACTTCATGGTTGAAACCAGGAAGCAGAGCAGTGCCCGAAGAATGGGAGAGGGAGCATGTACAGTACCCAAGGACATGCTTCCATGACCCATCCCGATATACCCAAGAGCCTTATTAATCTGCTAGGCATTTAATCCAATGAAGCTAAAATGTAACGATTGCTGGTCCATCACACCATCTACCCTTAAAATTCCTGTTACCTCCTCTGAAAATTTTACTACCTGCAAAGATAATTACCTCTCTAATACTTTATATAAAAGTACTATACACTATTGTATATCTACTTCAATTATTTGACTATATATATTGCACTATTATTTTACACTCATGCTCCTTTTAAGGAGCAAGTGTCATCTTTATATTGTCTGTTTTGTTTTTTTTTTAACTTTGATCACTTTCCCTTAGCACCTCACTTACTGCTTCTGACCAGGATTTGAATAAGTCTTGCTCAACACTAACTAGAATTCAATTTCAGAAATTTTGTTGTACACTTTTACTCAAACATAAAGCAAAGTTTCCAGGCCGGGGATGTAGCTCAGTGACACAAGTGCCTGCCTGGCAAGCACAAGGTCCTGCGTTCAATTCTGGGTACCAAAAAAAAAGTTTCCTAGAAAATCTGACAAAAATACCATGAAAAAAATTCTCATTTTTCCACTGCAGGCCTTCTCCAAGAAAAAAAAAAGTCACAAGATGATAAATCCAGCAAGTCTTAGTAGTGTTAAGAACTGCATGGAGACAAGAAGGAAAAAGACATAACTGGCATAGGTAGTAGGAGAAACACTCCCTTATCACTCAGTATCGCTTATTCAAGGCATAACTTCATTTGTTACTATTTTTATTTGCAATGCAAATGTTTTTCCAGTATTCTATATCAAAACACATGAACACTTAACAATCAAAGCCTTTTAATATCCTGTTATAATATGTGGAATACTATAGATAACAAAGTCTAAAACCAAGAACTGTTTGGAAACCATTTTTAACATTCACACATTACCAAAGAATGATGACAAAATAAAATCCCCAAATGTGACAAACATTAAACTACGTCTGAAATCAAATATACCAACAATAGGTAGGCCTTGAACTAAATATTTTAAAGTGTCAAATTGCCCTAAATACCTAAGTTTATCCCCTAACTTTCATCATTGTACACATTTTCAACCAATATAGAATAAAAATTTATTTGATCACGAAAACAGAAAAAAGTTTAAACAAACTACTATCATTGTACTATTTATTACTCCTATGGCAATCTTCCTCTTATTTTATGTAAAAAAAAATTCTAAAGCACTGTTTGATAACATACAGAAACTACTCCATGAGAAATACATACCCCTTTGATTCATTCAAATCATTCAGTTTGATTCATTATTGTAATATTTACTACATGCCATAGTTAACATAGTAAAAGAAGACACACAACAGCCCTTTATATAAACTACAATCATAGACGCATAATGAAATGACACCTTTCTGTGTGGACAAAACATTGCTTATTGATACTTATGTAACTTTGTGTTATTTCTATACATTTAAAAGACTACATAAAGGGCCTAAAAAATGGACAACAGACTGGGTTAAGTGGTTGATCCAGCTGAGAGAATGACTCAAATAATCCCACTTAACCTTCAATGACCTGCACCTAACACTGAAGATTAATAGCATAGAAATTTTTTCTTCCCCCTCAATTTTCTATTTTGATGATTATTCCAGCAGTAGTAAAGTTGGACTTTATGTCAACTTCAAAAGAAGGAAGAAGTACTTAAATATCCTTAGCTTCCCTTAAATTAATTTAGCTTCCTACTATGGCCTGAATATCCCTTCCAAAACTCATGCAGATATTTAATTGACATTACAACTGTATTAAGAAGGAGGCCCTTAAGAAGTGATTAGGCCACAAGGACTCCACCCTCATGAAAAGATTAATACCATTCTGGGAGCCAGCTAGTTAAAAAAGTAAGTGCTCACACTGGTCTCTCACTATGTGTGCCCAACACACACATAATGAACTTTGCAGCCTCCACAACTGTGAGAAATAACTTTACTTCCTTTATAAATTTACTTGGTCTGTAGTATTCTGTGAAATCAATAGAATGGTTACTACGAAACTTCCTCACTATATGTGTGTGTGTGTGTGTGTGTGTGTGTGTGTGTGTATATCTCAAAATTAATCAACTCAGAATGAAATAGGCATAAATCTGCTTTCAAAGTAAGTATAAATTTGCTTTTGCTATCAAAAGCAAAAACAACTAAAAGAAAACAAAATCGTCTAATCAAAATTAAATATTTTTGTGTATTAAAGGATACTATCAAGTACAAAGCCATAAAATGGGAAAAAAAATCATATGAATAAATCTAATATTCTTATATATAAAATACGTGACTTTCAGTACTCTTATATCCATAACATTAAAAAACATGTTTAAGATATAGACATTTTTCTAAAGATATATAAATGTTCAATAAGAACATAGATGCTAACATCATTAATCATTAGGGAAATGCAAACCCAAATCACAATGAAATATCATTTCACACCCACTGTGACTATTTAAAAAAAAAAAAAAAGCAAAACAAAACCCTGAAAATAACAAGTATTAGTAAAAATATGAAGAAACTGAAGCCTGCTGATGAGAATGTTAAAATGGTGTAGCTACTGTGAAAGTCTAATAGTTCCTTGAAAAAAAACACAAAGCTGCGTAGCAATACAATGATAGAGTACTTGCCTACATGCATGAGACCCTGGATCTATCCCCACATAACAGCAACAACAACAAAAAGAAGTTAAATAGAATTACTATATGATTTAGCAATGTTATTCCTGGGTATACAAATAAAATAATTGAACATGTTCACAAACTTGTATATAAATATTCACAACAGTGTTATTCTTAATAGCCAAAAAGAGTAAAGAAGCCTAATGTCCACCAGCTGACAAATGTATTTAAAAATGTGACACATCTATGCAAGGAAATACTATTGAACTATAAACAGAAATGAAATACTGTTACATGATACAAGGATGAACATTGCAAATTTCATGCAAAGTAAAAAGCCAGACACTGAACACCATGCATTATGTGATTCCGTTTATATGCAATGTCCAAAATAGGAAAATCTCTACAAAGCAAGTAGATCAGTGACTAGGGGGGGAGAGGAAAGGAGGAAATTGGTAATGACTGTTAACAGACATAATTTCTTTTTTAGTGGACAGAAAAATGTTCTAAAAATAAGCTGTGATGGTTACATACAACATTATGAAAATAATATACATGTCACTGAATTATGTGAATAATATCTCAAATTTGTAAAAGAAAATAATCATATACCACACTGCATATTAGCTTTAATTAAATGGTAATACTGCAAATTATTCTATACAAAGCATGAAACAAATTTCTGCAAACAACTGAAGTACATCAAGAGGGCTTGCCAATTCTCTCTAGGGTGAATAGCACCATCTATTTTTTGTATATACCTACATTAATATTTCCGAATATTAGATGTATTTTAAATACAGTATGTTTGCATTTCTTAATTGCACACACACTCTTGTTCTCAGAGCTTAAAGTCAGGTAACCTATAATCAGCAGAAACATATAATACAGTATAATGACTGAGGCACCTACTGTGAAGTCACTTGCAGAGTACACCTTCAATCTTTAGTAAGGTTACCAGCTTACAAAGCATGCCTTGCTTCCTTAATCACTGCATGGAAGAAGTGACCCTTGAATAAAATTTGGGACCCCTAGGAAGCTTTCAAGCAGTAAGATAATGCCATAAATACCTACTGCATTCCTAAAATCATTACTGGAATTCCAAGTGTTTAGAGAAAACTTTTAATAGTTCCCATCAGCCTCTGGTATCAACTTATGTTCTAGATTTAGTGACCTTACCACCATTATCACTACTACTTGTAAGTCTCATACTTCAATAAGGGATCCTTCCACATAGGTCGTATCTTTTCTTTTACATTATGATGTTATCTTTGAGTGTACTTTCCCTTCTTACACCAAAAAACGAACCTGCTACAACCAGGTACAGTGGTGCATGCATGTAATCTCAGCACTGTGGGAGGCTGAGGCAGCTGGACCACAAATTCAAGCTGAACTTGCGTTTGTTTTTTTAGCAATTCCGTGAGTGTGAAGGCCCTGGGTTAAATCCCCACTAACACAAACACACACACACACACACACACACACACACACAAAAGCTGCCACCATAGTTACATAAGGCATCCCTCACAAGAGGCCAATGTAACTGGTACCTCCTTAGAGTGGTGCAAGCAAGCAGCTCTGATTAACATTTCACATCTATCTCTGGTGCCCTGCTTAATTCTTAAAATTGTATTTCTACTTTTAAGAACATGCCCTCAAAAACGTGTTTTAATAGTGTTCAAACTGAACAGCCATCACCACAGCTTTTGATCTAACAGTATTTTGGAAAACACTTCCTATTACTAAATCTCTGAAAGCCTCATGAGTTCTATGATACACACAACAATTTGTTTTAATGTTTACCAATGTTACTGATTCACTCTACATACAAATTTGTAACCAGGTAATTATGATTCACAACAACTAAGATAATTAAGATAACTGCTGTAAAAGATATTAAGTATCTGCTGGAATAGATCTTTATGCTCTTTCCATAAATTGTCCATGGAATAGTCTGAGGTATAAAGATAGATTATGTATAATCATTCAATATTTACTGAGCATGCAAAGGGTTGCCAACTAAGTACTTCTGGGGGGTATGTTAACAATAGAAAAAAAATTCCCACCCTATAAAGAAAACACACACAAACCATGAGTATGACATTAATTACAGGTTAATAAAATTATAAACTATAAATGGTGGGAGTACTATATTGACAGAACCAGTGACATATTTCTCAAAAAAAGGTTATTTTAAATGTGACTGTTAATGATAGCAAAGTTAAAGAAGGTTTAAAAGAGGACTGCAGGTGTAACAGTGGTAGAATGTTTGCCTTTCATGTGTAAAGCCCTGGGTCTAAATTCTCAACCCTGAGAAAAAAAGAAAAAGGAAGGATCTGTTTTGACCGAGAGATGAAGAAGACATTTTGTGTCCTATAAATGGCGTGTGCAAAGACTAACAGTTATTTGTCAAAAACTTATTTTGGCACAGTTGGTACCTAATCCTCCTGGTTTTCATAAAAAGGGATGGGTTTGGGATAAAGAGGAGAGAGAAAGGACGGACAGATCAAGAGTTCCAATTTAATAATGGACTTTATTAAGATCTTTCGGGGAACAATTTTGACATCACTCTTAGATTCTGTTTACCCTTAGTAGTCACCTTTCTAAGTAAGACTGCAGAATTCTCCACTCTCCTTACTGTTTGACCCAATAGAAGATTATGCCACAACTCTGGCTCAGAGTCTTCAATGGATAGATCACAATTAGCCACCAAATCCAATACAAAATTACTTACTTTGAGAGTTCAAAAGATTCTTTAAATCAAGTTTTTAAGAACACTTCTTTTCTCTTTCTGGAGGTGTACTTTTTAGTCTAAGAATCTTTACATTCTTAAAAACTGAGGAGGCCAAAGAGCTTTTATGGGAAAATTTTCCTATGAGTATTTACTATTAGAAATTTAAAATTAACTGAAATTTAAAATTGATTTTTTAAAAATTCATTTTAAGCCAGGCACAGTAGTGCATGCCTTTAATTCCAGCACTCAAGAGGCTGGGGTGGGAGGATGGCTGTGAGTTTAAGACCAGCCTGTGCTCAAACACAGCTTGAATTGCATTGCGAGACCGTGCCTCAAAACAAAAATTTCATTTTAAAATAGTACAACTCATTTTATATTAACATATTACATGAAAAAGAACTGTATTTTCCAAAGCAAAACTTTAAAAAGGGCATTATTTTACATTTTCACAAAACTAACACCCGGCTTAACAGTCAACAACTGATTTCTCATTATTTACTGGTAGTCAATCTATTGCAATATCACATGTCATACAGCCTCTGGAAAACTCCACTGTACACTGGTGAAAGAATAAAAATGGAAATGGCAAACAGAACATAGTTTTGACCTCATAAACTTATTTAAAGTGTCTTGGAGACATTCGGGAGTCTCTGGACTACATTTTAAGAACCACTACCTCAAGTATTGCATGTTTTCACTTGTATGTCGAACTTTAAAAAACAAAGACAACAGTAAAGTAGAACAGAGGTTTAGAGGAGGCACAAGGGTCAGGGGAAATAAAAACAAAGTATATGTTATATACATGCATGTACATGTGTATGTATACACCAAAAGAAAACCTATTTTTCTTTAAGCATTTAAAAAAGCATCACTGCCAGCAGGCATGATGGTAAACATCTATGCCTGCTGCTACTCAGAAAGTTGAGGCAGGAGGATTACTTGAGTCTACAAATTCAACTGACCAGGTGAACACATCCTGCCCCTCCCCGCAAAAACTGCCACAAAGTCAATATAATGGAGCAAAGCTAGTCTTCTGTTTTTACTACAGGAACAACTGGACAGCCACATGTTTAAAAACGGGAGGTGGGCTAAACATATACCTTTCATAAAAATTAACTAAAAATGAATCACAGAACTTAATGTAAAACACAAAACAATGAAACTCCTAGAAGATAACACAGAAGCAAATCAAGATGACCTTGATAACGATTTTTTAGATGAAACACTGAAAGTATGATTTATGAACAAAAGAACTGATCAGCTGAACTCCAATGAAATTAAAAATTTCTGCTCTTTAAAAGACATTGTAAAAAAAAAAATAAAAAGACAAGTCATGGATTGAAAGAAAATGATTGCAAAAGGTACGAAGGGACTGTTATCTAAAATATACAAAGGACCCTTAAAACTCAACAATAAGAAAACAACTTGAATATTAGAAAGGGCCAAAGACCTTTTTTTTTTTTTTCCTGTATGGGGGACTCAAACTCACAACCTTGCACTTGCCAGGCAGGCATTGTGCCGCTGAGGTAAATCCCCAGCCCCTAGGGCCAAAGACCTTAACAGATATCTCATCAAAGAAGATAAAAGCTAATGACAAGATGCTCTACAGCAATGAAGGCGAACCTCTCAGAGATTTCAATAATTGCCAGCTGCATCATGCATGCCACACACAGGATTGCCACTACTGTGTCACATGTGAAGAACAGGAAATCTCATTCATTACTGGTGAGAACGTAAAATATTACAGCAACTCTGGAAGACATTCTAACGGTTTCTTACCAAAAAAAAAAAAATTCTTTAATACAGAGACAATGACAGCAGCTTAATTCCTAATTGCCAAAACTTGGGAGTAACAAACAGGCTCTTTTAATAAGTGAATGGACAAATAAACTCTGA
This sequence comes from Chinchilla lanigera, assembly GCF_000276665.1. NCBI lineage: Eukaryota > Metazoa > Chordata > Mammalia > Rodentia > Chinchillidae > Chinchilla > Chinchilla lanigera. Next base: position 6,877,175 of record NW_004955414.1, on the reverse strand, counting down.
TATGTCCAGACAGTGGAATATTATTTAGTGCTAACAAAGAAATGAGCTACTAGCCATAAAAAGACATGGAAGAATCTCAAATGCATACAGTACAGTACACGAAGTGAAAGAACTCAGTCTGGAAAGGCTATATCCTGTATGATCCCAACCATATATGGCACTTTGACAAAGGAAAAACTATGGCAACAGTAGTATTTGCAAGTGGAGAGATGAACAGGAAAAACAGCATGACAAGACCCTGCCATACATTTATCCAAATCCATAGACCATACAAACACCAAGACTGAATCCTAATATAAACTATGGACTTAGGAATTGTAATCTTTCGATATAGGTTCATCAATTATAGCAAATGTACTACTTTAGTGAGGGATGTTGACAATAGAAGAGCATATGAGTGTATGAGTACAGGATATACAGGAAATCATCACACTCCTTAGAAGCTCAATTTTGCTGTGAACCTAATGCTATCCTAAAAAACACATTTTCTTGCTGAGTGTAGTGGTACACACATGTAACCTCACACTGAGAACGCTGAGGCAGGATGATTGCCATGAGTTAGAGGCCAGCCCGGGCTACACAGTGAGTTGAAGATCAGTGTGGACTACATAGTGAGACCTAGTCCTGAAAAAATAAATAAATAAATAAAATTAAATATATAAAACTTCGAAATTATTTATTTTCTAGGATAGAAAGGTATTATATAAAAAGATACACTGAGATTATAGCACAAACTCTAATGCTAGACTACTTGGGTTCAAATCCCAGTTTACCTCTTTTCTGACTGTGTGAACTTGTGGAAATAAGAGCCTCTCAAATGCTATTAAATGGAATAAACTAGTTAACAAATGTAAAGTGCTCTCTGTAAGGTATTCAGCACAGAATAAGCATAAACGTGTATTTGTTTAAAGTATGAGCTGGGGTTATAGCTCAGTTTAAGAGCACTTGTCAAGCAAGCCAGGGGTCCTAGGTTCAATCTCTTAGCACTGGAAAAAAAAACAAACCTAGGCATATGCACAAAGAAAATGCCCACTGCTACCTACATACTAGTACGATTGAGAAATCCTTAACACTTTTAATAATCTGGCAAATCACCACTCTCACTATAATTTTTAAAAGTGTAAAGGTTTACGTTCATTGAGATTCTTGAGAGAGAGGAAGATCAGAACTTCAAGTCCGGCCTGGGCAACTTAAGAAGAAACTGCCTCAAAAAAACTTATGGGGGGGTAGGGCAGGGCGGGGCCGGGCGTAGCTCAGTGTTAGAGCCCTCCTGAGTGCTACCCCCAGAACTGGGGGTGAGGTGGCAGGGGTCTCCCTTTTAAATGACTATCATTAGTCAAATCAAACTGCCTGAACAATTCTCCCTGAAAGGAACAGTATACACAATGAACATACAAATTCTAAAAGGTCAAATTCAAACTTTTGATTCTCTAGAGAAATGTATAAAGCAGTTCAACTGGGAACATACTGAGAAAGAACACAAAGTAACGGAAATGCCACTTTAGCCACCAAAAGAACAGGAAAAGCAAATACTAAGCCTTTACTTTAAAACTCTTTAATGCTACTTCTTAGTAGGGTTCTAACCTCTTGCCAAGAAGCTTTTAAATTTATTTTTCTTACTACTTGGATTTTGAGAAATGGTGAAATTCAGCTCTTTGAAGAAAATAGACACAGGCAACTTTCTGTATACTGTATTAGGTGAACTTTCATATTAAGGATTCTAAATGATGATCAAGATCAAAATAAATTTTATTTAAAGCAATTCTCATGATTAAAATAATTTTTAATTAGTGTATTTTTAAAACATCAAATATATCGTACAAGTGCTTTACAAATCATAGAACAGAAAGTAGTCAAATCCTCGTAAAGTATTTCTCACCTGCCACTAGATTCAAAGACACTTGAAATATACCCAAAGATATAAAATACACAGTAAAAATAAAAAGCATAGATGCTCAATGTCTAACATTAAGCATTTATTAAGTGAGCCCACCAATAAAATATAATTGCAAAGATGTTTTAGAACGCATTTGCTAATTACAAATAGGATAGCTACAAAAATGGATGAATATCAATTCTCTTTAGGGTTTCTCTTCTACAATACATTACTACAGTTGTCCCTATTTCCACGAGTTCCACATCTTTGAATTTAACCAACCTTAGATCAAAATATTTAGGGAAAAATAACTGTCTATAATGTACATGTATATCATTATTCTTGTCATTATTTCCTTAACAACACAACTATTTAGATAGCATTTACATTATTTCAGGAATAAGTAACCTAGAATTGATTTAAAATGTACGGGAGCAAGTAACATATGCAAATACTATGCCATTTTTAAATAAGAGACTTGAGCATGTATAGATTTTGCCACTTATAGGGAGGATACCATGCCTGAAAAATTGAAGTCCTTCACATATAAATGCTATTTTGTATCTTAATTATGGATAGCCATTAGAAGCCTGAAATTAAGTAGAAATCATGTTTATTTTATACAGTGTTTCAAGTTTAACGATTCTTTTCACAGTAAGGACACTTGTTAATGTTCTACCCTAATTCTAATAAGCAAACAAAAGACCTTTCTTCAACATACGTAGTGCATAAATTAAGCCATAATTCATGGATTATAATACCCACTTCCTAATATGGAAAGATCCTGGCAAGGAAGTGCACAGAAACTACCTCCACAGTCTAAGAGCTTATAAGGGAAAACAGTAATTCTAACAATGTTTTGCTAAATATACATTTTTAAGTTGAATTTTTTTTTATTTGGTTCACAAGAACTAAGCTTTCACTGTTAGGCAAAATCAAAGAGAAAAAATTACTTGAAATGACATATTTCTGTATTAAAGCTTAAAGATAAAGATGTCAACACCCAGAACTGTGGAAGTCTTCAATTTTCTCAAAGCATGTTAAGGTGTTGAGCAAAACAAAGTGTTTAGTAAATCATTCATTGGTCCAACTTTAAATTTATTTCTTTAGTGAGAACTAGTTTTAAGGGCATTTTAAACAACAAAGGCAACTGTATTTTAAAGTATCACTGAAAAGAAATGGAGGCATCTTACTCATACTGGTTTTTTAAGATCAAACATTACCAGCACATCCAAGGTCTAATATACCCCTAATATATCTTACCAATGTAGAATATACAGCAGTGATAAATAAAAAGACCTACAAATATGAGATTATCCTCAAAACTTAAGCCCAGTTAGGATCTGCAGTAGCAGCTATTGTAAGAAAAAGCCATTAGCATTTATAAAATTACCAAGCAAATACCACTCTTCTAACTTTAGCCAACCTATTTTCTACACTTTGCAGAAATGTCAAAAGAATCACTGCTACATTTGAACATATAACCTTTATAAAAACTTAAAAGCTGCATCAATTGTTATAATTCACCATTTGCGAGAAGAGAAAAATCGTTCATAAAGACACAAGTCTTCTTCCCCTTCAACGCTTCCCCGCCCCCCAAAATACAGTGTCCAGGCAAACTAAAATTAGTAGGACAAACCAAGTAATCTTTTGAAGGGATGTCAACAGTTGAAACGTCTACTCTAAACACTAGATAATTTAAAAATCACTTATGGCAGGGCGTGGTGGCGCACGCCTGTAAGCCTGTAATCCCAGCACTTGGGAGGCTGAGGCAGGAGGATCCTTACAAGTTCGAGACCAGCCTGGGCTACAAAGTGAGCTCAAGGCCAGCCTGAACTGCATAGCGAGACCCTGTCTCAAAAAGACACACAAACACACACAAATCACTTATGGCTTCACGATGCATTTTAAAGCACTTTCTGTTTCTAAGAGTGTCACTATGTAAATATATTCCCCATACTCTAAACGGGCAAAGACTGATCCTAAAAAGGAGCTTGCCTGACTAGCACAGAGAACCAAACTAATGATTTTTATAGAACTATTCCACAGCAAAGGAACAAATCACAACGAATGATAGGTTTGTCCGTGGTAATAATTTATTCTCATTATTCTAACAGCACTTCATGATAAAGTATCTTTTTTTTTAAGGAGCAAAGTATCTTGCAAGAACTCATTTTGTACCTTGTTTTTAAAGCGCAACCCTTATAGAGCCAAAGTCCAAGTGAGAAATCAAAACAGGACTCCTGACAGTGAATTCCCTTTGAGAACATGCTGGCTCTTGCTTCACAGTAAAGCCAAATAACTTTCTTGTATGATGAAAGTCAGTTGGGCTAATGTGTCCAGTAGTCAGTTAAAAAGGGAACTTACAACTGTGACTATCTCCCTACTTTTCCCTGAAAAGTTTCAGGTCAAAGCTCCTCTGACTCAAGGGTTGAGTGATCCACCGAGCTTTGTACCCTGAGGTAAAGGAGCTTAAAGAAAAAGGAGGTGGCTTCCAGGTTCGAAAAAAATTGGGAGGAGTTCCACTAATTGTATCTAAGTTAGCGAATGGAGTAATAGAATGCCCTGTAAGAAAAGCTAGTTCCCCAAAAGAGAATCAGCAAAATTTAAATGTATCCCAACTGAAGCATCAACTATCCTTTTATTACTGTTTTTAACAGATCTATATAGGCAAGTTTATTAAACCATTTTGAACCGCAACCGTCCACGTTTCACACACACGCTTCTAAGTTCAAACCGTCAAGGATAACACTCCAGGAACTGGAGTGTTACCGCACCAGTATCAGCAAAGTCTTTTTTTCCATATCCGTACTTGAATTTTTTGAAAGGTGATGGATGCTGACATTCACAACTCACTTCAGTCTCAATCATGGGCAATACAATGACTAAATTCCACCGGGAGCAAATAAAGACATCAAACTTTCAGAGAGCTTGCCCTACACCAACTTGAATCCTTCGACTTTTTTACTCCTCACAAAGATGGTAATTCAGATAAAAGTCGGGTGATAGGCATGACAGTGAAAAGCAAATGGATTGAAAGAACTGCAACTGCAGAAGCCAAGGAAGGTAACCCTGAAGGAGGAGGAAAGATGGAAGAGAAAGCAGGGCTGGGTAGGGGGAAGACTCCAGCAGAGCAAAGGAAGTGGGAGCCCCTTCAAAGGCTGCCAAGTAAGGAGGACCCGGGTCCACGGAATCCGGCGACCACCGAACCCCGAAAGGGGGAGACAATGGGGCGATGAGTGCGGGAGAGCCCCGGCGAGGGCATCGAGGCGGCACGGGGCCGGGGGCCGGCAGAGGCGAGCACGGAGGCTGCAGCCGACCGGACGGAGGCAGAGGGCGGGCAGCTTTGCGGGGAGCGGGCGGGCCGGCGATGGGCTCGGCGCTGCAGCGCGCGGGGAGGCGGGGGTCCCCAGGTCCGGGAGGACAGCGGCTGGCCTGCCACAGCCGTTCAGACGGGGACAGAGAAACGGAGGCCATGAAGGCAGGCGCGACGGGAGCAAAGGAGCCGCCGCGCCGGCACAGCGCAGGCAGGGGAGGCTGCCGGAGAGAGACCGGGAAGGACGCGGGCCGCGCGGCGAGGGGGGCGCGGGGCTGCACTCACAGTCCAGGTGCTTCTTCTTGGGGCCCATGATCTCGTGGGTCGTGGCCTTGCATACTGTCTTGGAGACCGCGGAGCCGGTGACACTGTGCTGGGCGGCGGTGATCCGGTCCGTCAGGCTCTGGCCGGACATCGCTGCGGCTCCTCCGCGCCCCCCCGCTCGGCAGCCGGCGGGGACCGGG
>NW_004955414.1:6836430-6871385 GCF_000276665.1 Chinchilla lanigera | reverse complement strand
GGCCGCGTGCCGCCGCCCAGCCCGAGGAGAAGCGGCCCGAGTCCCCCACGGGGTCTGACACCGAGTCGGGCACTCCCTCGCCCCCGCCTCAGCTCAGCCCACCCCTTCCTCGGTCAGCTGGAGCCGGGCAGGGCAAGAGGGACGGGGAGCCGCAGGAAAATGGCGGCGCCAGGCTCCTCCTCGGAGCTTTCCGGGCTGCCCCCGGGTCACGTGACGCGGGCGCCGTCCCTCCTCCCTCTCCCACCCCTTTTCCCTTCCCTTTCCTCCCGACGCCCGCCCTCCCCTCGCTCCGCGAGGGAAGAGCGGGGCGGCGCCCGCGCGTTACGTGAAGGAACCCGCCCGGCGGGCGCAACAGGAGGCCGCCCGCCGGGAGTGCGCGGCCGGCCGCGTCACGTGACCTCGGCTGCCAACAGGTCGCCTCTGGCGGGGTTCGGGGGTCACAGAAGGGGAGGGGGCGGGGCGACGAGCCCGACGCGCGCCTTGGGGGAGGGGACGCGGCGCCCCACTTCACCCCACCCTAACGGTGTCCTGGTGTGTGCGGTTGAAGCCCACGGCTTGACAAAGAGGAGCTGCAGCTGCTCGCGGAGCTTCAGAGAAGGGGGTGCTCCCTGGCCGCGCTAGCAGTCAAGAATGTTTGGAGACGCCCCAAAGCTGTCCTCTGGGCTTAAACCATAGACTGCAGGCAGGCAGCCTCTTCTCCGAACCTGCCAGCGGGCCTGTCTGTATTGTGAAACTATTGAAAGGTCTCAGCTTATTTACCCCAGAAAGGTGTTCAGAAGGGTTCTTCTCCCCCTTTTCTTTGAGACGCTTGGAAGTGTCACCTGGTTTTGTTTATCTCCAGCCAAAACTGGACTTGTGGCTGCCGGCCTAAATTTAGATACTAAACCAGCTAGTGTTCATTCCCTAGGGTGTCAAATAGGACAGGAAACACATAGCTTCACTGGAATTTGAAAAGGGAAGTAGTAGGATGATGTCAACACGATTAGCTTGACCCTACAAGGCTGACTGCTGTGGTGATTAAAGGTCCAGACCATAGAAGGAAGTGAGAGGGGCGGTAAATGGAGAAGTCCCATTCAGAGATTCAGACATCAGTACCTGCCATCTCCCCTGGTTTAGCCTTTCTTCCCTCTGGCCTCTTTTCTCTACTGGTCAAGCCAGATTTCCATGGAAAGATATTGACACTGCCCTGTGGCATTTTGGAGAACTATATCCTGAAAATGGGTTCTATGAGAACCAGAGGCTCTATTAGCAAAGCCTTTTAAAATGTTATTAGTGCCCTACATTTAACCCAGAATTAGGTATAAATTTAAGATTCTCTGAATGTTAAGTTAGCATCATAATCAGATGTAATCTTGCTAGTTTCAAGCGAAATGCTAACATACTCAGAAAATCTGTGTACACCATCTGCCAACAAAGTCCAGAATACTGTGCTTCAATCTGGCGATTTTTAAATGATGAGAAGCTATTAGGTATTTAACATTTTACCTGTCATATCAGGAATTCTATGGTCGGTCTCCTCCCATTGCCTCTCTCACACACACATACCCCTTTTTACTAAGGCTGGTGAAATTCTGCACCACCACCAAGAACTAACAGTTCTTCAACCAGCGGGATTCATTTTTGTCAAACCAGCCTCAAATTTCACCAAACTGTAATGACTTCCTTCAGTGCATCTGCAGTCCTTCTGTGGTTTGCTGCCTAGTTTGCTGCCCCATGAAATCACACAAGTCTCAAGACATGTCAGCCATCACTGCTACTCGTCTGTTGCTTTTACTCCACGAGTTAAGTTTGGCCTGAGTCTCTCTACACTGATAAACCCCAATCTGAGGTCAACCCAAGGAGGATCTAGCAATCAGTAGCTAAATATTTTGTACTTAAAGACAATGTAAAAGTTATCCCTAAGCATATAGCAGGAAGCACATTTTTGGCAATATTATGGAAGCTAGTCTAAGAAATTATTTCAGTGTTTCAAAGAACTTCTTTCACATCATCTTTATGCAAATAATTGTGAACATATTTACTTTATTAACAAACTAGCTTCTGTTAGAAATATCACTACTTTTTTTAAGGATACATTTTAGAAGTGGCTAACATGAACATGTAGTGATGATTGTAGAGGTTTATGCATAGTTATGAAACTGAAAAATATGAAGAAATTTAGAACATGGGAAATTATTCTAAGATAGGAATTACTAATCGACCTCATTTTATTTGCTTAAGTCTCTGCTACGTGCCAGTATCCTTGGCCTATTCAACAAATATCTGTATCTGAAATCCCACAGATTCTCCAAATTCACAATAGCCAAAATTTTTTTGTACTTGCCTACCAGTCACACATCCTTAATCCATATGAATCCTCCCCTTTGTTTTCTGTTTCTGTCAGAGGCCTCACCACCTGCAGAAATGCCCAAATCAAAAACAAAACTGTGATTAATTCTGAGCTTTCCTTCTCATTTACCTCATCTAGCTCAATCTACTAAAATCTACTACCCCCCTCCTCTTTTAACACCACTTTTATGCCTTATTTTCAGCCTTTATGATTTTTTTTTTATGTACTTAAACTATTCCAGTAATTTCTTAGCTGGTTTGTGCCTCTCATATCTCAGTCCTCCAATCCAGAGCTTTCTAAAGCTAAAATAGGATTATCAGTTCTTTACACTAAAATTTTCCAGTACCTCTGGATAGCTGGAATGTGACCCCACACACACTTAATATGTTAGAAACTTAATCCCAATACAACAGTGTTGGGAAATGGGACCTCATAGGAGATTTCTGAGTCCCAAAGACTCTACCCTTATAAATGGATTAATGCTGACTATATAAGGCTCCTGGCTTCCTATTCACACCTGCTTTTTACTGTCTGTTCTAGAATAACGCAGAAAGAAGGCCCTCACCAGATACCAAGCCTTTGATGTTGGACTTCCCAGCCTCCAAATTGTGAGTCAATAAGTTTATGTTTCTTATAAATTATGCAGTCTGTGGTGTTCTGCCATACCAGCAGACTAACACAAGCACCACTGTCATCGTGGTAGGGGATAAAATTCAGGGCTCTTATCCTGGGATATAGGGCTCTTGAGATTCATCTCTTTCCATTCCCCTACATGCACTCCAGCCAATATCCTACTACTTACCATACCTGAAGTACCATGCTGTTTACACCTCACAAGGCAAGCAGTGATCTCCTTTTGCTACTCTTAGAATATCTGGACGGCTGTGGTGGCGCACGCCTGTAATCCCAACACTCAGAGGCTGAGGCAGGAGGATTGTTGTGAGTTCGAGACCAGCCTGGGCTACAAAGTGAACTACAAAGTGAACTACTACCAGGCTGAACTGCAGAGCGAGAGCCTGTCTCAAAAAGACCAAAAAAAAAAAAAAAAATAGAGTATCTGTACATCTTTCTGTGATTGACGTATTTTAGCAACATGAGAGATTTCTCTAAGCAGAGTAGCAGAACTATCCCCAAGCTAATATTGTGACTGATGCATAATAGACACATAGTAGAATAATGTTACAAGGAATGAATGAAAACACTTAAATTAGCCGTTTGGATACACCATCGCTCCAAATCTTTCATTTGATAAAATCTGCTTTTTCACAAATATAATTAACCATCCCATAATTATCTGCCAGAACAGCATCATACTTGGTACTTTGTTAATTTACTCTTTTGGAAAATATGTATTGAACACCTACTCTGTATCAGGCACCTTTTTAGGTGCCAAATACTTTTCTAACAGTGAATCCATGAGTCCTTTGGGAACAAATCAATTCTCTACTTTGATCACCAACATGAAGGCTTGTTTGCTTTTACTTTACAAATGAACAGTGGAAAAACAGAAAGAAACAATGTGAATAGCACATATTATGTCCTACTCTCTCCCAACTAAAAGTGACATTATGTAGAGAAGCATAGGGCCCAGGGGAAGGAGCAAGTTTCTTGATGTCTCCTACGTGTTAGGAAAATACAACATCATTTTTTAAATTTAATTTTCATTGTAATAACTTCACACATTATCGTGCCTATCTAATACAGGGAAACAAACAAGCCTTAGAAGAACTTCCCAAATCCCCCAGATTATAAGTGGCAGAAGCAAAAGTTAAGGACTCATTCTCTTTCCATTACTGTAGAGAAGGACATTCTTTGTTTTTTGTTTTTGTTTTTGTTTTTTTTTTTTGATCTTTTTGAGGCAGAGTGTCGCTATGGAGTTCAGACTGGCCTTGAGCTCACTTTGTAGCCCAGGCTGGTCTCGAACTCACAACGATCTTCCTGCCTCAGCCTTCTGAGTGCTGGGCTTATGGGCGTGCACCACCAAGCTGGGCTATAAGGACATTCTTTGATTAGAATGCATTGAGGACACAATGATTTGTTTGTTAGAGTTTCTTAAGATAAGGCTTTATTATATAACCTGGATTAACCTTGAGTTTACGATCCTCCTGTCTCAGCCTCCTGAATGCTGGGATTATAGGCGTGTCTTGGATCTCATGTGGGGAAGGGTAAGCCTTTAACTATCCTTGCTAAAACATCTGGTATCTGCCCATTTGTACTAGCTACGCCCTTGGTTTTCATGGAATAAAGGTGACTGAGTGTGGTATTGGAGGGAGCAGTCTGAGAGGCTGTAAGCCCCCTGATCTCAGAATACTGTCTCTCTTATTTTGCTTGTCTCTCTTTTACTTTTCTTATTTATCCATGTGCACCTCGTTCTTGGGACCGGTTCACCCTAGAGAGATAGGGATGTGTAGTCCCACACATTACTTAATTCGATCCGTAAATCAACTCTTGAAGCAATTGCCAATATAGATTAAATTCATTCAGCAAATAGTTCTTGCCTCTATACAATGTGCTGGGTTATATAGAGGCAAGACATAATAGTGTGCAAGACAAACATAGTCTCTGTTCTTAGACATTTAAAAATCTTTAGCAATAGAGGAGAAAACAAGTGGGAAGAGAAAGGTGTGCTGTACCTGAGGAACCCTGCTGTCTAACTTAAAAGCAGGAAAATGGGAGACAAAAAAAGGAACACACAGGGGTAGGCAGAGCGTTCATGAACAAAAAGCAGACTGTGCAGGAAATACTTCAAAGAATCGACAACTGGGCTCTCATCGTATTAAAAAGTTTTTGTACATTAAAACAAATCACCAACGGAGTAAAAACAAAATCCATGAATTGGGAAATAATTTTAGCCAACTGTCCCTCAGACAAAGGACTTCTATCTAGAACATATAAAGAATTAAAAAAATCAGGCCCCCAAAATTGAAAGACCATGAAAAAACAGGCATCTGAGATGAATACTCACTTCTCAGATGAACAAATACAAATGGCAAATAAATAATGGAAAAATGTTCAACAGCATTGGTCATTCAAGAAATGCAAATTAAAACAACACTGAGATTCCATCTCATCCCAGAAAAAATAGCTATCATCAAGAAATCAACCAGTAACAAATGAGGGGCAGGAGTGGCAGTTGGTGGGAGTGTAGACTGGTGAAACCACTGTGGAAATCAGTGTGGAGATTCCCAAAAAAATTAGGATTAGAGGTCCCACTTAACCCAGCTATTTCCCTTTTGGGTATTTTTCTAGAAAAACTGAAAACATCATACCACAGCGATATATGTGCATCCATGATTATAGCAGCACAACTTGTCATAGCAAAATCTTGGAAACAACCCAAATGCCCATCAACTGAGGAGTGGATAAGAAAAATATGGTATTTTTATACAATGGAGTATTAGTCAGCTATAAAGAAAAATAAATGCGAGGCTTTTGTAGGTAAAGGGATGCAACTAGAGACCACACGCATAAGTGAAATAAATCAGACCCATATGTGTAAACATCATATTTCTCCCTATGGTAAGAACCTGAAAGAGTAAATAAAATCTGAAAGGTACAATAGATATTCTAAAAGGAAAGAAACTGCTCAAAGGGAAGGAATAACTGGGATGAGGGAGAGGAGAAAAGAAAGAAAGAAGGAAGGGAAAGTAATATATATGTATATACAAGGATAGCTGGGATATTGTACTGCTGATTTCTATTGGGTTATTGAAAGGAACAGTTAATGCTTACATTTTTTTGACCAATTGTGCATGCTTATATCTGGTAATATGAACAACTAATGATTGTTGTATTATATACTGTTGTCCTCAAAACAACCATTGTTGAATTCCTCTCATCTTGTTTAGTGAAATTCTGTATTGTTTCTAATGTTTTTTATTATTTTTTATTCTCCTTTAAAAAGTTTTTTTAAAAGGAACAGAAAATTGACCAGAATTTTTACTTATTATTACACTTAAACTCATTCACAAATCCAGAGTCTGTTTGTTCTTAGACATTCAGCTTATCTAGAGTATACTCTTTTGAGGTTCTGTGAACTAAGCTTATATGAACACCTAGCAACCCCTTCCTCAAACGCCTTTCTATGTTTACACTTCCTGATGTGGCCAAATCAGTAAAACATTACCTTCTGTCGCCATACAAAAGAGTAAGGACTTTTCTTTGCAGCCAGTATTGCATTTCCAACAAGTTGTTATTTGTTGATTACTTACTGAGTATCAAGCACATTACGCATGGCATCTCTTTCACCCTAGAACACCTTCATGACCTTAAGAGGCAGAGACAGCTTGTGTTCACCGAACTTTCCTTTTCCTTCTGAACACTGTACTTCCCAGCCACTCATGATTAGTTAGGGTCATGTAACTGAGTTCTGTCCAAAAGAATGTGTACAAAAATGATGAAAGCCATTAATGTCTTGGCCCAGAATACCTTGAAAACCTCCCACAAATGCTCTGCATTGTCTTTCTTTCCCTACTTACCAGTTGAATAAAGTCATCAAAGAACCTAGGGAGGTTGAAACTACAAAATGGAAGAAGCCTGGGATCACACAGGAATCCTTGGAGAAACACTGCCCGGGAGAGCTGCATGACCAAGAACACTTGTAGTAGATTTTATTTGCTTTATTAAATTATGCCTCTGGAATTTTAATGTTCCTTGATAGTAATTATCCTGCCTAATACACTTCTTTTCTTTTTAAAGAAATTGAAGAGATAGAAGAAATTGAAGATAAAGAAATTGAAGTTTAGACAAAGTTTAAACTTCTTTTAAAGAAATTGAAGATAAAGAAATTGAAGTTTAGACAAAGTTTAAACTTCTTTTAAAGAAATTGAAGATAAAGAAATTGAAGTTTAGACAAAGTTAAGTAACTGGCTAATTTTCACTCAGTTACTAGGTAGCGAAACTAGGATTAGATCTCTGGTCTCTCTGACTGGACTGATGACAAAGCCGAGACTGTCACTGCTTGAATTCCTCATGAAACTATTTCATGTACTTCTAAAATTTTTATAGAAGTTCCATTTGGCCCTTTCATACATACTCGTTCATTTAACATGGCTTCAGAGACAATCAGCACAACCTCCTGTGTGTCTAGCTTTAACTGCCTCCAGGCTTTCCCTTCAGGTATATTAACTTTATAATCTCAATATGACTTATAATGTTTTTGGACCTTTTATAGCTGTTAGATGATATGCAGACTGGTGATTAAATACAACCCTTCCCTTACAATGGGACGTTAATCAAACTTTGACCTCAAATCATCACAAACTTTCTAATTAAAAAGCAAAATTTAAATGAAATGCTGAGATATCTGAGGTGTGTTTTTCTCTACAACTAGAGGCTGAATCAAGTAAAAATGAGTTTAGTAATCCAACACAAAACTAAAAAAAAGAAGATCAAAGATTTAATGTTAATGTTTAAAATGGGATATTATTACCAAAAGGTATCAGTGAAGTGAAGGAGATTTATTAATTCATTTGAGATAATGGGAGAAATACTGAATATAGAGTCATGGGTCTGAACTCAGGTTCAAAACTGGGAATTTACTCAGTTTCTTCATATGCAATATAAGAATAATAGCACATATCTTGCAGATTTCCTGTCAAGGTTAAAATAATGTACACAAAAACTAGTGCAATGCTTGACATATGATTGTCACTCAGTAAATAAGTCAACAAACAATCACTCAGAATGGTCTGTGCACAAAACACTCTGCTAGAGAGCTGAATTAGACAACATATTGACATAATTTGTTAAGTTGTACAAAAGTATTTTATTGAGTATTATAAGAATAGAGAAGAGACACCTAATTCTGCTTGAATGGATCAGTAAAGGTTTACCAGAGCAACAAACATTAAATTGACTCTTGCTTTGTGTTTTGAGAAGAGGTCTTGCTATGTTTCCCAGGCTAATGTTGAACCATGAGTTCAAGTGACCTTCCCATCTCAAGCCTCCAAACCATGCACAACTATACCCACTTTTAAGCTGAATATTGAAGGATGACCAGGAATTATGAGGGAATTGGAAGCTACTGAAAGTAGAAGAAACCACACATTCAAAAGAATAAGCCATTTGAGAACTGAATATAGTTGCATGTGGCTAGAACATAGTGTGTATGTGGTTTTAAGCACCATTCAGCAAGTAATGCAGTTATTGAGTGCTTACATATGCTTGATAATGTTCCAGTCCCTGAAAGCATATCAGTGAACAAAATAGAAGTTTCTTGCTTTCATAGTATTTGTTTTCAAGTAGAGCATATAACAAAGAAGTGAATATGAAATAATTGCAGATAATAAAGATTGCTATGAAGAAAAAATAAGCAGTATAAAAGAATCATTAGGGGAGGAGGACAAATTGCAAGGAGTTGAAATTTGGCTTAAGTAGTTAGTGGGAGTCAGCAGTGCAAATATTGGGGGGAAGATCATTTCACATAATTGAATCAATGAGTATTATTACTCTTAGGAACAAGATTAACTTGTTTGCAAAGCACAAGAAGTACAGTATGGCCACAGAAAAAGTGACGAAGAAATAACAGCTTAGGAGGTGACCTCAGAGATATAGTCAGATCATGATGGTTTTTATAAGGCATAAAGAGAACTTTACATGATATGCAGAGGTAGATATCCTATAACAATCGTCAGCTGACCAAAGAGCCTTGGAACAAGCTGATGAAGGCGTGAAGTAGTGACAGTCATATGAAGTGACAATCATATGTCAAGGCCATTTCCACCCAATGCCATTAGAACAAGACTTCCCCAATTATCACATTCTTTGCTTTCATTTCTTCTTGACTTTGTATGTTTATTCCCATGGCTATTTACTCCTTCCTCTGGATTAATGTCTTTAATTGTTAGTGGCTTCCTTTGCTTATGGCATCCCCAAGACCTATAATTCAACATACTGTGGTAGACTTCAACAAAGCCTGCCCAAATTAAAGGGGGAAAAAAGATACTTGATTCTGTAAGGAATAGCTGAATGGATTAGGGCACATACTTATGTTGTCTGATTTTGAAAATCTAAAAATATAGTTTTTATTCCTTTTGAATTTTTAATAATTTTTGTTTTTAGTATCTCTCTGCATTGCAGTTGCCAGATAGAAGATCTTCAGAGTCTTAAATGCACAACCACTGTTACAAGAAATGATTTACAAATGGTCATCAACAAAAACAGGAAAACCTCTACTTGAGGTCAAAATGACTACCATGTAAAACTTTATATACAATTCTGACATTAAACAGCAATGCAAATCTACATTGCTCATATCTCAGAAAAATGCTGTTCTTCCAGGTTGGGCTGAAGCTTGATCAAAAGGAGGAGAACTGAGAAATGAAGCAAACACTAACAATTTGTAAAATGGATCAATAGTATCGTTCCATGACATGCAACATAAACTATTGACACTCTCATTTTAATACCAACTTGTTAGACTCAGAGGCTAAAAGATAAATCACAGATAGGCTTATTTAATTATAACTTTGCACAAATATGCATTCTAGCAATTCACCTAATTTACAGATTCTAAAGAATTACTGCCCAGACTATGAACATCAACCATAAAGCTACCCTGTGATTAAAACCAACTGCTTCCTAAATCCTGCATTTTTCCCTAAGTTCTTCCTTTTGAGACATTATTAAGACTTGGTTAGAGAAATGCTCCCCATCAGGAACTTTAACAAACCATGTTTTTTATTATTTTTATGATTTTATGATTTTTATGTCATGTTTTTTACGGAATGTGGCAGTGTAAATCATGCCCTCTCCCCACTCAAAGATACCCATGTCATAATCCCCAGAAACTCTGAACTTGTTATTTTAAATGGTAAAAAGGATGTCCCCAGCATGATGTTCCTGGAGTGACTAAAGATGGGGAGATTATGTGGGTGAAACTGATATAATCACAGAATCCTTACAAGAAAAAGACAGTTGGTCAAAGGGAAGGTCATGTGATAATGAAAGTAGAGATAGGAGTGATGTGGCCATAAGCCAAGGAAAGCCTGCCTCCCTGAAGAAGCAAAGAATGCATTTCCCTCTGGGACCTTCAGAGGAATGATCTCCACTGACACCTTGTTTTTCACTCATTAGCCTGATTGTAGACCTCTAGCCTCCAGAAGTTACTGTACTTCTTTTAGGTTAGAAGTAAAAAATTACATAGTAGAATAAGTTTGTTAAGTGATCACATTTATGGTAATTTTGTTCTTTCAGAAGTAGCTAACTAATATAGAAAGATTTTCAAAAGTATACTCTTACTGTATGGAGAATGAGATATAAAGCAACCACAGGAAGAGGGAAGCCAGTTAGGAAGGAATTGCTATAGACCAGTAGAGTAGTGATGTGATGTGAAAGAGAATCCTGGAGGGAGAGGAAGTAGGAAAGCTGGCAAGGAAGAAAACTTATCCAACTTGTATATATTTGAATAATAAACTTTACTTTTTAGAATACTTTCAGCCATATGGGTATAAAATATAATCAGTTTTCATATATCTTCTGTGTCCATACACAGTCTTCTCAACTGTGGACATCATGTGCTGCAGTAATGTATTTGTTATAATCAGTGATTCATCATTGACACATCACTATTAGCCAAAGTCCATAGTTTACACCAAGATCCACTCTTGGCATTCTGTGGGTTTTAACAAGTACATGATGACATGTATCTCCTGTCATAGTATACAGAATAGTTTCATTGCCATAAAAATTCTCTGCACTCTGCCTATTCATCTCTCCCTTCGCATAACCCCTGGCCACCACTGATTTTTTATTGTCTTTTCCACACAATAAAAAATTTTGTCTTTTCCAGAATATAATAGGATGGTATGATATATGGCCTCTTCAGACTGACTTCTTTTACTTAGTAATATTCATTTAAGATTCTTTCAGGTCTTTGCATGGCTTTATAGCTCATTTCTTTTTAGCACTGAATAATATTCTTTTGTCTGGATGTATTGTTTATTTGCCCCTTCACCTACTTAAGGACATCTTGGTTGTTCACAAGTTTTGGCACTATGAATAAAGCTGCTATAAACTAATTCCTGTTTGTATATAAGTTTTCAATTAATTTGTTAAATGCTGAAGACCACAATTGCTAAGTCATATGGTAAAATATGTTTGGTGGGAAATTGCCAGTCTATCTTCCAAAGTGCATTGCCACTTAATCTTCATTATCTTGACTGAAGTAAGAGTCTCCAGAAGAGGTGATCATGGGGGTGCTGTACTCACCAGTGGATTAGTCCATGGATGTTCCTAGTTGAATGGGCTGAAGGAGGTGGGTCCCTGGGGCTGTGCCTTTGGAAGATATATTTCACACTGGTGCCCTTCCACTGTGCTCTGTTTATCAGTTACCATGCAGTATCATAGCTTTACCACACCTTCCCAGCATGAAGTTCCTGCCTTGTAACCACCAGTCATAGACTGAAGCCTCTGGCACCATGAGCAAAAATAAACCTTTCCTCCTTAAAGTTAAATGTATCAGGTATTTGGTCCCAGTGACAAAAAGCTGAGTAATACAAGGACTGAACCATTTTACATTCCTACCAACAAAAAATGAGAATTTCTCTTGTTCCACATCCTTGCCAATTCCTTGGTGTTATCACTGTTTTGCATATTGGTTATTTTAATAGATGTATAGTGGTATCTCATTGTTTCAATTTGTAATGAGCCAGTGATACAAGATGTTAAATATTTTTTTCACTATACAATAAACACAATTCAATATATAGTTTTACTCTGTGTTAACTTCTTTGGTGAAGTGTCTGTTCAGGTTTTTTGCCCATTTTATAATCAGGCTATTTGTTTTATTGTTGAGTTTTAAGAGCTTTTTATATACTTTGGACAATAGTTTTTTTATCAGAAATATATTTTGTACATTTTTTTCATCTACACTGTCTTGGTCTATTTGACATTGTCTTTTGCATAAAAATTTTATAATTTTAGTGGAACTCAGCATATCAATTCACTCCTTAATGAATCATGCCTCTAATGTTAAATATAAAAAGTCATCAACATACCCAGTGTCATCTAGGTTTTCTCATATGTTACTGCCTAGGAATTTTCTATTTTACATTTAGGTTTGCTGTGGTCTGAGTCTTTGTGTCCCTACAAAATTCATACATTCAAATCCTAACCCCAGCATAATGATATTAGGAAATGCAGCTATTAGGAGGTAAATAGGACATGAGAGTGAAGTCCTCATGAATTGGAATAGTGCCCTTATAAATGAGACCCTTCTGCTAGTTGAATGTGTATATTATGCCAAACGTTAAATCTACCAATACCTTGATCTTTGACTTTCCAGACTTTAGAACAGTGAGAAATAAATTTCTGTTGTTTATAAGCCACCCACTCTATGGTAGTTTGTTGTAGCAGTTTAAATTGATTAAGACAAAATTTATGTTCCATTTTGAGCTAATTATTATGATGGGTAGAAGGCCTACATTAGGGTTCACTTATTTTGCATTTAGTGGTCCACTTGTTCCAGCATCATTTATTGGAAAGAGTATCTTTGTTCCATTGTTGTGTTTGCATTTTTTTTTTTTTTTTGAGGCAGTCTCACTATGTAGTCCAGGTTGGCCCTGAACTCACTCTGTAGTCCAGGCTGGCCTCAAACTCATAGCAATCCTCCTGCCTCAGCCTCCCCGAGTTCTGGGATTAGAGGTGTACACCACTATTCCTGATTTGCCTTTGCTCTTTTGTCAAATATCCATTGACTATTTTTTGTGAGTTCATTTCTTTTTTATTGCTGTTCATTCTTTATTGGTTATACAGCCCTAATGGGTTTCATTTGGTAGATTTTTACATGCACATGACCTACTTTGATGATTTTCATCCCTTATATGTGGTTCTATTTTTAAGTTCTCTATGTTCCATTGATCTTGTTGCCTACTCTTTTGCCAATACTACATTGCCTTGATTACTTTAGCTTTGCAGTAAGTCTTGAACCAGGTATCAGACTTCCCATTTTGTTCTTCTCTTTTATTATTTCATTGGTCATTCTAGATCATTTGCCTCTTAATATAAATTTTATAGCCATTTGTTTTCCACAGATAACATGCTGGGATTTTGATGGTGATTCCATTGACTCTCTAGTTCAAATACGGAGACATTTTGACAATACTGTATTGAGTATTATCCATGAATGTGGAATATATTTCCATTTATTTGATTCTTTGATTTCTTTATTAGAGTTTTATGCTTTTCCAAGATAGAATTTGTGCGTATTTTATTAGACTGATCCTTAAGAATTTCATTTTATAAATATAAATGGTAATATACTTTAACCTCAAATTCTACTTGTTTATTGCCAGTATTAAGTGACTGGCTTTTGTATATTAACGTTTTATCCTACAACCTTATTATATTTGTTGTGGGTGGTTTTTTGGTTGATTTTTTATCTTTCTTCATAGACTACTATAATAATTCAAATCATAAATATCCACCAAAGATTTCCCACTTGGTCATTGACCTATAATAGTCTTATAATGTCTTTGTCTAATTTTTTTGTTATTAGGATAATGTTGACCCCTAAATGAGTTAGAAAATATTTCCTCTGGTTCTAACTTCTAAAAGAGACTGTAGAAAATTAATATAAGTTTTTTATTAAATTTTTGCTAGAATTCATCAATGAACCTATCTGGGCCTGGTGCTTTTTGTTTTAGAAAATTATTAATTTTTGATTTAATTTCTTTAACATTTAGATTATCTACTTTTTCTTGTATGAATTTTGGCAGGCTATGTTATCAAATTTCATGACCACAGAGTACTTGTGAGAGTACTTACAGTTCATGTAGGTTATCAAATTCATGAGCACAGAGTACTTACAATGTTTCTTTATTATCCTTTTAATACCCATGGATATCTCTAGCGGTGTTTCCTCTTGATTTCCTAATACTAGTAATTCATTTGTGTCTTCTCCCCTTTGACATAAGTTAGCCTGGCTAGAGGCTTATTGATTTTATTTATCTTTTCAAGGAATCAGCAATTAGTTTTGTTGATTTTTCTCTATTGATTTCCTACTTTCAGTTTCCTTGACATCTGTTCTAATTATTATTTCTTTTCTTCTGCTTACTATGCATATAAAGTTGCTCTTCTTTTCTGGTTCCTTAGGGTAGAAACTTAGATTATTGATTGTAGGTCTTTTTTAATGTATAATTCAGTGTTACGATTTTGTTGTTATATTTTCATTTTCATTTAGCTTCAAAGGTTTTAAATTTCTCTTGAGATTTATTTGATTCATATATTTTTTAGAAGTGTGTTAGTTAATATCCACATATTTTGGAATTTTCTAGCTATTTTTTCTGTTATTTTTAGTTTGTTTATTTCTAGTTCTTCTGTGGTCTATTAGGAGAGACTATGTGATTACTAGTCTCTAAAATTTGCTAAGATGTATTTTATGGCCCAAAATGTGATCTGTCTTAGTAAACTCTTCATATGATTTTGAGAAAAATATGTAATCCATTGTTGGATAAAGTAGCATAGAGATGTGACTTACATCCTGTTGACGGTTGGTTTTATTGAATTCAGTTATGTCCTTACTGATTTTCTGCCTGTTAGTTCTCCCATTCCTAGAAGAACCATGTTACAGTCCCCAAAGTAGTAGATTTTATCTGTTTCTACTTGCAGTTCTGTCAGTTTTTGTCTCACATAATTTGATGACTTATTGATAGGCATGTAACATTAAAGATTATTATGCTTTTTGAACTATTGTTTGCTTTATGATTTTGTAATGCCTCTCTTCATACCTAATAAGTTCCTGAAAATGCTCTGTCTAAATTTAACATAGCTACTTTCGCATTTTTGTTTTTGTTGTTTTATTTTTTGGTACTGGAGACTTAACCCAGGGCCTTCGCAATGATTACTTCTCTAGGCCATTTTTATTTTTTATTTTGAGATAGGGTCTCACTAAGTTTCCAAGCTGGCCTAAAACTTGCAGTCCTCCTACATCAGCTTCCCAAGTTTCTGGGATTATAGGTATGTCCCACTGGCCCAGCATTTGCTTTCTTTTGATTAGTATTAGCATGGTATATCTTTCTATTTATTATACACACATACACACATACACTCACATGACTTTATTTTAAATGGGTCTCTTGTAGATAACATTTCATCAGATCTTGTTTTTTAATCTACTATAAGGAAATCTTTTAGTGGATGCATTTATACCATTAATTTTTTTTTTTTTTTGAGGCAGTGTCTTACTATGTAGTCCAGGCTAGCCTCAAACTCACAGCAACTTTCCTGCCTCAGCCTCCTGAGTACTGGGATTATAAGTATGTACCATCACACCAAGCTCTCGACCACTGATCTTTAAAGTGATCATTGCTTTAGTTGGATTAATATCTATCATATTTGATTGTATATTCCACTTGTTGCCCTTATTCTTTGGTCTTATTTTTCTGCCTTTATGGTTTTTTTTTTTGTATTTTTCATATTTTTTGCCTTTATGATTTTAATTGAATATATTATATGATTCCATTTCTCTTCTTTCTTAGAATATCAATTTTACTTACTTTGTTTTTTCTGTCTTTTTTAGTGGTTGCCCTAGAGTTTGTAATATATTTTTACAACTAAATCGAGTTCATGTTCAGTTGCTACTATGCCATAGCATAGGCAGCACAAGAACCTTAGAACAGCTTGCTCCTCATTCCTCCCTCCTGTCACTGTGTCACAGGTGTGTGCCACTGCCATTCATTTCATTTGCTCATAAGCCTATGTAAAGCGTATGAATACACATCTACATGCATAATCAAATACAGTGTTGCTGTTATTATTTAGAACAAAGTATTATCGTATATAAATTAAAATGCAAGCAAAAGTTTTTATTTAACCCTATTTATCCCTTAGAGCTATCTCTTTATGTAGATTCAAGTTTCTGACGTACATCATTTTTCGTATCTTTGAAGAATTTCTTTTAGCATTTCTTATAAGGCAGGTCTCCAGCAACAAAATCTTTCAATTTTTGTTTGTCTACAAAAGTATTTTTCCTTTGTTTTTGAAGGACAGTTTTATCAGGTACATAATCTGTGTTGGTGGTTTGGGGATTTGAGGCTTCCTTTTGTTTGTTTGTTTTTTGCATTTTAAATATTTCACTCTTGTTGGTTGCATAGTTTTGAGGTGAAATCACATACAGTCCTTGGCTATGTTTCTCTACAGGGAAGGTACTTATTTCCTCTGGATTCTTTCAAGGTTTTTTTTTCTTATCTTTAATTTTCTGAAGTTTTAATATGATAAGATTACATGTAATTTGTGGCAGGTATTTGTCCTGCTTGATGTTCTCCGAGTTTCCTGCATCTATAGTTTCATGTCCCAAATTAATTTGAAGAAATTCTTATTATTGCTTCAAATATTGCTTTAGTTCTTCTCATTTTCTTCTTCTGGTATTCCATTACATTGTGTGTACTTTTGTAGTTATTCCACAGTTCTTGAGTGTTCTGTTCTTTCTTTATCCTCTAGCTCAGAAATTCCTGAGTTGAGTCCAGTCTACTAATGAGCCTATCAAAGGCATTCTCCATGTCTGATATTATCTCTAGCATATTTTTCTTATTCTTTCTTAGAATTTTCATCTCTCTGCTTATATTTTTCACCTGTTCTTGAGTATTGTCTTCTACATGAGAGCGCTTAGCACATTATTCATATTGTTTAATTTCCATTCTGATAATTCCCAAATCTTTCCACTTTCTGTCTCTGATGCTTGTTCAGTTTTTCAAACTATGACATTGTCTTTTTAGTATGCTGTGTATACACTCTTTTGTAGAAATTCAGACAGGATGATCTAAATAAGAGAAATTATTATAAATAGTCCTTTAGCAATAAAGGGGTAAGGTTTGGGGGATACAAATCATTCTGTAGTTCTAAGATTTGTTCTGTTTTTCAGTAACTCTGTGTCCTTGAATTTGAACTTCACTGGTGTTTCTTAGTTTTTCTTCCACCTTAGGAGTCAGGCTGGCTAGAAGCAGCAATAGTTGGTCATTTCCCTTTCTGCAGATAAATTAGGCTTGAAACCCATTAGGTTAAGTCTTTATGGTATATATAAAAATATACTTGGTCTTCATCCATTTTTCCTCAAACAGAGCTCCTAAAACATTTGGAATTTACTGAATGATAGAAGTGTCTTTTTAAAAAATTCATAGTGAGCACTTTAAAGTTGAGTTTATGCTAATGAGGGGACTTAAAGTGGGACTCCTAAATGGCCTTGGAAGAGGTTGGTGACAAGATAGACCAAATCATCAAAGAGTTGGAAATTTCATCCTGACCCACTGTTATGGTTTGCATCTAGATGTCCCCCAAAACCTCATGCAGTCATGGGTGTGATCTTCTACAGTCTGTGATCGATCCATGGTCCAATGTTGGGATTAAGGATGTGAGTGCTACACCTGACTTAGGGCGAGTGGCCTTCATACAATATAAGGGACAGAAAGAAGCTTGTCTCTTCCTCTCTCTCCTTCCCTTGTTGCTTTTGCTGTCTTCTGACACCATGAATGGTTGCCCCTCTGCCATGTGCCACCCTGCCTTGGAGGCAGCCAATTATGGACTGAAACCTCTATAAACTGTGTTTCCCCCTTTTTAACTTTGGGTGTCAGATATTTTGTCTCAGCCATGAGAGATAAATAACTGAAACATCCACCATCCTCTGGGATGAAGATGAGTAACCTGGAAATTGAGCTCTATGAAAACACATAAATAATTAAATTCAATGAGATTCCAAATTGGTGAAAATATTCAGGTCTGAGAGAGTAAGGTATCACAACTGCAGAGAGACAGGCGCTTCTGAACTCAGAGTCCTTCCAGACTTTGCCTTATATACTTTTTCATCTAGCTGATAACTTACACCCATTATAACAAATCAGTAAATATACGTAAAGTACACTCCTGTGTTCTGTGAGCCATTCTAGCAAGTTTTTGAACCTAAGAAGGGAGTCATGATGTCTTAGTTACTTTCTCATTGCTGGGATACAGGCCGATGACACCCAAAACTTAAATGGGGAGAGGTTTATTTTGGCTTACCTTTTTAATTCATAGTCCACTGGCTCCAAGGCAGGGCAGCATGGCAGAGGGACACTGGAGAAAAAGCTGCTCATGTTAGGAGGCCAGGAAGCAGAGAGGGAAGCAAGTTCCCAAGAAGGGAGCCACTAGGTCTTTTAGGTCATAGCTCCAGTAACCCAGCTCTTCCAACCAGACCCCACCTAACAGCACGTTAGCTGTAGTACCCCATTATCC
This sequence comes from Chinchilla lanigera, assembly GCF_000276665.1. NCBI lineage: Eukaryota > Metazoa > Chordata > Mammalia > Rodentia > Chinchillidae > Chinchilla > Chinchilla lanigera. The sequence continues at coordinate 6,852,853 of NW_004955414.1, read as the reverse complement.
AGGCACCTTCAAAAAGTTCTGCCTGGGAACACATGAGGCCCTTGGGGGACTCCTAGATATAAACCATCATACAGGGGAACTCTAGACTACAGTTAGCCAGTCAATAAGTGTGGATGGCCTGATTAGCATGTCATATAGGAGCAGTCTTGTGCTGAGTCCTTAAACCTGTGATGTCTGGCACTCCAGGTAGTTGGTATCAAAATTAAATTGAATTATTGGGCAAATAGATGGTGTCCAGAGAATTAGAAAATCAACTGTCAGTGTTGGGAAAAACCCTACTCTGATCAAATATTTTCTTCTGGAGATAGGGTTTGTTAACAACAGAATTCTCTGAGGTATTTTGAAATAGTTCCTCTTTCCCTCCTCCTGCAAGAAGCATGAGGGAATTTTCCTCCAGTATTCACTGTAATTAGCTGGCGGAGCACCTAGCACTCACAAAAGTTGTGTGGCTCTCACTATCCTGGATTCCTGTGAAATTTCTGAAATTTCTCAGAGTTATCCTCACTGAATCTTCAGCATTTACCAGTTATAGTAATTATTCTATTTTCTGTTGCTATTACAGAATACCTGAGACTGGTTGGTTTACAAAGAATAGAAGTTTATTTGGCTCACATTTCTGGGGGTAGAAAAGTTCAAGTCCATGTCAGCCAAGCACTTTGTGTGGCTTTACCTGTGCAGAAAACAGAAGTGCAAGTGGGCACATGCAGAAGAGAGAGAACACTAACTGTAGCCTTGACTTATTTATAATAACTGGTTCTCAAGGTAACTAATGCAGTCTCATGAGAGAAGAACTCACATGAAAGTCAATAATCCATTCATAAGAGCTCCAGCCCAGAACCCAGATGCCTCTTAATAAGCCCTACCTTCCAAAACTGCTGCATGGAGGAATTAAGCATCAACCTGAATTTTAGGGGAACAAACCATATTCACCCATAGCATACAGTTTATATTTTCCGTATTGTACTGGTTTCTGTAGAGATTTTTTAAATATGTATTTTTTTAATGTTTAATTGACACATAGTACTTGTGTCATACTAAATAGTAAAACATAGTAATGTTTATGGTTGACATTTTTGTAGGAGAACAAATTGTATAATGATTTGATCAGAGTAACTGGCATATTTATCACCTCAGAAGTATATTATGTCTTTGTATTGGTTAAAAGAATCAAAATATTACTACTACTTACTATTTTGAAATATCATCATCAGCCATACTCATTTTTGTATGCAATAGGGCATTAGTACCTATTCTTCTCATCTCACTGCACTCCATATCCATTGTCTACCCCTGTAGAAGATTCTGATTTTGGGTTTCTGCTGTCTCTGCCTTTTCAATTTTGGGGCAGTTGTTTGTCCTGTGACCTCACTTTTTTGCCTAGTCTGAGTGGTGGTTTTGGTTTGGTTTGGTTTGATTTGGTTTGATTTTGCCCAACTTTTTACTTGTTAGGATGAAGTGGTGATTTTTTTTGTTTCTTTTGTATTTTTGTTTTTTGGGTTTTTTTGTTTGTTTGTTGGTGTGTGTGTTCCTAGGGATTGAACCCAGGGTGTTTGCACTGAGCTAAATTCTCACCCTCATTCTTTTATATTTTTATACTTTTGAGACAGGGACTTGCTATATCACTAAGTTGCCCATGCTCAACTGGAATGTGAGATCCTCCTGTTTCAGCCTCCTAGGGTACTGGGATTATAGGAGTGCATCACCATGCCTTGCTAAGGTGGTGATTTTTAAGCAGCTTTTATGCTGGAATTGAAATTAGAAGTCCCAGACCTAGATTTTGAGTTGCTCATGAGACACTCAAAGGGAGCTGTCTAAGATACCAAGGGATATAAATGTAAATTAGAGATATAGATCCAAACAATGTGAATATACAAATGTTGGTGAAATCACAGAATGTGTGAAGGTAATTGGGGAGCCAGGTAAATACAGTCCTGGGGAATTCCACCATTAAAGAGACAGCATACAATTTTGAACAATCGCTGAAAAGACAGTCACTTTCTGATAAAATTAAGTTTTTCCTGCTGCCTTGTTATTGCTCATATAAATTTATCAAAGTTCATTACCTTTTACTCTTTCACGCCTACACCTCCCACACCCCAGTTAACTAAACCAATTATATTACATAATCTGCTCATTCTGGGGCAATTTTTAATATGTAGACATTTTAACAGTAGAATAAGATATTTCAAACTACCTTTTAAGTAAAGTGCTACAGATTGGTCAGTAAATCATTTGTTTAAACATTATCATTTTAAAACAAAGATATTTTATTCTGGTTGACTATCTAGAGAAAAATTGAATACCAAGTCCTAAACTTCCAAACACAGGATTAAAATTTCAGATGCTGGAAGATTTCAGGAAATAGTACATTTTTACATGCTATAGTAAAGGCAAGAAGAGCACATCAGCCAAACTTCATATTATAATTAACCACTTTGCATTGACATAGCTTTACTTTAGAGAATGTTTGTAGGGATTTTTAATCAGATAAAAATAGGCCTGCTGTTTGCTCTATACCAATTAACATAGTTGACATTTAGCCAGATCTGCACTGGACACAGCAGGAGATGTACAGTTTGTCCTGATTCTGTGGGAAATGAAAAATGCAAGACTTGGCACAAGAAAAAATATGTGAACCCAAAAAGCATTGTCAAATATAGCAAGTCAAATTAATCTGAAGGCCAGTCCATGCTTTCCAGAGAACCAAGCAGGAAGGAAGATAATCGGAGTACTAATAAATACTAGAGACCCTAAGTTTAACTATTAATACTCTATGTTATTTAAAAGACATTTTGTTAGAACTTGATTTGATTTTCAAATTTTCTTTCTGTGAGTTTGACAAAGGTGAGAGATTTATACAATCTGAAAAGAAACCAGAGTATGTGTGAGTTTGATAAAGGAACTGGTAGTAGCTCATACACAACATGTAAAGACATGTTAAAAATTTTTAAGCACAGAACAACTACTTAGATATTATCTAGTCTAATTCTTACATGTATACATGAAAAAAGTTGGTCACAGCGATGTTACAGTCACACCTTTATCAAGTTCCATGGATACATTGCCCTCTCAGAACTTCTGCCACATAGCTTTGGGCTCATAGACTCAGAACTTTAAAGGTGGGGCTGGAGATTTAGCTCAGCGGCACAGTGCCTGCCTGGCAAGCGTGGGGTTGTGAGTTTGATTCCCAGTAACGGAAAAACAAAACAAAACAAAACAAAACAAAACAAAAAAAACTTTAAAGGTATATCCAAAATGTAGTAACATTTCAAATAACCAGAGTGATTGAGGAATAGTTTGTTCTGGTTCATTTAAAGTTCTGCATAACTAATATTTCAAAGTAAATTTTTAGGCTGGGTGTGGTGGCACATGCCTAATCCCAGCATTCAGGAGGCTGAGGCAGGAGGATCATTGCAAGTTTGAGACCAGCCTGGGCTACAAAGTGAGTCCAAGGCCAGCATGAACTGCAGAGCAAAACCCTATCTCAAAAAGACACACATACAAAAAATCTATGTATAGATTCTTAAATATTTATCTAAAATATCTTAGCTCATAGTCCCACCTTAGTAAGTAGTAGGTTGAGAACATGAAATTGCTGATAGCAGACAATGTTTTTCAGTGACAGAAATAGCATGTTTCACATGACTCAACCTAAGGTATGAAACTAAACCAAACCGAATATTTGAATAATATATAATAATATAATTTCCTCATTCCAATGAATATTTTATATTGTTTGATATAATAACTCCACATATAGATGGTTTTGATAACTATGTAGAAAATAGTCTGGCTTCAAAAATATCCTGACAAATTCGAGACTTGTCCTAGGCAGTCTCCAAGATGGACCTTAATGATTCACCTCCTAGTATTTATGCCTTTGTAGGCATAGGGCTGACACATGCAACCAATAGAGTGAGGAATTGGTGTTATGTGACTTCTGAGGCTAAGGTCATAAGCGATATTGCAGCTTCCTCTTTGCTCCTTCTTGGCTTACTCACTCTGGCAGAAATCAGCCATCATGTTATGAGAATACTCAGGAAACCTCTGGAAAGGTCCACGTAGCAAAGAATGCAGGCCTCCTGCCAAGATCCTGCTCTCACTTGCCAGCCTTGTGAATGAGCCGTCCTGGAAGCTTATTGTCCAACACCTTAGTCAGGCTTGCAGAAGCTGTGACAACATCCTGATTGCAACCTCATGAGAGACCATGATCCAGAACCACTCAGCTAAGCTGTTCCCAAATTCCTGGCCTGCAAAAAGTATGTGATATATTGTTGTTTTAAACCACTAAGTTTAGGGATAATAAATTGCTATTGTAGAGCTCTTTTAAAAAAAAAGAGAAGAGAACTCTAAGGTATACCTTGGCTTATGGCTGCATAACTCCAGTCTCTGCCTCTGTTTTCACATGGTCTTCTCTAACTGGATAATCTAGGATAATCTCATGTCTAGATCCATAACTTTAATTTTTTATTTCTGTTACACTAGGGATTGAACCCAAATCTTCCTGCATTATTGGCACTATACCACTGGTCTATACCTCTAACTTTATCTTTAATTTAATCCCATCTGAAAAGTCTTTTCCAAAAATCACATTTACAGATCGTAGGATGTGGACATATCTTTTCAGCCCACTCCTTGCTATTTAGTTGTTTAACTTCCCCCCTCCCCTTCCTTCTAGACACACACACACACACACACACACACACACACACACGTCACGGTTCCCTCACTGATTAAAAAATGACTAAATAATACTAGAACATTTGTAGTACTACTATGTGGAAGGAAAGAAACAAAGAAATGGCATTTTATTTGTTTTAAAATGTAGTTTATAGTTCACGTGTTTCTCATAGACCTGCAGGGCCCTCCCTAACTCTATGCCAAGGATTTTATTGGCTTCATCCAGTGTTGCTCTCTGAAGCCATCTTTGTGGGATGATCCAAGACCACACCAGTCTTTCTCTGTTTTGATCTTCGATCACATTTGTTCAGAATTCTTTTAGTATCTATTCTCTAACTGTCTCCAGTATGCATTGCTTATGTATTCAATTAGATAAATTAGATTGTGGACTCCCTGCTTCGGGACCACATCTTTTACTTATTCTGGACATTGTCTGCTGGGGCACATTACATGAATATCATTATGCATTTATTGATTGGCCCAATTAATGGAAACGTTTTTAAGGTACTTTTCTTTTTTCTTCTTTGAAGATCATTTGTCTTAGAAACTATTCCTTATTTCAGAACATAGTATAGAGATTTCCCACATGGGCTCTGTTATCGTTTGAATTTAAAGCAGTCCCCTAAGGATCATGTGTTCAGGGGGTTTGATACCCAAGTCAGCAGTGTTTGAAAGTGGGGCTTTGGGAAGGTAGTTGGATCATGACAACTCTCAGTAGATTATGATGGATTCATAATTTATGCACAGGCTGCACCTGAAAAGCCCATCCCTAACATAATGATGGTGAACCAGACAATCCATAGAGGCCCACATATCATATGCCTAAATATTTTAAAGTTATACATCAAACCACCGAACTTGTAGAAAGAAGTGTCTTACCTTCTACCTTAAGCTTTTTATTTTCTGAATTTCTTTCATATTTTCCATCTCCATTCTATCTCTGCCTTATATTGTATTTATTTTCAATGTCTGAAAAGATTAAAACACAGAATGTAATGTATTCAAAGTATTCAAATATATTTTCCATCAAAAAAGTAAATTAAATATAAAAAAGTGAAAAATTAAAATTTTTGCTTGAAAGTTATTCTTATAGAGTATTCAAAATTATCTTTTTTGAAATCCAAAAGGTGAAATAATTATTGAATATCAAATTTTAAAATCAAAATGATTGAAAGAAAATGTTTGCATTTATTTGCATATATTAAGTGTTTTAATAAAAATAAAATTATTCTCACTTCTTACATTTGTTGGTCACTTGGTGGCCAATGTAAAGAACTGATGTCACACTTCATACATGCTGTATACTGCCTGTATATTCACACATTGAAGAATAATGCGGATTACTTTATGTTACAAAATGTTCCTCAGCCACCACATCCAATAAAGTATTACTAATTAATGGCTACTCTCTGGAAACACAAATTGAAATGTGAAGAAGAGCTAGTTCATGCCTATTCTCTGGAAACACAAATTGAAATGGATGCTGTGTATACTGGAAAATGATACTGCATTATGCAAAAATCTTTTGCACTCATGCTGAAAGGCAGGATCTGAAAAGTTAGTCTTTTCTTTTACCTAGACACTTCTGTTATTCAAATCTACCCAAATTGCTGGTGTTCATCTATAAGTTTGGCAATAGTACAAGCCACAGGACTTCCCAGCATTTAGACACAGTTTTCTTTCATTTAGGGACACAGGACATGAGAGGTAAAGAAGTTTTTCCCTGGGTCCTGAATGCCCTTAAGCACAAGAGTGGATGCTTCAGAATGTATAGTACTACGCCAATGCTGAAAGCCAGATCTCAAGAACCAGTGATGCCCATTTGTTATAAATTTATGTTTTGTATTTTTTTTTTTTTTCTTTTGGTTCTTTTTTTCTGGTACTAGGAATCGAACTCACGACCTTGTGCTTGCCAGGCAGGCGCTGGGCCGCTGAGCTAAATCCCCAACCCCTATGTTTTGTGTTGTGATATATAGGGCCTCCTAAAGTTGGGTAACCTTGCTCAGGTAGCGGGGATGTGCTCCTGCACCAAAAGCTAGTCACTGAATGTCAAAAATTTCTTTATATTATTATATATGATTCATAGATTAAAAATGATGTTACTTGTACTGATAGAGTATATTAGGAAGAGTATAGATTGGAAAATAGTACCTGGGTTCACATCTCATCCTTGGTATTTAGCTGTGTAACTTTGGGCAAGTTACTCCACCTATTTTTTTTTTGTCTCAATTTCTGTATATATAACCTTGAAGGCTAGTTGCAAGGCTTACAACCACCTCTCTAACAAAGTAAAGAACAGTATATAGATCATAGCAAGCATTATACATGTATTAATTTTACATACATTTGCCAAGCACTGTGTTAAACCTAATCCACTCTTGGAAATAACACAATAATTAGTAGTAATTATAATATTTACAATTATCTTTCAAATACCTTCATTATATGGCAAATACAGTATTTACGTTATCTCATTTAATCCTTGGAACAGCCCTAAGAGGTGGGCATTACTCTCAATTTCCAGAGGAAGAAACTGAAATTAAGAAAGTTAAGTAATGTGCTCAAAGGCACAGATAGTGACAGAGCTGAGCTTTGAATAGAAGCTTGTGGCTTCTAAGCCTATAATCTTTTCACTTTGTTGTTGGTGGGCCAATCATGTCTGCTCATCACAGATTTCTAGTTCTGAGATCACAGAGCACAATGGTACTGTTATTTGTTAGGATGAAAATTATCAGTAAATTGTAATCACCAAAATGATCCCTTTGAGGGCAGAGATAGTTTGATTCATCTCTTTACACAATACCTGTTAGGTAGAAGATATACACTGAGGGTGGCAAAGCAACAATAGAGTTTGTATCCTTGATTGCAGAATCTTTATACCAAGACTGTACTCTTTATTTCCAAACTCCACTTATGTGAAAGAGAAATGAATTTGTATCTTTTTAAATGAATGATTATTTATAGTTTTCTGTTTTCTCAGTTTTACCCAATTTCAAGAAGTAAATACAATAGTATTTTCATATAGTATTGTTCTCTCGGGCAAAGTAAAGAGAAGGCTTTGAACTTATCTCCATGATCACCTCCTTTTTCTACTCATCCCAAATATCCTAATTCCACCTGGTCTAAAGAAACTAAAGACATCTAGACAGCTTCTTCAAAGATGGGGAACTTGTCAGTTAATCCTAGTGTAAATGTATAGTAGCAGTTTCTCTAACGATATGCTTATGTTCTCCTATGATGATCTAGTTAGAGATTCTGGATTTTGTTCTGTGAAATTAGTGTAAATGATTTGTTTACACAGTTTATTAATTGTATACCTTTATGGAGCCTCAGGAGTTTTCTTGGAGCACCAAGAAAGACCAGCAAGCCAAGTATGACTTCCAGCCTTGACTTTAAATTGGTTTATGCATCATATCATAAAGTACCACCCAGCTATTCCCTCAGAAAACCTAGTTTTTCTTTTCAAATGTTTCCTCAGTTTCACACTCTAATCTCTAAAATATTCCAATCCACTATTACATATTGGATCCTATTTTGTAAGGTTATATATTTTTATGTTTTATTTTTACTCTTGAAAATATATTTTACATTTCCAATAATGAATAATTATTCTTCAGGTAGACAAGAGTTGAGGGTGAGAGAAGAAAATGAAAGAAGGATTATACTTTAAGACAAAACAAACAAAAAAAGGAAGGACAAAATTTATCTTCAAACTCTCTTACACATTAAATGTTTTAGCTAAATAAATTCTTATAAGCACTACAAAAAGATTTTTAACCAGGAGGAACAAAAGCCTAACCAAACCAAAAGGCAGGTTTTCTATGATCTAATAAGATAATTTTGTCTCCACAATTAGTAAATAATTGATGTTGCTGAAATAGCACATGGAAAAGTATGCTTAAATATTCCTCCAATGGCAACAGTGTACATGATTCAGACTATGAGCAATGGCAGCATAGGATGACTTTGGAGAAATGTACACAATTGCCAAATCACATCCTGGGGTGCCAGAAAGTGTGAATCTTCTACCCACTATAAACTCATGTCTTCAAGATATGTTGACACATTTATTTGTCATGTCTTCAGTCTGCAGTGTGTCGTAATACAAAATGTTCTGGGTACAAGGTCAGAAGACCTAGTTCTAGTTTAGGCTGTAACAGCTGTAGCCTTACATCTGCCATTTGGTCTTGCCCAGAGTCAATTCCCTCATTATACATTGGAATTAATAATACCTGCACTGCCTGTTCCACCAATATGTTGTAAAGATAAAAATTATATGTATGTACTAGGGCTTTGTAAACTTAAAAATTTCAGCATTCTCTTACTGCTGATTTCCCATATACCTTCAGCTCTACTTACAAATCTCCCTGAAAATCTTATTTTTGATAGGAGCCAGTCTAAGAGATCTTTCAGTGACCTCTTTCAAGAGCAAATTATTTAATCTCTTAAATCTCTTTATCTATAAATGAGTTGGACTAGACTGATAGGTCAAAATTTTATTTAGAAACAGAACATTTTTATAAAGTTATTTAGGACATCAGTATAGAAAGTGAACAAAAACAGGTTTGCTCTTGGTTGAAATAGGTGAAGCTAGAATGAGAAGAACTGAGAGTCCTACCTAATTATGCCTCTTCCCCCACTGTACTTATTTCAAGCATCCACTGAGACCCCTCACAGTGAACCTCAGACCTTTCCCATCCTAACTTTTTTCAAGTTGATGAAATTATTCTAGCTCATATGTTTCTATCATTTTCCAAGCAAAAACTGTCTCTACCTTAAAGGGATAAATAAGAACTATAGTATAGATGGACACATGTCCTGGGCTCCCCATTGACCTTAATTAACAGGTAACCCATCAGTCCATTATCTCAGTCATTCTGAACTAATGTTATCTAACCAACAAATGTGTTGACTTATACACAATGCAGTATAACCAAGTAGGTACCAAATGCCTTGAGATAGAAGATGCCCTTAAGGAGCTACATGAAATATCTCATCCCTCCTGTAGTAGAGAATTCTGCATGAAAATCTAAAAGTAAATATGGAATGGACAATTCTCCAAGTTGTTCTTCATTACATATACAGAAATACTTCAGGCTCTTTGAAATTGTTTTCAGGAAGAATGACTCAGAGGTAAAGAAGCCACTTGTAATAAAGCTAGCAATGCAATGCCATTTCTCAATGGCCCAAACAAAAGAGAGTGCCTGGGAAGTTAGCAATCTTCTTTTGGATGCACAGGTCATATGATTACAGAGTGTTAAAGCTGGAAATTATGCTGGAGAATAATCGGTTTATTTTACAAGTGGAAAATATGAAGTTCAGAAAGATTGTGGACTTAAAATTGGGAATTAATTCAAGTTTCATTAAGTAATCATTAGCTGAGTGCTAACTGTATGGTTGATGGTAGACATAGGAAGAGAAATAAACCATGATCCTTGTATAAGTAATAAGAGAAGACAACCAAGTCAATAATCACAGTTAGATTGTTGCAGAACCAGTACGCAAACCCTGTATCCATGTTCTTAAGCCAGTATGTGTCCCACTGGCTTACAGTGCCTCTCAGATTTAAACCTAAGAAATTACTAGTGAAAAGCCATGGTGTCGTAGTAACTTTCTTGTCGTCAAGACACAATAACTGATGCCCACAACTCTAAAGAGGAAAGGTTTAGTTTGGCTTATAGTTGGTAGAGGTTTCAGCCCAAACCTGGCTCCAAGGCAGGGCAGCATGGCAGAGGGGCCTCACAGAGGGGAGAGAGAGAGAGATATCAATGGAGGATGAAGGGAAATAGAACCTTCCAGGTTACGGCCCCAGGGACCCACCTCTTCCGACCAGGTTTTACCTCCCAACATTTCACCCAGCTATAAACTCATCAGTGGAAGAATCCACTGATGAAGACCACACCCCCATAACCTAATCACCTCCCCAAAGGCTCACTTATAAGCACATGAGACTTTTGGGGAACATCTAGATATAAACTGTAACACATTGTTGGTATATCCAAAGGTACAGTAATGTCAACAAAGTCTAAGGGTACACAGGTACTTACGTAAATTTCTTGAGGACCTATCAATAATATGACTTATTTGAGACCAGTTGGTGCTATGTTGTCCAGCCTGGGCTTAAACTCAATTCTCCTGCCTTAGCCTCGTACAAGTAGCTGGTGTTATAGGCATATGTCACCACACTGGGCTTTTAAGACTCTGTTCTTATAAGAAAGTTCTTATGAAGATTTTCCACCAATACTTATAAAAGCTTCTTAGACCACTGAGGAAGTCATGAATGGAAAAGTTCTACAAAGAAAAGCACTCATAGCATAGTCTTTACTCTAACTGTTGAAGAAGTCACCTATTTCTCTTCCTATGTCCCAAAGCCTTGGAAAAGTCCATTATCTACTAGCATTATCTACTTTTCAAACTACCTATGTAGAAATTTTTTTAATTAGCTGCCTGATTTTTTTCTTTAGTATATAAAATACTGAAGAACTATAAAAACATTCCAGGGCCGGGGATATAGCGCAGGGGCACAAGCGCCTGCCTGGCGAGCGCAAGGTCCTGAGTTCGATTCCCGGTACCCAAAAAAAAAAAAAAAAAAAAAAAGCAGCCATTCCAAAGATTTGTACCATCATTTAGGAAGAATAAACAAACACAACAGCTAAAGAAAATCCTACAGCCATACCTATAAAAATCTCATTTCTTTGTCACTGGCAAAATTCAAAAGTAAATTCTTTCTTACCAATTCCTACTTATTATATCCTTTCTAATCTATACTATATTTACAACTATAATGAAATAAAACCAGCACATACAGTGGTACCTTAGTTCAAAAACTTCATTTGTTTCACAATTCTGGAAAAGATGGCCACGTTTGTGTTTGTGCAGGAAAAATGGCCTCAGTCATGTTTGTCACCTGATGTCGAATTTGCAAATAAAACCAAAATTTTGCTAAACACTTGTTTGTGAACCAAATTGTTCACAAACAAAAGTGTTTGTAAACTGAGGTACCACTGTATATCTCATGAGAACAATAGAAAACTAATATTCCTACATTAACCTGACAAGTGTCTAGCAAAAGTACACTGAGTTCAGACTATATATTAGCCAACTTTTGCATCAGTGGCACAAAATATCTGATACTTGCAACTTAAAGGAGGAGAGGTTTATTATGGTTTCAGAGATTTCAGCCCATGATTGGTGTGCTGGTTCCATTGATGTGGGTCTGTGATGAGGCAGACACTCCTGCTGGAGCAAAGCTGCTTGCTTCATGGAGACCAAGAAACAAAGAACAGGGGAAGAGGGCCAACAAGAGATATGCCCTCAGCAGGTGTGCCCCAGTGACCCCACCTCCTGCAGCTGGGCCCCCCCTTCTAAGAGTACAATCAACTAGCACCTCTGTGATCCACTCACCTCTCCAAACGTCTCTCAATCCAGTCATGGTGACAATTGAGGTTAACCAGCACAGGCTACTTTACAAGGAATTCATCATTTATCCATCTGTTGAGTAAGATGTAGTGACTATTTTCTACATAAATACTATGATACAAGGCGCTATGAAGAATACTAAAGACATAGAATAGAAAGTCTGAAGACATACCTACATCGGAACTATCTGGAGAACTTGTTTTGAAAAATGTGGGTTCCTAGATCCTACTGTAGGTGCACTGTATTGGTTACCGTTCTGGGTTGCAAACAACAGAAACCACTTTAGGAAAAGAAGGAATGCACTAGAAGGACATTAGAGGTTCACAGAATTGACTGGAGATGGGGCCAAGAAAGTTTGGGGAACAACAAAAATCATACTGCAGGAACGATGTGGGCTGCATGCTGGCACTGCTAACATCTTGACTTCAACCTTGTCATTTTATCACTGCTGTAGACTGAAAGTTCTGAAAAAGAGCCTCCAAGTGAGGGACACCCAGTCCAGTCCTCGGTGACTCTTCCTATAACTGTACACAAAGGAAGAGTCCTCAAAAGTGAGATTAGGGTAAAAATGAGAATGCAGTTGAAAGCTGATTGCTCAAAAGTTGCAAATGCCTGGTTACCTGGTAAATCAGAGTCTCTGAGGTTTAGGCTGGGGATTTTTCAAAGTTTTAAACAAGCTTCTAAGATTGGAATTCTAGCATCTGAGGAAAACTGATGGAAAGGATATTTTCTGTACCCTAGAAGAGATTTGAATCAAAATGGAAAGCAGAAGTAGCTCAGTCATGAAAATAAACAATAATTCTAAACTCCTGATCAAATGTAGTTTCCCCCTAGACACTGCCCCATCTCTAGCCCTTGCTCCTGTCAGCCGCCCATTCAATTAAAAGTGAGCATCTTTAAAAGAGATATTAGGCTTAGGCAGTAAATTTCAATAGCATATAAATCGTCATTCACATTTGATGCATACAAGCAGGTTTGGAAGGCTGTACACCAAAATGTGAACAATGAAAAAGAAAAAAGAATTCCAAGGAAAATATAAGCAAATACATGACAGTACAATTCAAAGTGACTAATTTTTTAAACTTCAAACTCTTGTATTCTTTCTGTATTTTCTAATTTTTCTGGAATGAGAATCTAATTCACTGTGAGTACAGCTGATCATTATTAGTGACCATATTTAGATTTCACATGGCTGGTAGTTTCAGATCTTCCAAAAAACACTACATATCAAAATTCTAAGTTATAGAAATTTTCACCAATATCATTTGTAGAATGTGAAGTGAAAAGAAGTGGTCACTAACAAGTCCTATAGTGCAGTTAATTAAAGTGTATTTATTCATAAAAAAAAATCAACATTTGAGTAACTCCCTGGGTACAATTTTGTCCTAGGCACTATGTTATAGGGAAAAAAATTGAGAATGGTACTAGCTAAAGAAAAAATACAATTTTAATAGGAAACAAAAAATAATATGAAAGCCAGGTGTGATGGCACATGCCTGTAATCCCAGTGCGCTGGGAAGTTAATACAGGAGGATCACAGGTTTGATTCTGGACTAGACAACCTGGCAATTTAGCGAGACCCTGTCTCAAACTAAAAAACTTGAAAGGGCTAGTGATGTAGCTCAGTGTGAAGACCCTGGGTTCAACCCCAGTAATACACAATAAATGAATGAATTTATAAAATATGAAAACATGATATAAACAAGTACATATGGCATAATCTAGATTCCAGAAAGTGTCTAATGTCTGGCTTAACAGCTCTAAAGCATGTTCATTAAACTTAATGGATGAGAGCAAGACAGTTTCTTGTGTTGCATTGACGTGAGATAGGCACAAAACTAAAACAGAAGACTCATACTCAACTCTGAAACAGAGCATTGACTTCTGTGTGGTGTTTGGGCCTGGGGCAACCAATAGCTCCTTGGCTTTTTTAAACTGAAAAGTATCTACTTAACACTCACTAACAACTGTCATACTCCTAGCTGATTACAGAGCTCAAAGACAAGACAGAAAATAAGTGAACCAACAGAAGCTAGCAATATTCAGGCCATTAAACAGTGGCTGTCTCCTCGTAGGGGCTCAGTAAATGTCCCTTGTTCAATTGTCACTCACATAAAAAGACTTGCTGTTGTTACACTGATCTATCCACCTCTTCTAATAACTGTTCCTCTTCATTTTCCCACTCTTCTGGCTCCCTGCGATGTGTAACATACAAAGAGGAGACTCACCATCTACAGTCCCTTTTAAATGAAACATAGAATGAATATCTGGATGTCAAACACTGAAAAGTGCAAAGGTATATTACAAAGGTAAAATTGCAAACCATAACCTAAAATGTGCATTAAGCTAGAGGTCCATCTGAAAAAAAAAAAAAGAAGAAGAATTAAAAGCAATTTGGTCACAAATAAGAAGGGATTTTTGTGCTGTGTTTATATGTAATATTTCAAGTTTTGTCTCTATGAAGCTTAGAGAGATTTGCTAACCACATATTAAAATGCAGCTAGCTGGTTAACTCACAAGTCAAGTCTTGTTGGTGTAGACCATTATTATTCTGACTATTACAGTGAATAATTATAATAAACATATATGTAGCACTGTATATTACCAAAGTAATTTACAATATTCTTGGCTATTACTTTGCTGATATTTTCAGTTAAAGCCAAAAGCAGTTCTTTCCTATTCACTAATGAGGATGACGTTTGACTATTTTGTGGAACCTATAGGGAAAAAAAGAGAGATGCACTAAATTTTTAAATATTTAGTGTAAATTTAATTAAAATACCCAAACTTGACTAAGAGAATAATGAAGCTGTATATATTAATGGTTAAATTATTAAAATAATGTCATTTTATTTTAAATTTTACTTATGCAATATAAGAGACACTGCTAATCTATATCAATATTTTCACAACTTTTCTGATGCTGTAAATCACAAAGAATATAGTTAAAAATATAGTTCCTTAACTCCCACAGTTTGAACTTTCTATTGCCAGTACCCATGCACATGATACAAATGGGAAAGTGTCAGCATGCATATACAGCCTATAAAAATGGCAAATTGTTTAGTATCTATTTCAGCATATAAGTGGTAAGGTTCACTGCAAAGCGAAAATTGAAAAGCAAAATTAACGTTGGTGTGGATCTGAAAGCTAATACCTGAGTGCTGTTTTCTAGGCAGTAGGAGACTGGGAATAATGGTTGATGCTGCAGGTGAAGCTAGAATGTGAGAATGCAATAGGATGGTCCTCAGTATAGTAAGAAGGAGAGAATAAGAGGTACAGTTGCCTAGAGACTAATATACTAATGTGATACGTGGTTATGAGAAAGTGATTAAAGAAGTGGTTTATAGTTAGGATTTTGAAAAATAATAGCTCTTGTTGATTGAGTGCTGTTGATGTGCCAGGCCACTATCTACAATTCTTACAGAAATTTCTAAGATAGGTATTTTTCTTTATTGCTGAGATATAATACTCGATACCCATAATTTAAAGGACTTTATCTTGCCTCACAGTTTGCAGAGGTTTCAGTCCATGGTCAGCTGGCTTCAAGGCAGGGTGACATCACACAGGGCATGGCAGAGGAAAATTGGCTCATGGCATCATGGACCAAGAAGCAGAGAGTTAAAGGCGGAGCTGAAAGGGAGAGGAGATAAACCCCTCCAGACCATGCCCCCGTGACCCTCCTCTTCCAGTCAGACCCCCCTCCTGATAGCAAACTAGCTGTGCTTCCCCTCAATCCAGTCATTTCCCAAAAGTCTCCCCTATTACTGCACAAGGCTTTGGGGACCATCTACATATAAACCATTATTTCCATATTTAACAAGTGAGTACAGCCAAGGATATAGCAGCGGCAGGTCACCTGCCTGGCAAGCACGAGGTCCAGAGTTTGATTCCTGGTTCTAAAAAAAAAACAAAAACAGGTGAGTAAATTGAAGGTCAGGAAGTTTAATGACTTACCAAAGCTATCTAGCTATGCAAAAAGTGGAGTGATGATTTAAATCAGATTTTTCAATCCTAACGCTGACATACTTTCCCCTGTACCACACTGTCTTCTTTGTAATGGTGCACTCCCATTGATTTCTGTGATTCCTGGCATCAGTTTTAGGGTACAGCATACTCACGGAATCATGCTTAGTTGGATAGGAAATGCCTCTGCTACCAGTGGAGAAGCAAAACTTCAGAGAAATGTCAAAGCCAAATTGGGCCCAAGGTTCATAGACTAGGTGGGTTTCAAGCCTTGCGCTCACACTTCTTTCTCCTTACTTCCTTTCCCAGCATTTATCTGCAGCTCACCTCCATCTCACCTCCAGTGTGGAAAGTATCT
>NW_004955414.1:6832917-6836330 GCF_000276665.1 Chinchilla lanigera | reverse complement strand
CAACTTTTCTGATGCTGTAAATCACAAATAATATAGTTAAAATTATAGTTCCTTAACTCCCACAGTTTGAACTTTCTAATTCATGAGGTCTGGGATAAGACCAGGAAAATTGTATTTTTACCTAATACTATAATAAATTCTTCTTATTAAGAATACATGAAAAAGGGCTGGGGATTTAGCTCAGCGGCAAAGCGCCTGCCTGGCAAGTTCAAGGTCGTGAGTTCGGTTCCTGGTACCGGAAGAAAAAAAAAAAAAAGAATACATGAAAAAATAGTAGTTTTTAACTCCTGCCTACATACTAAAAACTAGATACACATATATTTTACTTACATAATCAAGTTGTTACCCACTGGGCTCAAGACACTTGATATCTTTTTTGTTCTTTCTAACAGTCCATAGCACTCCCAGACAGTGTTACTACTTCTAAGAATCAAAATCGGAAAGGTCAAATAACTAGACTAACAGAAAAGTTAAATAGCTAGATCAAGATCACAAAGTCAGGGCTACTTAATTTTTAAAATTTTACTACAGTAAAAGACACATTGCCATTAATTCTCTCCAAATACTCCCCCTCGCTTCCATCATATTTATCCCATTATTCATTTCACTTTCAGAAGCAACTGTAAAAGTGCCCTTTCTTGAGTCTTTATTTGCACTGTCATGGCTCCCTCAATACTTGAATTGATTCAAAATATTTACCTTTCATAATCATTTTGACTTTGGGGAGGAACCATATCTAGTGGATAAGGTAGATGAAGACACATTGTAATGTTTTTATTTGACAGAAATTGCCATAAACGTTTGATCAGTACAGAATGATCATAAAATATGAATGTTTAAATTAAAATTTTTATTATAGTAAGAGATACATTGCCATTAATCTCTCAAAATACCCTCTGTTGCTTCAAACATACTTATCCCTTTGTTCTTGACAATGTACATTTTCTGCAGTGTTTTTTAACTTAAACATTTACCATATATTTCAGTCCTTTTCAATGCCTTGCACTGTCTGTATTTTCTCATGTATATTGCCAAATCTTGACTCTCAGAAAGGAAGAGTGGAGGGAAAGAAGCAACAGAATCTCAGTGGTGCATTCCAGCTTTTCAAAATTGAGTAGATGTAATAAGTTTAAAAATAATGAGTCTACCTTAAAATTCTCCAGCTGAAATGTAAAATTGTTAAAAAGAATTATGTAGAAGTCCTAGAGAAACTAGGACTGGAGAAAATGTATGGTCAAAAAATAGATGGAATACTATAGTTAATTTCTCTGTTGTGTTGAGGTAGATATTATTTTTTTTGTTTGTTTGTTTGTTTTTTTGGTTTTTCTCCGGTACCGGGAACCGAACTCACGACCTTGCGCTTGCCAGGCAGGCGCTTTTTGCCGCTGAGCTAAATCCCCAGCCCCGAGGTAGATATTATTTTGTTAGGAACAGTCCCCTTTGCTTGAGGAAATAGAGAAAAGAGGAAATACGTCATTTTAAAAAATTCTATTTTTATTAGTACATATTTGCAGTACATAATTACATTCATCATAGGGAGCTGATACATGTGCATAACACAATCTAATTATTTTCTCATCCCCTTTTCCTCTCCTCCGTCCTTCTCCCGCCATCTCTCTGTTATCTTTCCTGTTGCAAAAGATGTTTCCCTGTTTCCTATTATCTGTCTTTTTTTTTTTTGCACTTTAATTTATTTATACATTGAGGACTCTCATTTAAGAGAAACTGTATGATACTTAAGCTTGTGTGTCTGATTTCACTTAATATAAGTGGTCTCGAGTTGCATCCATTTTCTTACAAATTAAATAGATCGTTGTTACAGTTTAGATCTAGAATGTCCCCCAAGACCCGCATGTGTTCAGAGGTGGGGCTTTTGAAAATTGATTGGACCATGAGGGTGCTATACTCATGAGTGGATTAACCCACTTATGCTTTCATAGCTGACTTCCTGCTCAGCAGAACCAGGTTACTGGGGGTGTGGTCTGGAAGTGTAGGTGTCCCTCCCCAGCTCCTCCTTACCCTCTCCACTTCCTGACCATGAAGTGAGCAGCTTTCTTCTGCCACACCCTTCCAGTGTGCCTTCCTAACCTTGGAGCCAGGTGACTAGGGACTGAATCCTCTAAAAATGATGAGCCGAAACAAGCCTCTCCTCCTTTAAATTGTGGATGTCAGGTATTACATCTCAGTGACAGAAAGCTAAAATGAGATCACAGTACCTGACAAGATCCCGTGTATTATTTCTCTGAAGTTGGCAATTCAAATTATGATGTTATTTTTTTCTGGTTAGAACTCTTAATTTTGACTGGCAGACACTAAGACAAAAGCAGTGCCATATGTCTATATCTCTATTTATCTATATCTCTATATATCTCTGTCTCAATCTCTATCCATCTATATCGCCATCCTCTTGTTCGACCTTGTTGCTGAAAAGGAAGATTCTTCACAATCTCTTGATATGCAAGCCTAATTGTAAGAATGAGGTTGTCTGTACAAACACAATAAGTAATTCTAACTTTTTCAAAAAAGACAAGCTGAGTGGAGCCAGTTTTTGTGCAGAACATAAGTTCTAGTATTACCTTAAAAGACTCAATAAAAACCCTTCAGATCTTCGGTGGAGAAATGGTACAGGTCTATAATGGTCTATAACCAGAGAGGGAGCCTCTGTGAGCAAGTTGATATTGAAATTAGTGCCCTCACCTTTTAATGTGTTGTATTGGTAAGAATATAGAAAATGATGAATATTTTCAGTTTTATTACAAGATATGACTGCTTCCTTGGTTTTCAAAAATTATATTTCTTTGGCTTCTTTGTAACAATGTGTCTTAATATTTTGGTTCACACCCATCAGAGAAGGTGCTCATGGAGATATACTATAGGGTGGGGTAGTATGCTACTTATAGCTTAGGTGATACCACAATTTGATAATGAACTTAGCTCAGGGGAGCTTCCATAAAGGTAGCAGACCTATCACACCATAAAAGGACAGTTATAGAAATTAGCATATATCATACAAAGATCATTAGAAGAATCTTATAAACATAAAGGGCTTGGTTCTAAAGCAGCATCAAAAATCATGTTATCCTAATCCTTATACAGAAGGGATATACCTTAGATAGAAGAGATATCCTTAGATAGAAGAAATAAATAATATTCTATAGGAATATTTAAACATTTTAGAGGGAATGGTTTTCAACTACTTTTTTTATTTTAAAGAGAAAAAACACTAAAAACAATGACACAAAATTTCAAACCAAGATACAAGGAGAGTAATAATGATTAGTACATTGCTTATTGTTATCTTCAAAGGAGTTGCTCAGATTACAAGGTATAGGCATGAAGAATAGATCACATGACAGAAGCACAAACCTTTCTTTTCAATGAACTAATAGAAATTAGTAGTACAGCTATCTTAA
>NW_004955414.1:6825280-6827641 GCF_000276665.1 Chinchilla lanigera | reverse complement strand
TGTGAGTCTGAAGACAGGCTGGATTACATAGTGAGACTCTGTATCAAACAAACAAACAAACCTCGCAAAACAAACAAACAAATGAACACACCCATGAAAAACAGTGTATAGTTTGCATAAATAACTAATTATTACTGGAGCATGGCTTTGTGCAGAGGGAGAAATGTGGCTGGGTTGTTAATGTCAAGGTCGCATTATGGGGACTGTTCTTCCCTTTAAATTTAATAACACTGTTTCCTCAGCTTAATCATTTGCTGTGTTAATAGCCCAATCCTCTGTACAGACTTAACTTCAACCTAGCAGGAAAGGTGAGGTATAAATATGATAAGTATTACCTCTTAGACAAGTTTGCCAAAGAGCAGCTCAACCCACATTGTTACTTGGAGTCATTCTAAGAAGAAAGCCGTCTCCCTACAGAGAAGGCAGTTGTGCACAGGAGATAGTGCTGATGACGCTGTACATTTATTTAGTCTTTTACAGTTTACAAAGCAGTTTCCTGAGAAGGGTTACTACTTTTATCTTAAATACTAGGAAATGGAGGCTTACAGAGATAAAGCAACTCAATTAAGAGGGCGAAAGATAATTGCATGGTGCAGCAGGGACCCAGCAACTCTAATTCCATGTCTAGAGTTCTTTTATACCAGAAGATACTGTAAAGGACACGGACAAGTAGAAGACTAGAAAACTAGTTACTTCCAGTCATAAAAACAGTAAATTTAAGAACAGAAGGAAGCTTTCAGATTACCTAGTTCTTTAGTTTTTGAACTGTGTTCAGGGAGGGGGCTAAGTAGAAGGTGGGATTGCGTATAGTGCAACTTTTATAACATTAAAGTGAAAAGAAAAAGTTGAAAAATCTCATTTAAATTAACTGTCTCATTTCTCCATGAAAGATAGGCTAAGGAATGTTAAGTAACTTGTCTAAATCTCATAACTAGCAAAGGACAAAGATAAGGCTAGCACTCAATCCTCAAGCATCTGTGTATTTGACAAGCATGTCATAAATGCCCTCATTCTCCAAATACTTTTCTTTGATTATTTCAGGCAAATCATTTACATGTGGCAATCAAATAATGGATAATGAGCTCTTGCCTTAGTCTCTTCTGATGATTCACACTTGAATCAGTCCATCTGAATTCTGAATTTCACCTTTTCCACAGGTAAAATGGAGACGGTAATTCCTCTTTAGGCAGCTCCTAAAGTGCCGCTGTTGTGATGACTGTAGAAGAAAGTAGTGCATGTTCTCAGAGTTCTTCCAGGGCAGACACAGTTAAGTTCAATGTCTTACTATTTACAAATGCCTACCCAAAGTGTCATTGTTTATAAGCAGAACTCTGCAATTTATCATCCTAATTTATTTGTCATTCCTTATTTGAAGCTATGGTTTGTAACATTGTAAAGTACTACTAATTTATGAAATAATCTCAAGAGTTCTTATCATATTGGCTTTCAATAAGATTTTGTGATTTCTTGCTGCCTGCAAGTGGAAAGTAAATATTTTTAGGTCAAATGTCTTTTCTCCTAGAGAAGCTATCAAAGCAGCTATCACTGAGAGTTCTAACCAGTCTGGGAAGCTCAGAGCCAGATGAGATCACAGGACTTGTATGCAGGTTATGGAATTTGGAACTTGCCCATCTAACTGGAAGTTTGCCCTCCTTAAACAGGAATACTAAGAAAATATCACAGACTTCCAGACTGATCTTGAAAGTAGGCTAGTTTGCTCATGACTTTGGCCAACTTCTTAATCTTTCTGAGTCAGTTTTCTTACTTGTATTTCCTAATCTTTCCATCTAATAGTACTGACAAGGATCAACAAAGAGAACATACAGTGACATACTTTAAAAATTGTGAAGCATCTACTAACTAAAAAAGTTGTGATTTTAAAGAATGTGTCAAACACTATAATTATTTACAATGCATATTTCAACCAAATTGTTTCAATTTGTTAGAAATATTCACTTGGAAAGATAAAATATTCAGGTTGAAGGAAAATGGTGTCTTAATTTATGTTAGTCTCAGCCGGGCGTGGTGGTGCATGCCTGTAATCCCAGCACTCAGGAGGCTGAGGCAGGAGGATTGTTGCGAATTCGAGGCCAGCCTGGGCTACAAAGTGTGCTCAAGATCAGCCTGAACTGCACAGGGAGACCTTGTCTCAAAAAAGACAAAAAAAAAAAAAAAATTTATGTTAGTCTCTATGCAGAAAGTAAAATGCCAATACTGAGTCAAGCAGAGTTAAAACTAAGAAACCAGTTACTTCCTTACTTGGCATTATCACAGAACAACAAAATATTTTTATATTTCCAATTAAAAGGACTCTATTAAAATCCTACTCTGAACAATCCAAATACCCATCAGCTGAGGAAT
>NW_004955414.1:6820224-6825180 GCF_000276665.1 Chinchilla lanigera | reverse complement strand
TTTTCCCTTCTGTCTTTTCTCCTTTCCCCTATCCCAGTTTCTCTTTCCTTTTGAACAGTTTCTTCCCATTTCCCAATATCTGGTATACATTGTGGATCTTATTTACTCTTTCAGCTTCTTACACTAGGGAGGCAATATGGTGTTTATACATGTGAGACTGATTTATTTCATTTATGAGTATGTTCTCAAATTACATCCATTTACCTATAAAAGTCTGCAGTTTATCCTTCTTTATAGCTGTGTAGTACTCCATTGTATACAAATACCACATCTTTTTAATCCATTTCTTAGTTGATGGGCATTTAGGTTGTTTCCAAGATTTAGCTATGACAAATTGCACTGCTATAAATATGGGTACACATATATCTCTGTGGTATGATGTTTTTATTTTTTCTGGGAAGATACTCAGAAGGGGAATAACTGGGTCAAATGGGACCTGTAATCCTAGTTTTTTGAGGAATCTCCACATTGATTTCCACAGTGGTTGCACCAGTCTCTACTCCCACCAGCAGTGGAGAAGTGTTCCTTTTTCCCCACAGCCCCTCCACCATTTGTTATTGGTTGATTTCTTGATGGCAGCCATTCTTTCCAGAATGAGATGGACTCTCATTGTTGTTCTAATTTGCTTCGCTTGAATGACCAGTGATGTTGTACATTTTTTTGTATATTTATTTGCTGTTTGTATTTCTTCATTTGAGAAGTGTGCATTTATCTCAGATGCACATTTTTGGATTGGGTCTTTAAATTTGAGGGGTCTGAGTTTTTTCAATTCTTTATATGTTTCAGATATAAACCCTTTGTCTCAGGGACTGTTGACTAAAATTTTTTCTTCTGTGGGTTGTCTTTTTACTCTGTTGGTGATTTCTCTTGATGTGCAAAAACTTTTTAATAGGATGAGATCCCAGTTTTTGATTCTTTGGAGTATTTCCTGTGCAGTTTGGATTTAGTTCGCGAAGTCTCTGCCTAAACCTATGTCTTTAAAGAAACACAGACTGATTATAAATTACTCTAGGTCCTAAAGCACTAAGATGTTCCTCTGCTTTGTTAGCCTTGACAGTGCTAGACAATTACTGGCCTGTGGGACATCTGGAAACTAGCTTGATTCTTTTTGGTCTCATGATAATATTATCCTAGTCACTACCAGAACAGCCTAAGGAAAGGTTTGGTGGGGTGATTGGACTATATTATACAGGGGACTTGAGCATGCATGAATTTTGGTATCCTCAGAGGTCCTGGAACCAATCCCCTTCAGATATGAGGGACACTCCATCAGTGCCTTGGAAGGAAAGCTGAAAGTCAAGAGAACTCAAAGGGTAGTGATTAAACAGTGACTTCATCTTTTAAAGCACAGCAGTGAGAAGAAACAACAGTTGAAGCCCACAGTGAACTACAGGGTGTGGGTAGAATAATTTACCCAATCACCACCAGCATGTTTTTCTCTTGTTCTTTTGCTTTTGCATTGTCATCTGCTCTTTCACTGTTTTTTCTGTTCCTTTGTCACATGTGTCTTACTATCTCCTTTTCTCCTCTTTCTGCCCCTTATCTAGCATTCTTTTCTCCTACCTCTTAGTCTTTTTCTTTGACTTTCATTTCTTCTCCCCTCTACTCCTGGTTTCACTGCTGTCCCATGTGTCCCATCCTCCATTCATCAGAAAGTCATCTTTTAAACTCAAAAATTAGCCCACATCTCTTTCTTGCTTAACCCAATCCTTTCCATAGTCTCTCACTGTACCTAGAACATAACATTTTTGCCACATCCAATAAGACCGTATATCAGCTGCCTCTGCCTACCTCTATAATCTCACCTTCCATTTCTCATCCTTTTGTTCAGTTCAATTCAACTACTTTGTACTTTTCTACTATCCCATGCTGCCTTGCACACGCCTTTGGATTGCTGTTCCCTCTACCTGATTAGGTTTTTCCCAGGCCATTTCATAGCTGTTTCCTCATCCTTCAGATCTCAGCTGTGTTCTCTCCTTCTCAGGGTAACCCTGTGTATTAAACTTTTATTTTTGGAGGGGGCTATTAGACGTAGCTTTTAAAATGCTGTGTGTTATGGTTTGGATTTTAAATGTACTCAAGAGCTGATGTGTTGAAGGCTCAGTCCCCAGTACAGTGGTGTTCAGAGGGAGGACCTTTGGACAGTGATTCTGTTATAGGGATCTGATCTCATGAGTGGAGTAGTCCATTTATGGGTTCATAGTTTAATGGGTTTGTGGGAGGCTCTTTGTTACACGAGCAAGTTCTTTCTGTGTATCCTGGCCCATATGATATGAGCAGCTCTCCTTCACCACATGTGCCCACCATGGTACTCTGCATTGCCACCAGCCCAGAAGTAATTGGACTGAGTGACTGTGGACTAAAACCTATGGAATCAGGAACCAAAATGAATATTTTATCCTTTTATTTAATGTTTTGTTTTTCTCTTGTTTATCTCGGGTATTTTATCACCATGACAGAAAGCAGACTCACAATATGCATCTATTACTTTTTAAATTAAGTTATCTATTATTTTTTTTTATTCTTTGTCTTTTTGAGACAGAGTTTCACTATGCACTTCAGGGTGGCCTTGAACTCACTTTGTGGCCAAGGCTGGCCTCAAACTCACAGTGATCCTCCTGCCTCAGCCTCCCATGTGCTGGGATTACAGGCCTGAGCCATCATGCCCAGTTTGTATCTATTACTTTTTAAATTAAGTTAAAAATAAATATGAATATAAACAAATTAAATACCCTCTCTAATCATTTTGTTTTGTTTTCTTTATCAAAGTCATGGTTATTTTCAAATTATTTTCTTTATTCATGTTTACTTCTTTATTATGTTTCCTACTACAATGTAAGCTACATGAAAGAAGGGATTTGTTTTACTGATCTCATGTCTGCCATTCTAGCTAATATGGCCAGCACCTACAAGGTATTTTGTATATAGTATACTCTCAATAAGTAGTTGCAAAGTGAATAGACTTCAGTCATCTAAGAGATGACTTTTGGCTGAGTATGGTCACGTGCATTCACTTGCAAAGAGTGTTTTAGTCAGACATTTTGTGCATATTGGATTTGGTTTATATGTTAAGATGTTGTTGCCAGTACCCATGCACATGATACAAATAGGAAAGTGTCAGCATTCATATACAGCCTATAAAAATGGCAAATTGTTTAGTATCTATTTCAGCATATAAGTGGTAAGGTTCACTGCAAAGCGAAAATTGAAAAGCAAAATTAACGTTGGTGTGGATCTGAAAGCTAATACCTGAGTGCTGTTTTCTAGGCAGTAGGAGACTGGGAATAATGGTTGATGCTGCAGGTGAAGCTAGAATGTGAGAATGCAATAGGATGGTCCTCAGTATAGTAAGAAGGAGAGAATAAGAGGTACAGTTGCCTAGAGACTAATATACTAATGTGATACGTGGTTATGAGAAAGTGATTAAAGAAGTGGTTTATAGTTAGGATTTTGAAAAATAATAGCTCTTGTTGATTGAGTGCTGTTGATGTGCCAGGCCACTATCTACAATTCTTACAGAAATTTCTAAGATAGGTATTTTTCTTTATTGCTGAGATATAATACTCGATACCCATAATTTAAAGGACTTTATCTTGCCTCACAGTTTGCAGAGGTTTCAGTCCATGGTCAGCTGGCTTCAAGGCAGGGTGACATCACACAGGGCATGGCAGAGGAAAATTGGCTCATGGCATCATGGACCAAGAAGCAGAGAGTTAAAGGCGGAGCTGAAAGGGAGAGGAGATAAACCCCTCCAGACCATGCCCCCGTGACCCTCCTCTTCCAGTCAGACCCCCCTCCTGATAGCAAACTAGCTGTGCTTCCCCTCAATCCAGTCATTTCCCAAAAGTCTCCCCTATTACTGCACAAGGCTTTGGGGACCATCTACATATAAACCATTATTTCCATATTTAACAAGTGAGTACAGCCAAGGATATAGCAGCGGCAGGTCACCTGCCTGGCAAGCACGAGGTCCAGAGTTTGATTCCTGGTTCTAAAAAAAAAACAAAAACAGGTGAGTAAATTGAAGGTCAGGAAGTTTAATGACTTACCAAAGCTATCTAGCTATGCAAAAAGTGGAGTGATGATTTAAATCAGATTTTTCAATCCTAACGCTGACATACTTTCCCCTGTACCACACTGTCTTCTTTGTAATGGTGCACTCCCATTGATTTCTGTGATTCCTGGCATCAGTTTTAGGGTACAGCATACTCACGGAATCATGCTTAGTTGGATAGGAAATGCCTCTGCTACCAGTGGAGAAGCAAAACTTCAGAGAAATGTCAAAGCCAAATTGGGCCCAAGGTTCATAGACTAGGTGGGTTTCAAGCCTTGCGCTCACACTTCTTTCTCCTTACTTCCTTTCCCAGCATTTATCTGCAGCTCACCTCCATCTCACCTCCAGTGTGGAAAGTATCTTCTACATGCTAATGAGAAAGTCATTCTAGCCATGGTGTGAGGAGAAGAAGCAACTCAGCAAAATCACTGCTGAGAGCCTGTGCAGGCTCAGACACGTGATCTGAGGAGCTGAGGTGTACGGCCCACAGAGAGAAAGAACTGGGTAAAATACAAAACTAAATAGGAGGATAAGCATAAGAAGAAAATCTTACTGACAGAGATGAATTAGTTACAGGACTCATTCCCCAAGGGAAGAGATTTGGCTCCATTCCCTGATACTCTCTGAGTAGAAACCTTGCTGTGAAGACAAGCTGGGGGAGGGGGAATCAATGACTAATAGGTACTTGCCACCTCGAGTTTTATGAAGATTAATGGGGCATTTTTGAATGGAGTAAAAAATAATAATAAAAATGGAGAAATGGGCTAAGGCATTGCAAAGATAAGGAGAAACAAGGCTTTTGGCTCTCAAACAATGAGAAAAATGATTTCTTCCAACTGGGAGATGCAGAGCTAATTATTTCATTATTTTGGATTCAGAATTCAGATTCTTCCATTTACCAA
>NW_004955414.1:6783095-6817499 GCF_000276665.1 Chinchilla lanigera | reverse complement strand
TTTTTTTAATTTAATTTTATTTTTTTCCAGTACCAAGAATCGAACTCATGACCTCTTGCTTGCCAGGCAGGTGCTGTGCCGCTGAGCTACATCCCCAGCCCCAAGACGTGGTATTTTTATAAAATGGAGTATTACTCAGCTGTAAAGAAAGATAAGCTAGAGGCTTTTATAGGTAGATGCAACTTAGAGACCACACTCCTAAGTGAAATAAATCGGACCCACATGTGTAAACATTGCATTGCCTCGCTAGTGTAAGAACCCAAAACAGTAAATAAAATCTGAAAGGTACAACAGATACTGTGAAAGGGAAAGGTTGTTTTTTTTTTTTTTTCTTTAGGGAAAGGTTTTAAACTGCTCAAAAGGAAAGAACAACTGGGATTAGAGAACAAAGAAAAGACAGAAAGAAAGAAGGGAAAAGATAAGTGTATGTATATATACACACACAAGATAGCGAAGGTAATTATACTACTAAGTTCTATTGGTTTATTGAAAGGAACAGTTAATGTTTAATTGTTTGATCATGCCTAGATTATTCAAATAACCACTTTGAAGATAACAATATGTAACATAACAACCATTGTTAATTTCCTATGACCTTGTTTTGAAATTCTGTATCATTTTTATTGTTTTTCTGTTGTTTTATGTCTTGTTTTTGTTATTTTGTTTTTGTTCCTTTCTCTTTAAAATAATAAAATAAAATAAAATTCTACTCTGAGTGTCCCAGATTTCTGATACTTTTCTTGGAGAACAGCATTTCTATGCTTATCCAGGATGATACTTTAAAAAATCTGGACCTACTTTCTAGTATGCACACAACCCAGTCACAGAAGCCAACCAGTATTTTAAGAGCACAATGTTTACTAGTGGATGTCTGGCTGGAAACAGTGTTGGCGGGATCCTGGCAGAGGCATTTATTCTCACTAATGATGTGAAACAGGACTGCATAATTATGTCCAGTTGTATTAAGTCTACCCAAGACTGTCATTTTGCAATGGAAACAGTGAAAAGCACTGACAAAAGTCCTGGGATTTTCCTGAAAAAGGTATTACATCTGACTGTTCCAATACTCCCAAACCTTTGCCCCAGGTATTCATTTCATCTAGAACTTTCTTTATAAAAGTGACTTCACAAAGTACAGTAGATGTCAGTCTGTTTTGCAGGATATGTGGGGACAAAGAGACAAATTATATATGTACCGTTCCAGACCAGGAAAAGAAAAAACATCAAACATTTCCTTTGTAGGGGGATTGGCCAGAGGTGTGTATGAGATGCGTATGCAAAGATAGCGACTTTTGGGGCTACAAGCCCAAAACCTCCAGGAATGCAAGGTTAGAGATTAAAAGATAGCCTACAGGGCCACAAATCCAATAGGATCAAAACACATTGCCTTAAGGAATGAGTGCTCTGGCCCTCGCCCTCCGCATACTCCAATTTATTACTTAGATTGACCCTCAAGACAGTCATGTAACAGACCATCCTGAACTTACCCTGTTCTTCCCCTGCCCTCTATGTGAATTCCTGCACAGACATCCTTTTATTTGTACTTTATTCTTGCTTCCTGGTTCTATCAATAAAAAGCAACGGAAGCTTCAGTTCAGGGCTGTCTTTTTTCCTGAGACTTTCTCTGCTGAGAGGTCTCAGTTAAGGCAGCCCCTCTGGGTCCTCTTAGAGCTCAAACTGCACAGAGAATCCAAGTAGTCTCTCATCCTTTATGCTGTGGTTGTGAAATGCGACATTCCGTGGCAGCAGTACTAAGTACTGGTCTGTATATTAACATGTCCTTAATGTAGAAGGACAGTATAGTCTTCATCTCTTGCCCCAGAAAATCTATTGTTGGTTATGTATTACCATTTTCTTTTCTCACTATACCTGGAGCTGGAATCATCAGCAGTTATTTGTCAATAAGGAAAAAGGACAACAACATTCATTTTGGCTTCCTATACATTGTTACTCTAGCCCTCTTCTGAGGGAGAGTAATTTCTGTCTTTTAAGGCTTACATCCCAAACTTAGATATGTGGGTAGTCATTTGGTATTTAATAGAATTCAACTCATGTGCATAGCCCTAGAAAATGATAATTGGTAAGAAACTCTGGCAAGGCAAATGAATAACAGCAAGCCTTAAGATGGAAATCTTTAGAAGAATGGAATAGCTGTTATTATTATTTAATATCAGTATTACTCAGTACTAGAGCCATTGAGGTAATAATCATCAGCTTTCTTTTCCTTCTACCTCATTTCTAGACTTTCAAGAAATCTTCATTCCATTTTCCAAAATGAGATGCTGCTTCAAGGACTTTAGAGGTGAACCATGAGATAAGGACACTAAATAAGCAATTTTTTGAGATTAGTATTAAATAATATCTTTGTCTTATATTAATAATTTAACTACAATGTTTGGCAAATATTCTAAAGATTTGACTATTTTAGAGATATTCAGATATTTATCTGAAACCAAATGTTATGGTTATTTCAGATGGATTGGAACTTGGACCCGGGGTAAGAAAAAGTCCTATCTCATTCCTTCCATTCCTTTCTTCTGTTTTTCCTTCATTTTTCCACTCTTACGGCCATTTGGTTCTCCTTATCTATATATGCAGCAATCTTTCAGTGGAAGGGATCCAGGAAACAATGTGCTAACGTGATTTTGTGGTGACATTCAGAGATATATTTGCAAGGCAAGATGTTGCTGCTGTTTTCATAGGCCCTCCAGCGAGCTGTTTGTGCCTTGACTGTTGATACAGATATGGCAAACGATTATCCTTTTAATCTTTAACATTGTCAGAGTTAATATATACCCTTTACTTTCATTACTGCCAATGTTAATATAAACCTTTTAATTTTTAACATTTTCAGAGTTAATATAAACCCCATTAATGCTTTCCAGCTGATGAAACACAGGAATAATCACTATGAACCAGTTGTGTCAGTGTTTTTTTCAGTCAGTAGCCAGTACAGTTTTTGTTATGATATTGTCAGTAGTTATAGTGATA
Source organism: Chinchilla lanigera (assembly GCF_000276665.1). NCBI lineage: Eukaryota > Metazoa > Chordata > Mammalia > Rodentia > Chinchillidae > Chinchilla > Chinchilla lanigera. Next base: position 6,814,508 of record NW_004955414.1, on the reverse strand, counting down.
ATTGCATTTACTTATAGCATATTTTTTGGTGTACCAAGTAATATCACCCTCAGTACTCCAGAGTAGATTCTCTTTAGACTACCACTCATTCTTCCAGACTTCTGCTATTGCTTTTGTCATCCCATGACCTCTCCTCTGTGCTGCTGTTCCTTCTCCTATGGGCTTTATTCGCTCCTTCCTTCATTCTTCCAAGTATGTTTAACAGAGACCATCACATATACTAAACTTTACTAAGTTTTTTGAGGCCTTCATAACATTGTACCACAGACTAGGTGGCTTAAAAAACAAAAATTTATTAACTCATTGTTGTGGAGACTGTACATTTAAAATCAAAATATGCTATGGCTTGTATCGAAAGGATGCTGGAAGTGGAACTGTGGGATTTAATGTTTGTCCTGCTGGATTTTGGTCTTGCTTGGTTCCCGTCCCTTGCTATTCACCTTGTTTATAACTTTTGGAATGGAAATATCTGTCTTGTGCCATTGACTATTGGACGTGTTTAACAGTTTTTCTCATTTGTACAATGGCCTGCAGTTAAGAGTTTGCTTAGATGTCAGAAGAGACTTTGGACTTGGAGTTTTCGTCAGTGCGGAAACTGCTAGGACTTTGACAACTCTTAGAGATGGACTAAATGCCTTTTGCATAAAGGGATGTGCATGAGTCTTTGGAGAGCCAAGGGCAAAATTTTATGGCTTGTGTCTAGATGTCCTCCCAAAGCCTCATGTAATCATAGGGGGTGCCTTTTCAGAGGTGACTGGATCTAGAATGTGTGATGCTGGGATTGATTCATGGTTCCATGACAGGATCAAAGGCACCAGGATTAAGAGTGTGAGTGCTACCCACCCTAAATAATCAGGATCAGACATAAGGGATAGAAAAGGCTGCGGCTGTCCCTAGCCTGTTTTGCTACCTTCTACCTGCCATGAATTGTTTCTTCTCTGTGATGCATGTCTACCACGCCACCCTGCTTTGGAACCAGCCAATTATGGACTGAAACTTCTACAAACTGTGAGCTAAATAAACCGTTCCTCCTTTAACTTTGGGTGTTAGGTATTTTGTCTCAGCAATGAGAAAAGTAACTCAAGCAAGTTATCAGAAGGATTATTCCTTCCAAGGGCTGTGAGAAAAGGATCTGTTCTAAGCTTTTCTCCTCAGTTTGGGGTTGGCTGTATTATTTGTGTGTCTTACTATCATCTTCCCTCTATGTATGTTTCTGTGTTCAAATTGTGCCTCTTATAAGGATGATGGTCATATTCGGTTAGTGTCCACCCAAAGGACCACATTTTTACTTGATTACCTCTGAGAAGATGGGCTGCCAAATCAGGTCACATTAGGTTAGGACTTTAGTGCATCACTTTCAGGAGAATACAATTTAGCTCATAATACAAAGGCTTGAAAGTAACAGGCAGAAAAACCACATAGCAAAGAAGAATTTAAATTTTAAGTATCATTATCGCATAATCTAGTGGCAATACTTATTTCAGGGCCTCTCTCTTTCCAACTACCATGTTTTGGGGGCCAGCTCATCTAGGTGGAAATTTGGTAATGCATATCCCTTTTTTCTGTCACAGTTAATTTTATGTGTCAACCAACTTGGACCACAGGGTGCCCAGATATTTGGTCAAACATTATTATGTGTGTTTCTGTGATGGTGTTTTTGGATGAGGTTAATAAATTAAAGTAGACTCAGTACAGCAGATCACCTTCCATTAAGTAGCTTGGTGTTATCCAACAAATAAGGCCTAAATAGAACAAAAGACTGACATGTCTTATGTAAAATATGAATTCTTCTGCCTAACAACTTCACACTGGAACATCTGTTCTTCCTGTTGTAAGGCAGCTTTCAGCTTTAGGACTCAAACCAACATATTATCTATGTAGAGTTTAGACTTGCCAGTCTTCATAATTACATGGGACAATTTCTCTCTCTCTCTCTCTCCCCCTTTCCCCTCTCTTCTTTTTCTCTTCTCTCCCTTCCTCTCCCTCTCTCTTTCTCTGAAAACCTCTGACTCTCTAAGACCAGGTCCCACCTAATGAAGACAAACCACAAACAACATAAGTATCCCTTCAGAATCAGAACCTATCAACCCCAGAGCCAGCTGTTTATTTTACTAAATATAATACTCAACACCCCTAACCTGAAGCCTCTACATCTGGACTTTTCCTGTGGGTTTTAGTCATCTTTAGGACTGAGATGCCTCTCCCAGGGATCTCTCTGAGAATAAGGCAAGAATCTTCCCCCAGGTCATCTCCAGCTGCCAATATTAGTGCAATCATGGATTGAGAAATACTGAGGTCCAAACTCAGAGTGCTTTGCTACATGCACAAAACTTCTCATGTATTTTTTGTTTACATTTCAAATCATTCTTCTCATCTAATTTGATTTAGGAGTTTTCATGCAACTAGAAAATTCTTAACCAACTGTATTTTATAGCATAATATTCTATATAGGTGACTTTGTGAGGAATTAGCCTTGACTAAGACACAACACAGAATGCTCTGAAGTTTAACAGGTCAGAAGGAACCAAAAGTCTTCTAAGTTCTAAGAGGTTAACCTATTTCCTCTGACTCTGGTTTGAATTTCATCTCTACTTTAGGTACTTTTCCAGATTCTCATTACCTCATCCCCTGTTCACCCCTCCCCCAAGACTGTATGGTTCTCCTTTAAAAATTTCAATATGGACATAAATATTTTTCCTTGGCAAACTTTGCATAACTGAGACAGGCAGTATTTTCAAGAACAGCTTTACTAAACATGAGGGAAAACAGAAAAGAAATAATTACAGAAAACATACATGGTATAAAAATAGCCATGTTTTCAACTGCAGGTTTCTGTTTCTAAAAATTCCATTTAAAACAGGAAATCTTTCCTGGGCATAGAGCTCATTTACCCTTAGTCAACTATATCCTTCAATTTTGCTATATCCTGTCTGAACTCCTCCCCTACCACTAACACCTCATCCACCTCTGAGCCCTGTGATCTTGAGCCACTGTCTCAATATTTTAACCCATATCACAAAGGAAAAACACCTAAAACCTTACTTTTAAAACAAGCACTCTTCTAATAAAAATATCCCAGACTCACAAAGAACTGCCAAAATGTTGTGTTACAAGAAATTTTCGAGAACCATTGAGTTTGAAACATCAACCATTCTAAATACTGACATTAAACCCGCATAAACCACAGTGTAGTCTAGGAAGTGATTCCTGGAATAAGATTCTCTGCATAGGATTCTTTGGTTAAATAAATCTGAATAATATTGGGTTAAGCTGTTTCATAGTTTTTCCCTCTGCATAATTCTAAAGCATTTTCCTGCATTCAGCAAATATGTATTTAGCACCTAGAACCAAACAAACAAGATCATTTCCAATAGTGCTGTGGACTCTAAAGTTCTTAAGGGGTGACGTTATAAGAAGTAAGTGGAAACGGGGCAGCCCAAAAGGCAGGAGGAACAGTGAGTCTGAAGACTTGGCAGGAAAGAACACTGCACGATGGAGGAAGAAAAAGGAGCCTCAGTGGCCAAGCTGTGTGCTGAGGTTTGATCTTAGAGACCACGATAGGAAGGTATTATTGTTAATAAAACAGAAAGCAACTAGGAGGAGTTTAAGTCTTGGCATGATCTGATTTACCATTTGAAAAGCAAAGACTTTCTTCATTGGAAAATGATTATTGTATGGAGAAGGGAATTTCGGGGACGAGATTTCATGTGGAAGCCAGTTAGGAGGCTCTTGGAGTAGTTCATCCAGGGATGACCAAGCAGTGTGGGAGGAGACCGAGATGAAGCTGCCTAGGCACATCCCTTAGTAGAACAGGATTGCCTTTGGGGTTAATGTGGAAAACAGAAAGAGAGAAGCCAGTAATGACTTCTAGATTTGGGTCCTGAGTAATTAAACACATGGTGGTAGTATTGACGAAGCTAGGACCAAGGAAGGAAGGAAATCAAAAGACTGTCTTATTCATGATAACATCAAAATACCTAAATATGTATGATATATAGATATAGATATAGATATCTGGAACTTAAGAGAAAAGTTTTAATATATAAAGTTAGGAAAATGGTTAAGCATATAGGTGGCACATAAAATCATGAAAGTGGGTAAGTGCAGTCCTACCACATCTTTGTTCAGTGTAACCTCAAATATTATGAGGAATTTGACTTTTTATTAAATATTCATAGAAGTTATTTTTGTGAAGGAGTAAGATTGGAGGTCTGGAGAGGTCCAGGAAATAAATGTTCTTTTTTAGAGGTAAAACATGTATCATTCAGGTACTAGCATATGATACCGATGTTTCAATCTATATATAATGTAGAACATCATTTGATGCTCTAGAAAGAAGGGAGATACATCTTTTGCAAAAGGAAAGGGGGGACCAAGAGATGGAAGGAAAGGAAAGGAAGACGAAGGGAAGGAGATGAGAAAAAAAGAATTAAGATGTGCTATTACATGTACTAATGCCCCACAAAGAGTGTAATTGCTATGGACTGTAAACGTACCAATAAAAATTTAAAAAATTAATTTAGATGGAAATATTTTTCTCAACCTTCTATTTAGTGTTTTACTTGTTTTTGTTTTAGTTATAAGGAACAGGAACTCTCTCAGAAGCCCCTAAATTAAAATTCATGAGGGAATATGAAGGAATTACTGAAAAGGAACTCCCCCGGTGCCAGGAAGGTACCGGGATCTAAGACAGCTTTAGGGTTGGGTTTCTTCCTAGGCTCTCCAACCTGGCCCCAATACCACCAGTTAGATGCATGTGCACACATATACATTCACAAATACTCAGAGGCTGCGTGGACTCTCCCTTGTAGTACTTCTGAAACCTTCCTTACTATGCAATTATATACTAAGAATTATAATAAAATTCTCTATATTTAAACACCACGGTCTAAGTGGATTACACTTGTCTTGGAGTTCTGCTTTATACATAAGACCAAGGCCCAGGGCAGAAAGACATGATCCAATGATAGGAGCCCTAGATGGGTTTGCTAAACCTGAATTCTGTTCCTCTGTGACTATAGGGAGGTAGCTTGGGTCTCAGATTCCTCTTATATAAGGGAAAGGGATTGGATTGATTTATTTCACAGTGTGACTTGGTTGTGGTCATGTAGCAGGTGGATCATAGCAGAACAGAACCCTATCACTTAGTCCAATATTTTTTGTTTCACATTGCATGTCCATTTAAAAGATTTTTTTACAAAATCCAACCCATTTTTTCTCAACTATTTGGACTGCTGTGCAAACACTTCAAAAGACAGCATGGTACAGTCAAAAAAGGATAAGCTGTGAAACCAAAAGTCCTGGGTTTGGATTTAGGTCTACTTTAAGCTGTGTTGTTTTGGAGCAGTTACTTAACTCCTCAACATCCATTGTGTCATTTGCCAGTCAGGTGAATTTAACTCCTCAACATCCATTGTGTCATTTGCCAGTCAGGTGAATATAATATGTGACATGGTCGCTGGTCTGCCGAAGTGAGATTGTCTACAAAGTGTTACAGACATAGCAGTTCTACTTCCCAGCTTCCTCACTCCAATTTGGGGGAGATAAGTAATTATAGCAAAGCACTGATTAAACAGGATGAGAATGAGTTGTGTGGTAGTTTCAGGTCCTGTATAAGTAATATTTATTCAGGATAATATTTTAGTTCAAACTTCCTTGTTCAAAACCTTTTCAAAATTTTAGTCCATGTTTCCCCTCTGGAAAGCACACACTCTAAATATAATTGAATCTTTCTTGATGATTGAATTCTCTGCCATACCTCAGGCTTGTTATTCCGAACAGTGATTGAACTGCTTGGAAAAACATGGAAAAGGTGCAAAAATTAGTTGGGATGTGTTGAGCTCAGGAAATCTTCTAAAGTTTGTTGTTTGCTTTTAATTGAAATCCATGCTAACAATTTCTTTGTGGTTCCAACTTCTAAATAATGTGAATGTCCCATTTATAATGAGGACTTTGGATAATGTGTTCTGTTTAAACAAATTAACAAACCTTTGTTTTTGTTTTTGATGCCTACTTTATGGAAGGACCTGAATCACGCACTACTCAGAACATGAAGAAATATAAAAATTACTTCAAAGACTTAAAAAATATATACTGTCATTAACAAGGCAAAATATAAACTCTTAAAAGTAACTACAAGAGCCAAACAAATGCAGGAAGTCTTTGTGAAAAAAAAGTCAGTACTTGAAATGGGACTTGAACCATGGCAGCATTTGGACCAGCAGTACTCAACAGTAGGAGGAATGTTTGTGGGAAAAGTCTTTAAAGCAGAGCAGAAAGTCTGAATAAACGCATGGGCATGGGAAAGCTTGGAGTATTAAAAGGACTATAAATTGTTCATTTTAGAGATAATTAATGCTAATGCAAGATATTTAATGGGGACATTCCTAGTTTTTGATTATATGTACTGAATATCCAAATATTTCAAAAAGTGTTTCTTAGGCTCTGGGTTATTAGAAATTATGATCTGTAATCTGCTGTGCATTCTTTTGTAAATTAATCTCTGTAGTATCATCATGCATAAATCACAAGAAAAACAGGGACTTCCATTTTGCTTGCTTTTAGAGGCCTAGACCTACCTTTGAGACATCAGAGATGTCTGGAACACCAGATATCTCTTCCAAGACCATTCTCCTTTCTAGAAGAGCGTGGGAATAAGTCCTGGGTTTGGACATCCATTGGCCTTCTATAAGCTTCTCAAGCCAGGAGAGTGGAGGCGGGAGAAAGACAGGTTTCTCTAATCTCTTCTTCACTTGCCTCACCTGCTCCTTGTTTACCAGCCAAGTCCTGCGTACATTCCCATCCCACACTGGCTCCTTAAAAAACAAGATCATTTTTATTAGAAGGGGAGAAAGCATGATATGTAAGAGTCAATGGACTTATACACATTTCTCTTTATGAAAGTGGAAAATGAGGGAAAGAAGAGAAAATCTCTGGAGGACCCTGGTGTTATGAGACACGGCTCAGTTTGGTTTGCTGAAGCCAGTACTTCCAACAGAGGTTTAAAGGGAGTGGGGTATGACACAGAAATGTGTATTCCACGTTGAATATTCCACATTGAAACATCTAAGTGAGGTCCTTGTTAAAAATCGCTACATAGATACTTCCTTAAGCATTTCTAAACATTGATTGATTCTAAAGAGAGAAAGTTGGTGAGATTCTCAAACTCAGCTTTCTATACAAAGCAAGTGTAGACTGTGCCAAAAATATGACATTATGGGTTTTTAAAGAAGTAGGCATTTCATCAGGGATAATTAATGAGGAAGGAACTAGTGTTTTCTTCGTATCCAGAACCAAAGTTCTCTTCCAGTCTTCTCTTTTTTGTTGTTGCTGGTTTTCTGTACATGGCTTCTTCGTTCCTGGCCTTCACTTTTACCATACTGCAAAACTGCTCCTCACTTAGTGAAAATCCATTTCCTAACATTGCACAGGTAGAATGGAAGGGAACTTACTGATTGTTAAATTTATCTCACTGACCTTTGAGAAAAGGAACATGAGCCCAGGCAGATAAAATGGTCTTGCTGCCTACAGGGAGGACAGAGATGGAAGTGAGTGATAGAAAGTTATAAGATCATCCATGTAGTGTTTTGTGGATTATGGAGTGCTATCTCATATGTGACTTTTCATATCCTGTGATGTAGGTGATTTATCGTGTCCATTTACAAGTAAGGAAACTGAGGCTTTGTAAGAGAACACATAAGCCCAAGATGGCCATGACTGTAGCTCAAGTTATGAAGGTGGGTATCTGGAAGGCAGTGGGTCAACAGAACTCCAGCACAGGCACACCTCTCCATCCTTGTGTAAATAACTTATGTAACCACTTGTCCCATATAAGATTTGGTACTGGCCAACAGCCACTATTGTGTGTATAGCGGCTGACAGCCACGAGAATGGCTGGACAGAGGGCAGCTGGATGGACTATGGGCCTGAGGACTGCCACATGTGTGTGTGTTCAGCTGAGTAGCACCTGAAAATAAAGATGTCTAATCCATTCCACAACTCTTTGTCTCTTCATCGGGCTGACCAATTCTCAAGTAAACCTCCCAGGCTGAACTGGTGACAAAACAGGCCCAAAACAATGCTCTTAGGAGGGGAAAGAGTATATACGTCATCTTGGAAACTGTCCACGGCAAAGCCTTGTGATTCTGAAGTGCCAGACTCTGTTCTAAAGAGTGAGATATTAAAAACATTAGTAAGCTGCTGCCCCATGTGCTCACGTCTCTAAGGAGAAGGTTGTCAGTCTCCCCCAAGACTACACACAAGGCAACTTAATGCTGTCATAGAAGCTACCTGAACCTTGGAGGAACTGAGTTACATGCAGCCACTTGACTTCCGTCTAAACATGATCATGTGGTAACTCTTGAAAGGGCCAGCTCTTCTGCAGAGGAGCCTGCATTTTAAACTACACAAAACTGAGAAAATCTTTATAGTGTGAGAGGTGAGGAAGGTTGGCTTAAAACTATAGAGGCATTTGGGGTTTCGTTGGAAATGCAGGCAGAGTTGAGGTGAACTAGAAAGTTTCAGACTACTTCTTGTTCTCTTTTTTTGTGAATAGTGCCTACCTCTGTGGTCTTAGTTTTTCAGGGTGACACTGAAAACATATATTTTTTCCTTTGATTCTTAGCAAAAGAACCTGATAAATAACTACTTCCACAAATGTCAAAAATTGTCTGGAACTTTTGCTCATCCTAGACAAGGCTTCGGAGCTCCCTGCAGCGGCACACATAGCCTTAGCCAACAAAGCTTCAGCAAACCACTGCCAGGGGACTAAATCTGGCCTGGTGCCATTTTTGAGATGCATAGAGTTAGGAATAAATAGTTTTATATTTTTAAATGGTTTTTTTAAAATCAAAAGAAGAATAACATTTCATGATGTGAATATAATATTAAATTAAATTTTCCATGGCCATAAATAAAGTTTTACTGGAATTCAGCCACTCTTATCATTTATATCTTGTTTGTACTTTTGTGCTCCAATAATGGAGTATAATAGTTGCAACAGAGTGTATGGCCCTCAGGGCCTAAAATTACTTGCTACATAAAGTCTCTGCCAACACCTGTCTTAGAGCACTAATCACACTTTATGAGAACTGGTTTTATTTGTATCCATTTCCCCAGTTAGACTTTTGAGCTTATGGAGTCTATTTCACTTTGCACAGAATGAGGTTTTACTCCTAGTTAGCACCCTTTAAATGACTGTGTAATGAAAGAGAAAAGAAATGCATGATGTGGGCTTGGGAAAGTCAATTCCCCTTTGTGGGCTACAATGTTTCCCTTCTGTGAAATGAGAAAGTTGGCTAAGGTGACCTTGGTCCCATCTAGCTCTAACATTCTGTATTTTATACTAAGTTTAGTGCAGCTAAAAATAAACATTATATTCTGTTCACTGAACAACTTTGGGTTCTTTCCTAATGTCCTTCTCACTATAAGTTAGTTTTCTAAGTTTCTCACAAAGGGGATGTCCTTACTATATAACTCTTCCTAGGCTTATGATGTTAGTGTGTGTGGTATGTGCATACCACATCTGGTACATAAATTATTATGAATTCATAATTTCTTTTCTTCATCTCTGCCTGACTTGTGTGAGTCCAGTGCCATGATCATTTTTCACAGGTCCTGATCACTAGTAAAATGCAAACACAAGCAATCCATGGACTACTCCCTCACCTCCCTGTATCCCATGGCAATGTCAGAAAACAGCCAGGCTATGCTTTAACATAGCCCACTTCTTAGAAGAATGTACTACTTGGAAAATCATGGCATTTTCAAACCTAATTGAGATAAAAGTCCTTGCCCAAACTTCACACATGTACAAGGCCATGCTCTTAGGTGGTGTTCAAAGGGACTACTTCATGGTATGATATGTAGTACAATAAATACTCTCTTGAAGCTAGGCAAGGAGCTGGAGCTCCCAGTCAGCCGTATGTTCATGCTGGTAAACAACTTACACTCTACGTTATACTGTGTTGCTAGCAGTTTTTCGACTTTTTTGTGTGTGTTTTTGCATTCTATCATGTCTACAAAACTACTGTCTGTGTATACATGAGATATTCAACACTTTATTGTAAAATAAGTTTTGTGTTAATTTTCCCTGTTGGCTATTATAATTGCTCTGAACATATTTAAGGTAGGCTAGGTTAACCTATGATGTTTTATGGGTTATGGGGTATTAAATATATTTTCTGCTTATCCCTTATAATAGAATATAACCCCAATATAATCAAGGAGCATCTGTGTAGGTATCTGTGCTCCCCATTCAATGTTCTACCTACTACTTGAATTCTAACAGAAGTCTCAGTGTCTTTAGCCCAAGGAGTGAGCTCTGGAGAAAGTGTCTAACAAAAATGTTTTATTTATTTTTGTCATTGTTTGGTTGCTTATTTTAGAGAGAGGATGGCCTTAGAGTCATTTGGTTGTCTCTCTGGTAATTCAAAAAGCAGATCAGTGAGAAAACATACTTTCACTGAAGCACTCTTCCAGGCAAAGGTGAAAGACCTATGGGATGTAGATGGATCAAATGAGGACTCTTCCCTAGAGCTCATAGACCCATAAACAAACTAGGAAAGAAAGGATAAGAAGTAAGCTAACAGAGATATACACAGAGCCCTGAAAGGGCATGAGAACATACCACTCATCACCCGGAGACACAGGAGCTTACTGCAGATTACTTCTGAGCTGATTCTTCCAAGAGTCATAGTTCTCCCAGGCAGTGAAGAAACTGTGTGCAAAGGCATGGCGTGTACAGGAACTAGCAAAGAGCTCCATGTGGAAGGTACTCCAGGTGTGTGGTGAACTGGGAAGAAGAGAGGATAATAAGGGCAATGAAGGGAGAGGGATCTAGAGAAATAAGCAAAAGCAGCCTGCTTTGATGGAATCAATAATGGCTGATAAGACATGTGCATAAATAATTGTGACACATGATAGAATGAACTAATGTTTTTCAGAGGATCAAAAGAAGTGCAGCGGTGCTCAGACGAGGGAGAAATGACTTCCCACTTGGGGTTAGGGATCATGTCACGAATAAACCAGGCAGGGTTTCAGTTTGTCCTTCTACCTATAAAACTCAAATAGAAGTTTAAGATCTGCAGTATAATTATCTGACCAATCATGTTCTGTTTGGGTGATATCTTTAACTTAATAGGCATAATCCTAAAATTCTCACACACTGCCTAGTAGTATGTGCGTTCCCATTACATTACATGTTGCCTGCATTCTTCCCCACTCTATTGCGGGTGCAGACATAGAACAGCGTGTGACATCTGGTGAGTGCTAAACAAATGTTTGTGGAACCAGTATTTTAAGCGATGTATTTTTACCACAGCAACTACATTCTTCAGATTTTTTTAGTGACTTTAAAATAGCCTGTCCTTTAGTAGCCCTTCGTGCAACTGTATTTGTCATACATCTGGATTTCGAACTTTGAAAATATAAATACACAGACATAAGCTAGGAGACCTTCATTCTTATTTTCAAAAATTCTTCCTGTATCAGTTGAAACACTTGAGAGGAAGGTGAGCGAGAAGTGTGGCTTAGTGAAAGCACATCATTTCTGGGCTGACAGCCGCAGCTACCCCTGTACATGGCTGGCTGCCCACACAGTGTCAGGCCAGGGTAGCTCCTCTGTCTTAGCCTTTGCCCAGTAAGCATCCAGGCTTTGAGAGTCTTGGAAGGATGTAGTTGGGGTGCTTGGGCCTTGTTTGGGCTCCTTTCAGAGCTTTGGCTCCTCTTTAAGGAGAGGAAAACTTCCACGCCTACAGGGACGAAAGAGTGTGTTGCACAAACTTAGCATCTGCCTGACCCTGCTGAGAATGAAACATTTACTGTGCCTGATTATCGCTGTCAAATGGGTCATCAGTGAAAATCTTTTTTTAACCCTCTATGTTCTATTTTTAAAACCCCTTTGATTTCTGTTTAATTTTAGTTTTATCTGTCCATAGAACTGGATGTACATAGATTTCATTTTGAGTCGAGGAAAAGGCTTGTTTTATATTTCAAGTTTTCAGTCTCTTTTGCTCCTTCAAAATTTTGAATCCCTGTTGTATTTAGAAAACAATAGAGAAAGCTCTCTTCGTGGTTTCACCATCTACCCAAAATAAACACTGTAAGAATCCTCTCCTCTATTTCTCTCACCATTCCATTCTTGAGTCCCCTCAATTCTACCCCAAATCATTTTCACATGTGATCTCTACTGTTCGGTACCTTAACTGAGGCTTTCTCTCTGGATTTCCCAACACTCTCTAAAACAATCTGCCTGACTCCCAGGTCTCCTATCAAGCCAGCCTTTGCACTGCTACCAAACTGATCTCCTAAAATGTAGGTTGACTATGGTACGCTCCCTCTCTGAAGCCATAGATAGCTCCTTATCACCCTGGGATTAAAACACACAATCTTCCACATGCTACTCAAGACCGTATGAAGTCATATCAGTGCTTTATTGATAAGACTTTAGAAATGAAAAATGAGTAAAAGAAAAAATGAATTTATAAAACAAACTGGATATATTACATAAAAACTGTTATTAATAATCCACTACAAAAAGAAAATGTGAGGCTGGGGAATGGAGCTCAGTGGTAGGATGCTTGTCTAGGACTAGTACGATCCTGGGTTCAATCCCCAGCATTACAAAAACAAACAAACACACAAACAACAACAACAAAAACAGTGTGTTTGTGTGTATATATAGATAGTTGTATGGGTATATCACAGAGTGTAATAAGTGGTTATTAGAGTTTCTAGGCAAGCCTATACAAGCTACTCAATGTATTGTTTGTAAGCAAGCTTCTATACATGTATAATAAAAAATTACTCTGTAATGCCAATAGATAAAACAGGAAAAGTGCTAAATGTTAAAATAATTGAAAGAAGTATATCTTGGCTACTGGCCCTTGAGGTGACAGGATAATTGGACATCTCCATCTGTCTTTGTAGCTAACATTTACTACATGCTTACAATATGCCAGACCATGCTGTAAGAGCTTTGTGAGTATTAGCACTAGGACTATTTGATCTCATAACAGCTTTATAAAATAGATATTATTTTCTCACCTCATAAACAAGGGAACTGAGCACAGAGAGTAATGTCACACAAGAAGTGGTAAAGGTAGGATTTGACTCAAGCAGCTTGGTTCCAAAGTTCCCGCTCTCAGCTGTGTATTACCAAGAGTCCCTGGAGAGCCACTGGGAAGAGTTATGGCTAGTTAATAGTGGGAAAAGTATCTAAAGCTGAGAGAATAAGACTAACTTGGGAACAAAACTGGGTAACTGGGACTAGGTATGATGTTCTGAGGGTGGTAACATGTAGAAATTGAGTAAGTTGTTAGTACATTATTGGTTTTTGGTTTTTAATGTTGCACAAGGATTGAACCCAGGAAGTACTAAGGTACATTTCTAGCCCCCGCCCCACCCCTTTTTATTTTGAGATTGGATCTTACTAAATTGCTTGGGCTGACTGTTATGATCTGTGTTTAGATGTCCTCCCAAAGCCTCATGCAATCATAGGTGGGGCTTTTTCAGAGGTGCCTGGATCTGGAGTGCGTGATTGATTCATGATGCAATGTTAGGACTAAGGGTGGATGATTACTAAATTAGTCCACTGACTGGTTTGGCACCACCCTAATCCTGGTAGCCTAGGTAGAATATAAAAGGGGTGGAAAAAAGCTGCTAAGGTCCCTGGCTTGCTTTGCTACCTTCTGCCTGCCGTGAACTGTTGTTTCTCCCCTGCAATGCCCCTCTGGCATGTGCTACCCTGTCTTGGAGCCAGCCAATTATTAACTGAAACCTCTACACACTATGAGCTGAAATAAATCTTTCCTCCTTGAACTTTGAGTGTTGGGCATTTTGTCTCAGCAACAAGAAAAGTAACTAAGGCACTGGCCTCCTGCCTCAGCCTCCTGAGGCGTGTGCCACCACACCTCGCCTATTGGTTCATTTTTTAAAGTGATAGTTTATTGGAATGATTTTGGGGTCATGGCATATCCATGGTGTCAAAATGAAAACATTTTACTTCAAAGAGGAACATGGAAGGAAGGCTAAAGAAGGAGGAAGGAGACTAAGCAGCAAGTGCTAACCGCAGCTTGCGCTGGCCAGTACCAGAAAAAAAGCCTCAGACCAAGTGACGGAAGGGAAGTCACTCTGTTCCGGTTATCAGAAGGGCAAAGAATCAAAACATTGCTTTTGCAATGAGTGAATTTACAAAATTGCAGGAAGGATGACAAAACTGGAAAGAGAGGACACATTTTAAAACACCTTCATGTAGTATATTCTTGCTTTTGAATTATTTCCCACCTGAAAACTGGGGTGATTTGATGAAGTGGTATCATCTCTGGTTACAAGATAAATTTTGATGGGTTGAGATAAGTCTTATCATTCAAAACAAAGTATTGTGAGAAAATTGGGATACAGAGCCAAGTTCAAACTCATGCTGTACTACTTGCCAGCTGTACATTTTCAGGCAAATCTCAACCTCTTTGAACTTCAGTTCTATCATTGACTAAAGAGGAATAATATAAATACCTAAGTCTTAGGGTTATTAAGGTCCTTAAATTGTGCCTCAGCTAGTCGGCATTCAATAAGTATACATCAAATAGCAGGAATGGTTAGTGGAATTACAGATGATTTTTTATTTTACTTCCCTGCATTTCTTAAATTTTCTACCATGAACATATGTTGCTTTTGTAATTAGAAAAAAGTGTTCTTTTTTAAAATGAAAGGTATAATTTCTCTCACTTACTTCTCCCACCTTTGTCTCTTCCTGCTGTATTGTAAAGCATGAATTCTCTCTATGCAGCACTATTCAGAAAACATATAAGATGATAGTTCTTCTCCATACCCCAGTAGGCTGTCATTGGGCTTAGCTCACTATACCTAGGCCTGCAGCACTTAAATGAGGCTGAGATCAGAGTGGTAGCTTGTGGCCCACAGGGAGCTCTCTTCTCTCTATTACGTATTGATTCCCGTCTTGCCATTCCCTAAGTCTGCCACTCAGCTGGATGCTCCCAGCTACCCTTAGTCCTTAGGGGGTTCATTTTTCCTCCTTCCAGTTTCATTTATTAAACTTGAGGGCTGGAAGCGCTGACAGAGATTGCAGGAGTCAAGCCTGCAGTTGGTCTTTGGAAACCAGAGAGAGTGTGGGTGAGTACATTAAACAAAGCAAAGCTCTGGCAGAAAACGAATTTCTAATCTTGAAGCTTTCCCGGGTTCTTTTCTTTTTCTTTATAATTTTATGTTTATGAGTCTCAGATCTCCATATTTGCCTTTGGAGCTGCCTTAGAAATAAGAAGAAAAGTAGATGTAGGAATTTAGGACTGAGTTACTTTCACACCAAGAAGCGTGACCTGAGGCTCTGTCACATTTGAAGCTACCTAGTTTGCCCATCCCTCTGGAGTGAAGAACCTATGCTCAGAGTCATGCGGGTAGGGGAATAACCAAAGCACCAGGAGCTTCCTGAATGCATGGGTGTCGGGAGCACAAGCTACAGTTCATCAGCTTCCTCAGGCCCACCTACTCCTCCTTGCTTGTTCACATCTCACTGGACACTGCTGTCATCTACTCTACACTCTTAAGTGAGAACCTAGGTATTGCCCCCTTTACATCTCACATCCAACTATACATGCAGTCATACTCCCATAAAATGATCCTGAAGCCATTTGTTCTCTCTTTTCTACTCCTGTCAGCTAAGTTAGCAAGACATGTTCTTTTATCTGTCCACCAAATAAGACAGATGTTTGAATTCCAGGTGCCCCCCAGATGATAACTAGAAAGGATAAGAAACATGGAAATGTCACACAGTCACAGACATTCAGTGACAGATCCAGAGAGGAATCCAGGTTTCTGGGTTCGAAGCCCAGAGCTACTACTGGACAACATTATACTGTTCATTCCCTCAGTACATTGTATTGAGCCCTTAATAGGTATCAGACAAGTATAAAATCTACATTAAAAAATCAATAGCTTTTCTATACTCCAATAGAACCAGTAAAGAAAATGCAGTAAAGAAAGAAATTAGGAAAACAACTCCATCAGCAATAATTAAAAAAAAAAAAAAAACATATGGGTCAGTCTAACCACAGAGGCAAAAGAACTCCACAGTGAAACTTTTAAAGTGAAGAAAACACTAGAAGTTGAAAAAACTTCCCTTGTTCATGGATTGGCAGTATTAACATTCTTAAAATGGCCATTTAACAACAGTGATTTGCAGAGTAAGTGCAATCCTTATCAAAATACCAATGGCATCCTTCATTGAACTAGAAAAAAATTCTGAAATTCATATGGAAACACAAAAGACCCATTAACCAAAGCAATCCTAAGCATAAAGAGTGAGGCTGGAGGCATCATGATAGCCAATTTTAAATAATATTACAAAGCCATGTAACAAAAATAGTGTGGTCTTGTGCAAAAATGGACACATAGACCAATAGAATAGAATAGAGGATGCAGAAATGAACCTATGCAACTATAGCCATCTGATTCTGGACAGAGGAGCCAAAAATATACATTGGAGAAAAGACAGTCTCTTTAATCAATGGTGCTAGGATAACTGAGTAACCATATGTAGAAGATTGAAACTAGTCAGGCATGTTGGAGGATGCCTGTAATCTTAGCACTCGGGAGGCTAAAGCAGGAGTACCACTGTGAGTTTGAGGATAGCCTGGCCTACATAGTGAGTTCAAGGCCAGGCTAAACTATATAGTGAGACGCTGTCTCAAAAAAAAAAAAAAAAAATTGGGGAAACATTTGAAGCCATAGGCATAGGCAAAGAGACAGTTTACAGAACAGGAGAAAATCATTGCCAGCTACTCTTCCAACAGAAGATTAATACTTATAATATATAAAGAAATCAAAAAACTTATCACCAAAAACTCAAATAGCCTAATCAAGAAAAAGGTAAATGAATTGCACAGACACTTCTCAAAATGGCCAATGAGTATATGAAAAATGTTCAACATCTTTAGCTATTTGGGAAATGCAGACCAAAACTACATTAAAATTTCATCTTACCCCAGTCAAAATGGCCATGACCATGAATATAAAAATAATAAATAAATAAATACTGGCAAGGATGAAAGGAAAAAAAGAACACCCTCTGCACTGTTGGTAGGAATGTAAAACAGTATAGCCACTGTGGAAGTCAGTATGGAGGTTCCTTGAAAAACAAAACAGAACTGTTTGGCCCAGCTATATCACTCCTTGTATATACCTGAAGAAATTAATGTCAGCGTACTATAAAGATACCTTCATCCCCTTGCTTATTGTGACATAATTCACAGTAGCCAAGATATGGAGTCAGCCTAGGTGCTCATCAATAGGTGAATGGATTTTTAAGTGTGGTATATTTACAGAGTGGAATACTATTCAGCCATAAAGGAAAACTAAATTATGTCCTTTGCAGGAAAATAGATAGAAGTGGATATCATCAAGTGAAGAGAAATAAGGAAGATACAGAAAGATAGGAATCACATGTTTTTTCTAATAGGTGGAATCTAAGAAAGATGATTATAGAAGGGAGACTACTATTAGATAAGAGGAAGGGAATAAAAAGGAGGGAGAGGGGCTTGCAAGAAAGGGTAATAGATGATCAAAATATATGTACTGAAACCCAATGTTTTGTAAAATTAATAGGCACTAGTAAAAATATTTTTAGCAACAACAACAAAGGGATGCTGGACCCACACAGCACAAGACAGAATCATTTTTTCCCTGTAGGATTTCTCCAACATCACCAATAGGAGTAGCTCCCCAAGTTGAATTATGTTTTCTGCCTATTAATTTATGTCCTCGCCCACTTCTGCATGTTCTCAACCACAGACAGAATGGGGCATCTCTCAGGCCCTCCCTGATCCTCTCATTCCAGCATTTCACAAGTTGATTCCTGCATAGTTTATTCACAAACAGTTTCTAAACTAGGGAGGCTAAGGGCAGAGGGCACAGCGAGGCACTTGTCCAGAGGAAGACTGTGTGAGTCTAACATTCAGAAATATTTCCAAGTGCAAATACTTCCCTCCAGACTAACCTTCTCTACTGAGGAGAAGGGAACAGGAAGATTGAACTTGTTTAATTTTCATTCCTGTTGCCCTCTGTGACTTCTTGGGAATAAGGCAATCCGAGCATAAATTCTCCATGTATCACAGATTTCACTTTTAATTCATGTTAATCAAAATGTGCTATATGCCAGGCCCAAGGATAAACACTGCTCTATCATATAGATAGAGTCCTGCCCTACGGCATTTTTAGGTGAACAGAATATGACCTAAATTTTAACATGTTTTCTATCAAATATATTCATTCTTGTATGCCATCTTCATGAATTTCACATAGAGGACCATAGACTGTAGGAGACATAATGGAGATACTTATGTCACATAATGCCTCTCTTTTCTGAGCCCATGTTTAAATTCCTTTTACAATTTCTCTGTCAAATAATCATGTGGTTCCTCCATGAACTCCTCCAAAAACAGGATTTAATGCCCCCAAGATGATTTATTCTATCTCTAAATAGCAGCAGAGGTTAGAATGTTCTTCCCTGTGTCCAGCCAGAGTTGGTTTCCCTAAAACTTACGCTGTGTTCTGTCCTTTGGGCCTATTCAGGACAAGACAGTTTCTTCTGCTCTGAGGGAGCCCTGGATTACCTGACGATGGTTATTATGCTTCCCCAAGCATTCTCCAAACCTCTCTATTGATTCTCCTCTCCTCATGAACATGGCTTAGAGCTCCTCCTTTAATCAAATCACCAATAGAGCTACTCTCTCCCACTCTATGAAAGCATGAGAAGAACTTCATGTAAAATGAATTATTTCCTTGATTTTCTTATGTTAAGTTTGGGGATCATGTAACTATAAAGCCACTTCTCCTACCTGTACAACATTCCATCACATGCACAGCTATATATAGCATACCAACTTTATTATTCACAAGCTAGACCTAGTAATGTTGGGCTTTCAGGATGGTTGTATTTAAAAAGATAATGAGTGTTAAATGTATCAACAAATATTGATTGAACACCTATCATTTACTGGACTGTGCTGGATTTTAGGTAGAATGTAATCCCGAAGAACCTAGAAAACAACTTCTAACCTTATGGAGCTTAGACTCTAAGGCCTGAGTTTGAGAACATCTCTAAAGCCCCAACAGTCAGAATTGAAGGCAAGGAGTCCCCAAAGGCAAATCACCATGACCTAAGTAAGCGAGAAGCTCAAAAATGGTACCCACTGTCATGGTTTCCATCATAATGAACAAAGGTGCAACTACATCACTGTCAATAAAGCCTTTCAGTATTATAATTTCCTAATGAGAGTAATACTTTTAGAAACAGAGGAAAGACCATAGTGGTATTTCTTATGAGTAATAACCATTATGTCACCTGTTATCTCATCTTCTCCTCCTAGAAAGCCCACGGTTCCCATAAAGCGAGGAGTTTTATTATAAATGAACTGGGTTCATTTGTATACAGTGACTGATTTTTAAATATAGACCACTTTCCTAACTTGGTCAAATTTAATGTGATTTGCTTCTACCATCAAGGAGGCTCTCTGCTTTTAAAAGCTGTGTCTTGGCTTCCTTATCACTTCACATCATAGTGTTTTCATTGTTTGGTCAAGGAACTGATAGAAATGGAAGTTATTTACCGTAAAGTACACAGCCTCTTCTCTCACTTGAAACCACTCTTCTTCCTGTTTCTCTGTTACTGTCAGATAATCCACCATCTTGGGTGGGGAGTAGATGAAACCACCATCTAACATTTGACTAACAGAGGGAAGTGACCACAGGATGTCACCATCTGTGTCAGAGGAGAACAGACACTTAACAGGAAGGACTACATTTACCAGTAAAGGAGAGTTGCATATCTGTAAAGGCACTCCACGCTCACCATGCTTATAGAAGGGAGAGTTATGATCTCTTTCATTAAGCCTTCACCACTCAACCTGTATTCTATACTGATGAGATTTTTAAATACAATCTCTGTCTTTAATTATTAATCTTAAAGCTTTTTTCTTATGATTAATATTATCTACAATTAGTTCAGCATTGTGTTAGGCACTTCAGATATTTTATCTCAATTAATCTTCCCAGTGATCTTCTAGGCAAGCACTCTTACTCTTTTTTTTCACGTAAGAAGACTGGCTCGGAGAGGAAAGGTGGCTTACTTAGAGCAACTTACCTGATAAGATTCCAGTTTGATTCCTGGTACCCAACAAAAAAAATGTAGAAGGAACTATGCTGGTGATGCAGAGTTTGTGATCCTTTTACTCTCTGACCTACTGCCTCGTGTATGTGAATCGCAATCTGCTCAGACTGCCCTACTTCCCCTGCCTGTTCACTCCCTCACATTATTTGTGTCCTTATCTGTCTCCTCCAAAGGTTTGTAAGTTCTTGTAAGATGATTTGTTCATCTTTGTATTCCACCCCAGAGAATAGAACACTAAAAGGTTAATGAATACTTTTTAAAGAAATACATACATACACTGGGTTCAGTACCATACAAACGGGATATAACCTTATAACTAGAATTCCTAACTTCCCATTCAAGATTACAGAAAGTCCTTCTTTTTTTAAGATTAATAGTGAATCAACTCACTTTATGTAGTCTGTGTGATAGTAGCCTTGCAATGGCTGAACTTCTTTTCACTGTGGCTCCAAATTACATACCCTCTTGTCCAAAGCCAGAGAATACAATTCTCCCTTCCTAAGTGTGCCACTCAAAAATAGCTGGATAAAGACAAGAAGTTACTCAAAGGTGGATAGAAAAACTTGCTGCTTTGCATAAATAGAAAAGCTTCCCTCAAAGTACAAGAAACCCAAGGGAGTCATTGTGCAGACAGCACAGGAGGAGAGTGCTCCCCTTTATACGTATAAGACTAGTTTCCCTGGAGCAGATGTAGACTGAAAGAGTTCCCAGCCATTAGAATTTAAGATCTAAACACCTGAAAGTCACTTCAATTGGGATGGAAGAAACGTGGAACAAATGGGTGTGTGGGGATCAACAAACCAAGAAAGAAAGCAGACTGGGATGGTAATAACGCTGTATCTTTATGGAAGGTTTCCTTCATGCCAGGCACTTACATTGTTTCTGCAGTCTGAGGGGGAGGTATAGCTTAAGTGTAGAAATAAAGCTTAGAGAAATTAAGTACCTTGCCCAAGTTCCCCTTGTTGGTAAGTGTAGAACTGAGAGAACTGAATTCATATCTATCTTGCCTGCAAAGCCTAAGCTCTTTACCACTAACACTAATCATTAACTACACTTAACTAACCATTTTCTCTGTTCCCTGGTGAGCGAGGACTGGCAGTTAATTACTAGAACCTCACTGCATATAAGTTGTTATCCTTACTTACAATTATGTGAAAGCTAAATGTTCTCATTCTATAAGATAGATGTTATCATTCTAAATTACTTTTTTGTTGTTGGTCATTTAAGTCCTAGGCTAACAACCTCTATTAGATAATATACAGAGACATCTGGATTCACTGTCCCCAAACTGACAATTTTACTCAAGAAACAGATGCCCAGGATGGGCAGAACAGATAAGCAGTGGCCATTACAGAGTGCAGTGCGGTGAAAACTGTCAGTTGTTTCACTTAGATGTGTAGTGTGGATTATGATGTACCAGGCAGTTCACATCTATTATTTAATGTGGTATTCTAAAAAAATTATAAGGAAGATAAGTAACACTATTGCTATTATACAAATGAGGAGATTCACCTGGAATGATCAAATTAGTAAGTAGTAGAATTAGGACTTCACTTTAAGTCCTGAGAGTCCAAACCCCAGATAAATGAACTTGTAGACCTTTAAAACTATAGATGGAAAGGTGGGGGATACAGCTTAGTGGCACAAGTGCCTGCCTGGCAGGCGCAGGTCCTGAGTTTGATTCCTGGTACCCAACAAAAAAAATGTAGAAGGAACTATGCTGGAGTCTTTACTCGGTCACATGTCTCTCTAAACTTCAGTTTTTCTCGTCTGTAAAGTAAGGGTCAGAATGCCTACCTCACAGGACACTGAAACTAATGGAAATAATATAGATAGAATTCCTTCAGTAAAGCAGTGAACAAAACAGTGGGAATCCTATCCTCCTGGGGTTTGTGCTCTGGTATTAGGAGGAAGAGAGTGAGAAGCAAACATTGAAGAACTGCATACTTAACAATCAATTTTCAATAAAAAATAAAGGGAGGGCTGGGGATATAGCTCAGTGCCACAGCGCAAGGTCCCAGCACCTGCCTGGCATGCACGAGGTCCTGAGTTTGATTCCTGGTACCAATATAATGGAAAGCCATTGGGCATGGTGGCACATGACTGTAGTCCCAGTACTTGGGAGGCCAAGGCAGGAGGATTGCTCTGAGTTCAAGACCAGCCTGGGCTGCATAATGAGTTCAAGGCCAGCCTGAACTACATAGTGAGACCCTGTCTCAAAAAAAAAAAAAAAAAAAAAAAAAAAGCAAAATACTGAATATTTTGAGGTATGCGGTAGAGTGGCCTAGCTCAGTATGAAATCCAGGGGAAGCCTCTCTAGGCAATGATATTTTCACTGGGACCTGAAGAACATATGACAACCAGCCCGATGATGTGGGTGTGGGTGACAGCAGATAGTGTTTCAGGCATAAGGAGCACCATTGATAAGGAAGCTTGGTGTTCTTGAGGAACAAAGGAATGACTTATGGAGCTGAACTGTAAAGAGGTCCAGGAAGAACGATGTGACAGGATGCAGTGAGGTAGCTGCCTTGGAGGTCAAATTAAACATTTTGAACTTTAACAACAGTGAAAAACAACCTAAGAGATTTAAGCCAGGGAGCAATGTGATTAGAATTCAGCTTTAGACACTTCTGGTTTCTAATGGGGAAGCTGAGATCTTTTTAAAAGCTTGCTGTGGTTTTTTAAACAAATACTTCCCTAGCACCCCTTTATGTTGCAAAGAGAATTTGTTTCAGAAAATGTAGTATCAGGAAACAAAATGGGGCAGTGCCGGCTTCTTCTTTGACAACTTTCAAGAGCTAAGACAAGCCACCTTGAAGGCTATCTCTGCTCTCACCACCTCAGGCCGTTGCTTCTCTCTGTAAGCAAAGATCAACTTCTAAATCTTAAAAGTATGTTGAGAACCAGTGTGACATTTCTGTGAAAGTCACTTGACCATTTCTTTGTTATTATTTTCGAATAAATGAACAAACATATATTAAGCATTAACTATATTTACTGTAAACTATATTTACTTTATTAAGGACTCATTATATTTACCGTATTTACTGCTGGAGGTAGAAAGAGATAATATAGAGGCCCTGTACTTTAAGAACTCAGTCTGGAGTAGAATAAACCGTAAGAGTAGACAAATAATCACAACCGTGTGGGATTAGAAGAAAGAAGCGATAAGGAATTACAGAGCTAAGGGAAGTTTTTAGAAGAGGTAGTTAGCATGTAATATGTGCTTAGTAAATACACTTTGACAAGCTGGGTTTTTTTAAAATTCAAGGGAGACTTGAAGGCTGAGGAGAAGCTTAGTAGGTAGCAGAAGAAGAACAGTGAATGGACTGCAGCATAAATACCTTTAAAGTGTTTTTCGGAGACTATTTTATCATTTATAAACTGGATAGACCTCAGGAGAGGTTATTGGCAAGGAGGGCACATAAATCCTAGGACAGTGATCCTAGTGAAAGATGAAGAGGACTTGGTATTCACTTAACACTAATTGGACTATACTCAGTTTCCTTACGTTTTACTCAGCAGTGCAGTATGTGGCCTGTGTCATTTGTATCTTATCATGGATGAATGCCTCATTTCCCTCCACAGGGCGATGGCTGCGTCATCGAATGAAATCCTTACAGCATTTAATTCTGTGTTCTGCAAACCATGCACACCCATAAAAGGTTGATTCACTGAGCTGGAGTGGAAGTGGGGAGCTGCAATGAAGTAGGAGGGAGAGGAAAGGAACCAAGCATGGTAATGATCATCCAGGATTGAACATTAAAACATCATTAATGTTTTTCATAAGTGTAATAAAGAATTAGTGCACAAGATTTAACTGGATAGTTTTTAAGATAAAATTATTAAGTCAAGCCAGGCATAGTGGCACAGGCCTGTAATTCCAGCACTCGGGAAACTGAGGCAGGAGGATTGCCAGGAGTTCAAGGCCAGCCTGGGCTACATAGTGAATTCAAGGCCAGTCTGAACTACAGAGTGTTACCTTGTCTCAAAAAAAAAAAAAAAAAAAAAAAATCATTAAGGATGTGCAGTACTGTTTTTAATAGTGATAGGTTTTAATTCTCTAAATATCCAGCAATAGAAATACTACCAAATCAATCATAATGTATGTTGTGATGAGGGTTACAGGGGAGTAGATTTAATAGAGGACACATAATTTATAAGATTATAATATTCTCTCAAACAGTCAAATGCAGAAAAGTGCAAGTGATCCGTCCATACATTAGAGACCAAAAGAATCCAGCTGAGGACCTGGATCCCATGGCAATGTCCCACATGAGTCCAGCCGAAGACTTAGAGCCCATGGCAGTTGTCTCTTGCAATGTCTCTGCGTCAAGGATCTGTGCTGGGAAGGTCCGAAGGTCAGTGGTGGAAGCTAGAAAGTCTTCACCTGGGGGATGAAAGCGCTGTGCCAGCAGGCTAAGGGATCTGCACTGGAACCAGGAAGGAACACCTAAGGTAAGGACCAGAGCTCTGCCTGAAAAGAACTGCAGCCATCCTCAGCTACAGGACCTGAGCTCCTCTGATGATAGTGACAGGTGAGCTCACATTAGGAAAACCAGTACGACAAGCTTCTCCAGGAGAATCAACACCCTCCCCACTTCCCCTCTGGTTCTCCTTTTTATGCTGTTGGCAACAATCCTCAGGTGGGCTTTGCATACCCAGAACCATGCTGATTCAGTTCAGCTGGGTGTTACAAATTGACCATTAGTTAATCTACCACGGTATAGTGTAATCCCAATGATAGGATGTAATGAAAAACAGTAATCTGAAGTAGGTTTGCTGATGTAAAGAAGTCAGTAATTTATACTTCTGTATAAAATGAAAGATATACTAATTATTATGTTCTGATATGGTTGTACTTTCTTCTACTTCTCTATTTCCTAATTTTTCTGTAAGAGAAAATAATTTAAAGAATGTATTTTTAAAAGTGTGAATGAAATGAGAAAACAACTAGGAACAGAGAGGGAGAAAGAGAGAGAAAGAAGTGCATAACAGTAGGTGGGGATAAGAAAGAAACAAAGTAGGAGAAACAGTTGGAATGTTTCAAGAGATTTTTCTGGTTTTCCAGAAAGTTAGGAGAGAAAATATTTTCATTCTCAGAGTTTTTCGGTATGCTTTCCAAGCCATCAAATTCCTAAATATAACCAAAGATGATGATTTTACAGGCCAGCCAACGTAAACATAGTAGACGTGACACTGGAGCTTCAAAAGACCTTTTAAATTGGCGATATTTTATTTTTCTCAAAAGTTTCCATTATGAGTTCCTTTTAAAATATACCCTTTCCTCCTTCAGCAGGACTTTAAAATTTCGAGAAAATGCAGAACAAGATTAACATAACAGCATCTGGGAAGAAGTATGTGGAAGGAAAAAGCAAGAGGGAGGTGTTAGGTTAATTACTTGGGTGCGGAGGGGAAGGGGAGGACTTTTCCGTAGCCTAACCCTAGGGGGGCACCACTAACATATCAGGGTGCATTCAGATCAGCCAGGTTCTTGTTAACAAATGCAAGAGCATTTGTGGGTGGGGGCCGGTCCTGGGTAATCGCCTTATGCTCCTGATCCATGGATAACTCTGAGCAGCAAGTCTTACACATCTGTCCTTCTTGGTTGCATCACATTGGCAGCCTCTCATTTGTAATAAATTCTTTCTAAACTACGGGTTTTATATTTTTTGGTCCAAATGTTAAATAGTGGAAACTTTTGAGAGAGTCATTTTACCAGGAACAAGGTACAGGTCAAGGCACTGTGCATGAGAGTAAAAGAGGAGATCAAAAATGGAGTGGGTGGGAGGCCTTGATACACGAATGTGTTGTGGGGAAGACCTGGACTGCTGGCAGAAGACCTACTTGCAGTCCTAGCAGTCATTAGCTGTGTGCTTTTGTGCCATTTCTTTCTGCTTCTCTGTTTAACTTTGTATGAAGTCAAAGACTTGGTCTACATGGCTTCTAAAATCTTTTCAAGTATGAAGCTTCAGCAGTCTATAAAAGAGATCCTATACCAATAGCAAGAGTGGAAAAAAGAATGTACCATCACATACATAGCTGCCAAAGATCCTGTACCTATGATATTATAATGGTGGAATTTCCCCCTTGTCTGCCCAGAGGCAAAAATGTTATTGGAGTGAGAGACAGGGAAACTTGCCCGGTATGAAATTCTAGTACCCTGACTTCCTGATTTTGGCAATTTAGAGTATTGGGACTCTGTCCCAGGCCCTGTGAAATGAAGCAGGCCCTGTAAACAGGCTCTCCTAAAGCCTCCATGTAGCACTGGCAGCTTTCAAATCTTAGGGTCCTCAGCCCTCAATTCTAGGGCCACCTTTAGCTTTTACCTCATTCCCTTAAAATGGTCAGCAGCTCAGTACTCTTGAGCTCAAGGTGCCAGCCAAATGGCTTGAATTCTGTCTGTAAACAAACTCAATCGTTACAGCAACTCAAACTCTCCCTAAGGGTCCCCCCTGCACCCCAAGTCTCTCAGAGACCATGTAGCAGCCAAGCCTCCAGGAACTGCAAAGACTGTAGGTGACACTACTTTCTTTGTGCTTCAAATGGTCCCGTCTGCAAAGTGAGGATCAGCCCTCATTTTGATAAGCATGAGGGTGGAAAAGGGGCCTGCTGAAGTGAGATTACCTACCAGGAATCTAAATCTTGCAGCTCCACCTCATACTTCCACAGACTTGCACTCCTTGACTTTTTCTTTTTCTTTATTTTTGGTGGTGGGGAGTTGCAGTGGTGGTACTGGGGATCAAACTCAGGGCCTCACAAATGCTAGCAAATGCCCTACTACTGACCGACATGCCCACCTTCCTTGACTTTTAATTTGTTAAACAAGCCTGCCGCTATTCTAACAAAGGCTCACAAGTCACCTGCAAAATTGCCAGCTTCAGATAGTTTCCTGTTATTTGCCTGAGGTCTGTGAGGGCAGCCAGAGTCCCACCACTTTCTTGAGGTCCCTTCTCCAAAGCAGACACCTCTTGAGGTGCCCATCTGACCCTCCTGTCTCTAGGAGTTATTTTTCCCTTCAGCCTCCGCATAGGCCAGCCTGAGTAATGTGGCTGGATGGTACAAAGACTGCTTTTTATAATGTTCTTCCCTCAGAATTTTTGGTGTCTGGAAAGGGCTTCCTTTCCTCCCATAGTTAATTAGCAGTACCAGAGCATTTCCCTTTCCTCAACAGAAAGTCTGTCCCTGCCCCTGAGGCCGGGCAGAAAGAGGGGCAGGTGTGGCTAAGTGCTCCTGAGGTTAACCTCAAACTTCAGCTTCAGGTCTTGTTTGGTTGGAAGCAGTGTAAAATGCAGGGTTAGCTGCCATTCTGGGCAGAGCTGGCAAGCAGGCACATGTCCCTGGCAAGCCAGCAAATTGTCTTTTAGCATCCCAATCAAATGAGGGGACCAGAGAGGAGGGTAGGGAACCTATGTGTACTTGACACATTTGTGGATTGTTTGTACAACAAAGACTTTTTTTTATAAAAACAACAGAATGGAGCTTTATATATTTGAATGAGAAGCACACAGAAGAACCTATTGTCAGGAGGAAACATTGCATGAGTAATTGTGCATGACGTCAGTTTTCCCAGTTGAAATGCTGGTGTGCTAAGGATGATTGTGGGCATTCCAGTGTGTTCAGTGTAGGGGGAAGAGGAGGAAGGAGCTCCTGGGAGGAGGGGAAGCAGATCACTAGCCAGACAGGGAAGCAACCTGAGGAGCTCTATGAGCCATTTTTCCTTGCTGGTTCCCATTTGTCTTCTATTTAATGGAAGTACTTCCACCAATAGGAAGCCTTCTTGTCCCTATCTCCTCCTCCCACTTCTCACCTTAGTTATTCCCCTTGATACATAGCTCCTCTCTTTTCATTACTTTCTACTCTATGATGTAATAGTATGCCAGAGTAGTAAGCATGGACTCCAGGCCTGGATTCTGCCAGTTACTGCATTACCATGGGCAGTTTAGTCATTCTCTCAGGACCTCAGGTTCCTCATTTAGAAAATGGGAATAATACCCACCTTCTAGGGCTGTTGGGAGGATTAATACATATGAGGATCTTAGAACAGTACTTGGCACTTCGTATGCATTCTATAAATATTAGCAGTTATTCTTATTTGTATTCCCGCTTGTTAGAACAAGATGTACAGTAATATGCCAGGAGTCAGTGGTTTTTGTCTCTTACATGCATCGTCATTACTTGAGGAGCTTTAAAAATACATGGCCCTGAGTTCCATTTACATAGGGGTAAAATCTGATCATGACATTTTGGGGAACAAAGCTCTGAGGGGTTTTATTATATAGCCAGGCTGAGAATCAGTGTCATAGCTACTCAATGAATATTTGCTGAATGAGTGAATGAATACACCAAATGGGATCAGAAAGCAAATCCATGTTACTCCATCTTTGGATCTCGGGGCAAGATTCTGTCTCTTTCAGAAAGTTGGCCCTCCTTGGACAACATCAAGAGAAAAATGTGACAGAGAACATAACAGAATTATGAAAGAAAGAATCACAATTCTAATCTTTTCAAATATTAAAATATTGAAGAAATATAAAATCAATTAGCTAGGAGGTAACAATAGTGATCAGTAGGCATTTCCTCTTATTCTTCCTTCTGTTTATGCAGATTTATTGCCCAGAGTTGCTATACCAACTCAAGCCAGAAGCTGAACTTTGACTTTCCCTCAAGTTATGATTTTGATTTGATTATGATTTTTTTATTTAAAGAGAATAAAAAAACAATAAAAATGATACAGAATTTCAAAGCAAGATGATAGGAAGTTAACAGTGGTTGTTATATTGCATATTGTTATCTTCAAAGTAGTTATTCAGCTTACCAGATATAGGCATGCAAAATGGATCAAACAATTAGGCATTAACTGTACCTTTCAATAAACCAATAGAAATTAGTAGTACAATTATCTTGGCTATCTTGTGTAGCAACCCAATCTTTAACAGAGATCATAAAAATTTAAAGATCTCAAATAAAGCATTTGCACCTTTCTAACATATAATTATGTTCATAATAGTAACATAATTGTAATTAACTGCTTTACCTAGCTGGCCTACAAAATTTAAATTAACTGCTGCTTGTAGAACATTCAGTCAGGTACTTTAAGAAACTATAGCCAGAACTTCCTCTCAACAAACTTACATATTAATGAGAAAAATGAAGCTAAACCTGCTAAAAACCAGAGAAAGCAAATGTGGCAGACACATTTAAACAGTGTATAACAGTGTACAGAGGACCACGGATTCAGACTTTGGGTGCACTTCTCACAGGCTGCATGACTTTGGTTAATTTAGTTAACCACATTGAAGTTCAGCTTCCTCAACTACTAAATGCAGCTTTTGATGTCTACATCACAGATTTGTTGTGAGAACTTAAAGCAATAATATATGTAAATGTCTAGCGCCCCATTAAATAAAATTATTTTCATTTACAAAGAAGCTATATTCCAACAGCATGCTTTCAGAAGTTTCATTATCAAAGGGAGATATGATGTGGGACGGGAGAAAAGCAAGTCAAGATGGAGAATTAAACACAAACATACACCTGACCTCTCACCAGTGATCCCTTCAGAGACAGAAAAGATGACTTTTTAAATCTGTAGATTCCAACCAGCCGAAATGTGCAAGAAACAAAGTAGAAATTATGAGCAGTTGTGATCAGAATAATGGAGAATCCAGAGCAGAATATTAGCACATTCTGAAACACTCTTATGGGAAAATTACTTTGAAAGCAGAAGCAGAGAATCCCTAAGCTTAGTGGAAAGACAAATAGGAGCTGTGAATCAATCATTAGGGTTATTAATCTTTAAACTGTCCTCAGAACAACAGAGCTCTCTCCTCCTTCCTTTATTTCAGAGAACTTCAGTGTGTGTTGGGGGGCACATTAAGAAGAAAATGAGTATATATGGCTTAGAGAAAGCACCTTCTAGTATGTAGCAGACAGAGAGAAAAAAAGAACAGGCCTGGAAGTAACCCCTGCCACCTACTTGGACTGTCAGCTACAACTCCATCAAAGTAAAGGCTTCCTCATGAGTATTTTCACAAAGGGAAGAGTAAGTGGAAGCGGGTAGGTGCTCCCCTAGCCTGCCCACAGCCTGCTCTGTGCACCTTACAGGGGAGTCTGCCACTCCAAATGTCCTAGTTACAAAGTACAGACTAACCATCCAGTCTTCAGAGGAGTCTGCAGGGAAAGAGCTTACAAACTTAAACAACATAGCTGCTAGTTAACTTATCCTGAAAATATAGGTATGAGTGGAAAACCAAGGATTACCAGAGACTTGAAAAAGTTCAACATTCCAGCCATTACACCTCAGTGAAAGGAGTCACTGGTGAGGAGGTAATCTGCTATTTTTCACAACCCTCAGGCTGTAACTACTTGTTAGATCTTTTTTGCATATCTCTGTCTTCCTGAGAAACCACTTTGAAGATACCACCCTGTATTACAGCAGCCATTGATATTTTCCTACTAATCTGTCCATAACTCTGTAATGTTTGTATTGTTCCTATGCTATTTCATAAATGGATGTATGTTTATTACTATGTGTTTCCTACAACAGCCATTGAGAATAGTTGATGAATATTCAGTTGGTCACTCATGTATAGCTCTATTTATTTTCTTTTTTTTGAATTTTTTTTTATTTCAAAGAATAAAAGAAGGATAACATAATAATGGGGGGGCTTACCAAATTACAGACAAAGTGGTATGAAATTATCAATGGTTATTGTTCTACACACTGTTATCTACAAGATAGTTTCTCAGGAAAACAAATAGACAGACAATAGTGAGTTACAGACAGAAGAGGTAGGAGACCATCAATAGTTGTTGCACTATACTTTGGCATCCCCAAAGTGGCCTCCAAAGAAAATAAATAGAGCTATACATGAGTGACCTATTGAATAATCATTAACTTTTCTCAGTGGTTTTTGTAGGGAACACATAATAATAGACATGCATCCATTTATGAAATAGGATAGGAAAATACAAACATTGCAGAGTTATGGGTAGATTAGTAGGAAAATATCAATGGCTGCTGTAATACATGGTATCTTCAAAGTGGTTTCTCAGGAAGAGAGAGATATGCAAGAAGGATCTAACAAGTGGTTACAGCCTAAGGGTTGTCAAAAATCAAGTGAGCCATCTGGGGCAAAGCCATTTTTTGTAGGGTTTTCTCTCCAGCCTCCCATCTCACTGGGACCCCACAACCAGTTAGTGTCCTCTCCCCAACTGTCAGCACAGGCAGC
>NW_004955414.1:6765671-6782128 GCF_000276665.1 Chinchilla lanigera | reverse complement strand
GATCCCAGAGGACAGACAATTAAAGGTACAGAAAAGAGCACTTCAGAAATTGTAAAATCCAGGGCGCTTGCCTGGCAAGCATAAGTTCCTGAGTTTGAGTCCTAGCATCCACCTCACCCAAAAAAGAAATTGTAAGATAGAATCTCTTTTAGGAAGGTGCATGAAAATATAGTATCAGTGCTAGGATAAAAAAGAACAAATAATTGCTATGACAAAGGAAAAACAAACAAAAAATATAAATATAATAGTAAAATTAAAGCAGGAGATGGGATGAATAATAGAATGGTTATAGTAATAGTGGGATATAACCCAAAAACTAAATGACAGGTAATCTCCCTGACTATATTGAAAAAATCAAAACTGGAAAATGTGAGAGAACATTAAGACTATTATGGACTGAATCATGCCTCCATCATCCCTGCCCAGTTTATACTTTGAAGCTCTAACTTCTGATGTGACTGTATTTGCATTTGGAGATAAGGGCCTGTAAGGAGGTGATAAAAGTTAAATGGGACATAAAGGTGGGATCTAATTCCTTGTAAAAGGTGGAAAAGTCACCAGAGTTTTCAAGTGGGGTTATGGCCAGAAGGCACCATGTGGACCCTAGGAAGAGAACCCTCACCAGAAACTGAGTTGGCTGACACCATGGTTATGAACTTCCCAGTCTCCAGAACTGTGGGAAATTGAATTTTGTTGTTGAAGCCACCCAGAGTGGTGAGCTGCTTCTATAGCATTTTGTTATGGCAGCCCTAGTGGAAAATAGGATGGGTTCAAAAGGCCTCTATTCATTCGAAAGAAGTGTCTGGAGAGAACTTAGAATTGTTAGGGAGGAGATGTAAAAAGAAATAATAATTTCCCCAACCCCAACAAAAGACTCAAGACTCCAGAGGGGCCTACCACATGTCAATAAAAATCCTTGGGCAAACCTTAGGGATGTTTTAGAATAAAAAAGAACAAAGAGAAAGTCATAAAGTATTTGGGGGAATAAAGACATTACCTAAAAGGAATAAAAATGAGATTGTTTTTCAGACTTCTGGAAGACAACTGTAGTGGCTAGGCAACAATGAAACAATAACCTCAAAAATTCAAAGAAATTAATTTTGAGCCTAGAATTATTTACCATGTTAGTCACACTAGCATTCAAAATAAAGATATTTTCTGACCTACAAGGAATCAGAATATTTACCTCCTATTGCAGGATATGCTGCCGTGAAAAAAAAAAAAAATTCAAGAAAGGGCAATATTGTGTACAAGTAAAAGCAGTGAACAGGAAAACCAATGAGTATAATTGTTTAAATAATTTTTAAACAATATATATGGAAAAAATAGTAATAATCTGGAATTAAATCCCAAATGAAGAGAATACAGAATGTATTGAAAAGAATATTATAAGAAAAACATAAACATAGATTCAACTCAATAAAGCAACAGAATCTATATATATAGTACTTAAGCCTAGAAAAAAATGACTTTACTAAAGAGCAAAAAATGACTGTAGAGATAGAATGTTCCTGGATAGAAGATCAGTATTGAAAAGATGTAAATTCACCTCGAAATTGATCTTTAAACCTAATGAAATCTAATTTAAAACCTAGGAATATTTTTTAGTGACTTTAGTGACTTCTCAAGCTTCCCTGGAAGTGACAGATGGTAATGAAAACTATGAGCTAACAACAGGCTCAGTAAATTCATTCCATAATCCAGAAACAAGCATGTGTATGTACGGGAACTTGTTAGAGATGATAGCGACATTTAAGATTGAAAAAAACATAAATGGTTTCATAAGTCACCGTGGAAAATTAGCTTTCTATTTGGAAAACAAAAATTACATTTCAATCTCCGATCATGGACAAAATAACTTTCAACTTGACTAAAGAGCTAAATGGGAAAATTAACATTAAGAAAAAACAATATTTCTGCAATACTGTAGTGAGGAAATCTCTTTTTATGTCACAAAACACAGACAGCATTATAAAAGATAAAAGGAGTAGTTTTTTTTCTGGATGCGTTTAATTTGTATGCTTACAAAACTAAGAGAAAATAGTGCAGTGAAGCCCTCAGTACACATCATTAAACTATAACAGTCAGTAGAGTCATGCCCAATCTCATCTCATCTATCTGCTCACCTTCACTGGATCATGTTAGTGCAAATCTCAGATATTTTATAATTTCATTCATAGATGTAGTTACCACATCCAAAAATATTAATAATTATTTAATATAGCTAAATATGCAGTTTAACTATTTTTTAAAATTGACTTTCATGCAACAAAGATACTATAATGAAAAGAGTGAAAAGGATAGATTATTTGCCAAATGTACAAAAAGGATTAGTATCCTTTATATATTAAAAGTACTTCAAATGAACAAAAAAGACTAAATCATTTTTATTACTTTTTTATGTTAAAGATTTAAAAAACTAACAGTACAACAATAAAGACAAAATCAAAACATCATAAAAAACAACATAAAAACAACAAAAATGATACATGATCTCCAAACAAAATGATAGGAATTAACAATGGTTGCTACATTACATACTGTTATCTTCAGCAAAGTTGCTCAGTCCACCAGACCTAAGAATATAAGATTTATCAAACAATCAAAGACAGTAACAAGTAAGAAAAAAAATGGAAATGATGCACAGCTTCACCCTGTAAGATGGTAGGAATTCAGCAATAGTTCTTATACTACATATTGTTCTTTTCAGATCAGCCATTCTCATTACCAGATTCAAGGGTGCAAAATTGCTCAAGAAAAAAGAAAATTTTAAGCATTGACTGTTCCTTTCAATAAACCACAGACATCAGCAATACACCTATCCCAGCTATCCTTATATATACATATAAATTTTGTTTTTCATTTTAAAAAGAAAAAAACAAAATAACAGAAACAAATATATAAACAAAACAGCATAGAGAACAATAAAAATGGTACAGAATTTTAAAACATGGTGATAGGATATTAATATTGGTTGTTATATTACATAATGTCATCTTCAAAATGATTGCGCATACAACCAGATATAGGCATGCAAGCTTGATCAAACAATTGCACATTAACAGTTCCTTTCACTAAAGCAACAGATATTATTAGTACAATTATACCAGCTATCCTGTGTATACATAGACATATTTTTTCCTATTTCTTCTTTCTTTTTCCTCTCCCCTCCTTCATCCCAGTTGTTCTTTCCTATTTGAGCAGTTTCTTTCCCTTTCACAGTATCTATTGTACCTTTCAGATTTTATTTACTCTTTCAGGTTCTTATAGTAGGGAGGAAATATAACGTTTACATGTATGAATCTGATTTATTTCACTTAGAGGTATAGTCTCTAGTTGCATCCATTTACCTATAAAGCCTCTAGTTTATCTTTCTTTATAGCTGAGTAATACTCCATTGTATAAAAATACCACATCTTTTTTATCCATTCCTCAGTTGATGGACATTTGAGTTGTTTCCAAGATTTAGCTATTACAAATTGCACTGCTATAAACATGGGTGCACATACATCGTTGTGGTATGATGTTTTCAGTTCTTCTGGAAAAATACCCAGGAGAGAAATAGCTGGGTTGAATGGGACCTGTAATCCTAGTTTACTGAGGAATATCTAGACTGATTTCCACAGTGGTTGCACTAGTCTACGTTCCTACCAACTGCGGAGAAGTGTTCCTTTTTCCCCACAGCCTCTCCAGCATTTGTTATGGGATGATTTCTTGATAGCCATTCTTTCTGGGGAAAGATGGACTCTCAGTGTTGTTTTAATTTGCATTTCTTGAATGACTAATGATGTTGAACATTTTTTCATGTATTTATTTGCCATTTGTATTTCTTCATGTGAGAAGTGTGTGTTCATCTCAGATGCCCATTTTTGGATTGGGTCTTTGAATTTTGGGAGCCTGATTTTTTTTAATTCTTTGTATGTTCTGGATAGGAGTCCTTTGTCAGAGGGAGAGTTGGATAAAATTTTTTCCCAATTCATGGGTTTTCTTTTCATGCTGTTGGTGATTTCTTTTGATGTGCAAAACTTTTTAATAAGATGAGATCCCAGTTGTTGATTCTTTAAAGTATTTCCTGTGCAGTTTGGTCTTTGTTCATGAACTCTCTACCTACCTGTATGTCTTCAGGACTTCCACCTACTTTCTCTTCCAATAGATCTAGTGTTTCTGTTTTAATATTTAGACCTTTGATCCATTTTTACTTTACTTTGGTGCGTGGTGATAGGTAAATCATTTTTTTAAATGACAAAGGCACTTGCTGAATGAGCAATAGAAGAAAAAAGTGTAAGTAGTCCATAAACATATAAAAAGTCCACTGTCATGAATACATAGGGAA
The DNA here is from genome assembly GCF_000276665.1 of Chinchilla lanigera. Taxonomy (NCBI): domain Eukaryota; kingdom Metazoa; phylum Chordata; class Mammalia; order Rodentia; family Chinchillidae; genus Chinchilla; species Chinchilla lanigera. The sequence goes on along the minus strand of NW_004955414.1, from coordinate 6,777,795 downwards.
ATGTAACAAAATAAGAATGGAATATTTTTACCCTTCAGCTTGCTAGAGGTAAGTAAAGTTCATAAAATTCAGAATTTGCAAAATTCAGGAAAAATGGCACTGTCAGACTCTGGGGAGTGTCAGTTTATATAGCAATTTTTAGAGGATAAGGAAATGTGTGTTGAAATTTCCTGTTTCCAGCTACCTACCCTAGAAAATAGCTTGTATAAGGGCACAGTGAGGCTCAGATAGCACAGTGGTGTAGAGTGCAGACCTATTGCTGTGGTTCAAATCTTAGCTCAACCACTAACAAGTTATGGATATTTCAGTGATGTTACCTTAGTTGCCTCAGTAGTGAAACAGAGATGGTAATATATAGTACCTATATCTTAAGATTAACTACTGCATGCAAAGTTACTGAAGACAAAGATTAGTAGACTATCAAAAGATGCTTATTGGTTGAACATGATGGTTCATACCTATAATCCCAGCACTCTGGGAGGCTGAGGCAGGAGGATAGAGAATTTCAGGCCAGCTTAACCAACTTAGTGAGATCTTGTCTCAGAATAAAGAAATTTTAAATGGGCTGGCCCAGTGTGAAGGCCCTAAGTTAGATTCCCAGTACCAAAAAAAAAAAAAAGGAGTACTACATTATTGTCATACACCATATATATGGATACTGGATATTATGTATGAATCTTAAACATTAGGTGGCTTCCAATTTTGTATCACTGGAAATAACTGATAATGTGGTGTCTGCAGTGGCACAAAATTATCACATATCTACTAATATCACTATTATCTAATAATTGGATAATGTTATAATCATACTATGTGACTGTTAATACAAAATAATGAACCATGTTGATTTCACATGCTGTTTTGGAAAAATCCCTAAGATGCATTACTAAACAGTGGTGGAGGGGAAACTAAATTAAAGAACAGTATGACAGAATGATCCCCAAATAGAAAATATACACATATATCTGTATGTTGGACTTGTGTACATTGGCAAACAAGGCAAGACAGTTTGGGGGTAGCCATCTGACTTGGGCATAAGGGGGTACATCAGCTGAGGTTAATTTAAAGCAGTAATTTTAAATAATATCTTGAAAGCAACAATAAAAAGTAATAAAACCTACTTAGTCTATATTTCATTATTACTATGTGCTGTGACTCTAAGCAGTGAAAATAAATAGTGTCAGTTATAACGCGCTTAGCTCTGCCAGGGCAGACTATGTTTCCTTTTCCTCTCACCTCCAGCCTGTATACCACTAGATGTTCCTTTACGTGGAAGAGCATAGAAAAGCTTAGGGCAGAAAATTGTAGACACCACTTAATTAAGTACAGATAATTTATAGAGGGAAGAGAGGTTGAATGGAGTTTGTAAGATTTTTACTTTCCACTGGTTAATTAAAATGTTTTTCCAAAGAACATATTAATGTATTTATAATTACTTGTATAATTATGTTTTTCATTTGACCAACTATGTTTGAAAGAACATAGTTGGCAAGAGGACTTATCCCAGGAAGTCAGAAAGATGGAGTGCAATGATAGACTATTCCATGCCCTCAGGTATTTTAGATCACAGATTAGTTATAATAACTGCATTTTCAGAACTAAAAATGAGAACCCAATGTCTGCCAAAGGATTTTTAGTGCAACTCTATAAAGGAGAGCCAGCATTGGACATCCAATCTGGATGCCAAAAAAATAGAATTTCCTCAACAATCTGAAGGTTGATTATTATAAACAGACTAAAACAGAGTCTGCCCAAAAATCCCCAATCCTACTCTTTCTGGGTTCAGTTGGAATTGAATTCCTCCGGAATCAGTATCAGTTTAAAACCCAGCATTTGGCCTGCCCCAAGTTGAAGGCCTTTCAGTCTTTGCTCCCAGGATCCCTGAGAGACACTCCTACTCCTCGGGTGCCCCAGTGGCATCTCCAAGGATGCTGTCTTCTCTCACCTGCCAGGCTCGCCGTTTCCTGACTCTCAGTCCTCTGATTCTCTCCTAGTCTCCCCTAGCCCCAGCTTGAAGGGCTGCAGAGCCAGCCCAGGTCTGGGCCTCTGATACCAATCCTGCTGAGGTGAGCACAGACAGTCCCAGACACAAAGAAGCTGAGGCTGGGGATTTGGAGTTGCTGGAAACCAAAAGGAGGAAGGTGATAGACCCGGAAATGGGCATTTACCAGGGGGCCTGTAAAGGAAGTGAGGGAAAGGTAAGAACTCAATGTAGGCAGCAGTTTATTTATGAGAAAGAATGACTGTGATAGACATATCAAGGTAACTGCATAGATTTATCACTGAGTGAAACAAGGAAATGTTCCAGTGGGCCCCAGGATGTTTTGTTACAAAACAGGGACAGAACACGGGTCAGAAAGACTTGGTCCTACCAGGGCTGTGTGATATGAAGCAAGTTCCTTAACCCCCTGAGTTTTACATGTAAGTTGGGGTCCTTTAAAACATTTAATGAATTCAGGTAAGTAATGCTTTCAGTCTAGAGTTCCGTAAATCTGAGATTCTTTTTCCTTCCATGAAAATGTTGTTTATCGTAAAAACTCACCTGCAGCTGCTCAATATCCATATCACACTCAGTGTGAGCAGTGGATATACCAAATAAAAGTTTAATTTCATTACTAATATCAAGCATACCTCATTTGCTCTTCTATTATAAACCCTTGATAGTGTTCAGTGCTCACAATAATTCTGTATAGAAGGTAACATTGCGATTCCTAGTTTTCAACTGAGTAAATTAGGATTCAAAGAAGTTAAGTGATTTTCCCAAAGCAAATAGCTAAAAAAGAGGCAGAGGCAGGATAGAGATCCAGTGTTAATTGCAAAATGCATGTTCTCTACCATTGTACTAGACTTTGTACCAACAATAAGGAAAAAAACAACTAGAGAAAAAATAAAGCAAGTGAGTGTCCCAGGAGAGGCATTAATGGAGATCTATAGGGCACCCCCTCCATTTGTGGGAACAGCTGGTGGAGGAGGATTTTCAGAATTCTCCCATTTGACAGTAAAATTCAGGGGAAATGCTACTGCCAAAGTGAAACATTGACACCCCCTCCATCTTCCCCCCTCCTACCAAAGATGGGTGATGATACCTGAGAAGAAGCTAAAACCAAACAGATAAAGCTGTGGGCTGGGGCATTGCCTCATGTTGTGAAAGTATCTTTCAGTCAAGGAGGGTAATGTGGTAATAACTCCAAAGAAGGGCAATGGGTCAGCAGGCAGTCTGAAACAAGCTAAGTCAAAGTTTGCCCATATGTCTGAAGCTGTATCCACTGTGATTCCAAATGTTCTGTCCTGGTGCTACAGGCAGAAAGCCCTTAGAGAGTCAAAGCACAAAAAAAAAAAATGACTATAGTACTATCAATTTAATAGAGCCAACAATATTAGAGGGTTTCATTAAGGTTGTAATTATCATCACCATTTTGCTTATTTACTCATCCATGTATTTATCTAACAGAACCTACCATACATACTCCAGGTCCTGTATTAGATACTGAGACAGCATAAGGAGTCCCCCAAGAACTTACATTTTAGTCTGGAGACAGCAGAAATAGGTTTTTCCAAAGTATCGGGTTAATAAGCCTTAGTTATTGTGGGCTGATTAGGCCTCCAATCTCCCAAACAGTGGATGGCCAAGGCTTAAATAAAAGAGACAATTGAAATTATTTTAGGGTTCCTGGAGGGTCCAGCCCTCTCGCAGAATGTGAGATTCTCTGGGTTAAGACAAAGAACTTCCTTGGGTGGCCCACATTTATTTGGTTTTCAAACAAAGGAAGGGGATACTGAAGAAAATGCAGGAATGGAAAACCCTTTCAGGACTTCTCCAGGTAATACATTGTGTTAATTTAGGAGAACTATGTTATCTTCAGGCGGGCCTTCACTGCAGGAGTGAGATTCCTGCAGCTGCAGTCTCCTCTTAGTTAATTGGGGTTGGAGCTGTGGCCTTATCTTTTCCTTTGAGGAAACTTCAGGCCAATACAGGCCTCAGCGGGGACCAATGACTAGTAAAGATTCATTTACTATGAGTCTGCTGCCCATCTCCAGACACAGGGCAAACTCACATGTAAACATGAAAAGACAATTGGTTAATATTAAATCCTGCTCAGAGCTGCTTCATAGTGGTCTCCTTCACCAAGTCAATCAGATAAGAGCTCTGCTATCAAGGAGGGCCTGCCACATGCAAAAGTGTTCTCCCTGTAAGGAAGTGATGGTACCAGGAGGACTCAAAAAATATCTTCTGCAACGTGTAATGCAGAAAGGACCTTTGAGAAATAGTCCAGCTCCCTCATTGTTTAAAGAGGAAAATCATAGACCTGAGTTACAAAAGGGCAAACTGCAATTTAAGACTACTTATGATAAATACCCAGTGAAACCCTACTCTTGTAAGAAAGGAGTTTGAAGGAGACAGGTATCACTGTCTGTCAGGAAGGCTCCCTGGAAGAGGTGAGAATTAAACTGGGCTTTCCTGGAAAAATAAGTTGTGTATGTGTGTGTGTGCGCGTGCGTGCATGTTTGGGGAAAATGCCTGTTCACTACTTGTTGGGAGTTATTTCTATGTAATTTGTACTTATCAAGCAGCACAAGCTCTTCAGCCTTGCAATCTTTTATTTTAATTTTTGTCTGTTTGTGAAGATCAACCAACTGATATGATTAGTTGTACAGGCTTTTGAGTCAGACAGGCCGAGAATCAAATTCAGGCTTAGCTATTTTTATGCTGTAGGATCTTAGTTTCCTCATCTGTTGAATAAGGATTTTTATGTGTACCACAGGATTATTATGAGCACTAAATGAGATTTTATATATATAGTGTGTAGTATAGGGCTTAACACTCAAGAAATACCTGATATGACTATACATATTGATCCTTACTTGATTGATACTATGACATTTTTAGCGTCCCCTTTTCCATAAATACTTTTATCAAACAGTTAGGCAGGTGCCAGGCACCATGTTATATACTAAACCCTGAGCTGTGTATCAGACAGACACATTCTCCACCCTCTCAGGGCAATCTAGAAAGGGGTCAACATGTAAACACATGATTGCCATACAACATGAGATGTTAATAACACTGGTGTCATCCCCACATGGGCTATGGAATTTAAGGGCCACATCAGAGCCAGTGGTTCCTGACCTTACCAGGATGCAGGCACCCAGGGGACCTACCAACAAACTCATCATCACTGCTTCTGGACAGCTCTTAGCTTGTTCTGCTTTATCTACAATGTAATTTCCATTTAACAGCAGAAATATCAGAATTTTTAAAAAGTTTTCTTTTACTAGTAGTATATTGTCAACAGAAACTGTGAAAATCAGTAAACATGCACCTGAGTTTAGGTGAAGAGATGACGTTCGAGTAAGCCAGGTCTCTGCAGGCCTCCCCACACCACAAAATCGTTGTTGAAAATCTCACTTATTGCTTACTAGACTCTTAACATAGAAAATTAACAATTTTTAGTCTCCATTACTGATGTGAAAACCAAGGAAAGATCTCAAACCTAAGTAATAGTGGAAGCTGGGGCTCAAGCAAACGTATTCAACCTCCTAGCTCAAGGCTCTTTTTGTAAATCTCAAACTGCTACCTTTCCCTAGTGCTGGACAGGTAAATACAATTCCCAATTCTAGCATGGCACACAGAATAAGGCAGAACAGTGTAAGACAATGCTCAGACCTGTCTAATGCAGAGATTCTACCCTTATATTCCACCTTACCCTCATGCTGAATTCCAGTAGCTGACTGTCAGGAGTAAGGTCAAAGGTTTTTCAGTGTGCTGTTTTTAAATGACAAGGATCACTGTAAAATAGGCTGTTTTATTAGAGTCAGCTTCAGTTTGCACATCTTTATTTTTTATTTTTTATTTTTTTGGTTTTTCTCCGGTACCGGGAACCGAACTCACGACCTTGCGCTTGCCAGGCAGGCGCTTTGTCACTGAGCTAAATCCCCAGCCCCTGCACATCTTTAAAGTGGGAAAATAAGTGGTAATGATTAAATGAGAAGGTATATTTTTAAATGGCTGGCATATAACAGGTATTCACAAGCATGTAAATATTCTTTTCCCTGGAACTCTCCTGCACACCTATGGCTCATTTTTCAGGACAAGAACAGACATCCTTTAGGGAGCCCCTCCTGTCCATGTAAGCTGAAGAGTTTGCAGCAGCTGTGGAGGCAGAAGGAGGAAAGGAACTTCTCAGGGTTCTGTATAGTCTCTAGCCTGAAAGGAGCTCTGCAGCAGGATCTCTGCTTTATGTTCTATGCTCAGTGGGGCCTGAAGACCTCTGCCCTTAGGGGCAGGTGTCATGCCTCCTGGCATGGAGAAGAAGCCCCAACTGTTTTGTGAGCCCTAAAAGGAATTGGATCAGGGCTGCCTGATACCCTGTGGGTTGGGTAAACTTAGCTTGTTCATTCTCACTCAAGAGACCTTTTACCTCGAGGGCTCAGCAATTAGAAACACATCCCAGAAGCTAATGATTTCTTGCTCTTCAGGGAGCCAAGGAAAAGACAGTTTCTGGGCTGGACATCAGGACAAACCCATAAACTGTGCTAAGTCTTCATCCAATCCCAGGAAATGCAGTACTGATTCCATGTGCGTGGAGACACAGTTTCCTGCCAGAAGAGGATCTGGACTTTGTCTCTATGTGTGCCAGCATTTAGATGTAGTTGTCCAGGACTTTGTGGATGACCTGTAGTCATGGCCAGGCCCCAGCTGCAAGATAGGCTGAGCCTGACTTTCACAGTCCTATTCAGAGCAATTAAACAATCAAATAAGAATCTAGCAGATACAGGCATTTGGGAAAGCAGATGGTATTATGGGAAGCTCATGGGGTTTGAAGTTCAAGAGGCTTCTGTTTAAAACCAGCTGTACCACCTACCACTTGTGACTTGGGAAAGATACTACCTTCTTAAGCCTCAGTTTCACATCTGTAAAGTAACAGTAATAGTAACAGCTGCTTTACAGAGCTAAGGCAAGAACTAAATGATATTATCAAATGTAAAAGGTGAAAAATAATGCATGCCTCTTGGTCAGTACTACACCATTCTTTACTATTAAGTTTTATGGAGAGATAGAAAGAAAAATAATAGTCACAATTAGAGACAGTATGTATAAAATGCAATATAACTCATGTGATATTTTTCAACCAGCATATGTTGGAGAACTTCCTAAGTGGTTGTAACTAGCAATGACCTCTGGCCTAGAGAAACTCAAAGTTTTGCAACTGAGATGGATGAGTAAGCAAATAATTTTCACCAGGGCTATGAGTGATCTGAGGTAAACAAGCAAAAATGCTATAGAAGAGTGGAGGAGGTACGCACATCTCTGGAGGAGTTAGATGAGGGCTTGCTGAGGAAGCAGCTCTACGGCTTTGGTGCCTCTATCTTCAAAGATGAACAAATAGGAGCTCACCAGGTGGAGTGTTGCAAGTGGTTCTGATATCAGCAACAGTGTGCAGAAAAAACGCAGAGCCCTAGTAGCTTGCTTAGGAGGATGGGACCATGGACTAATTGTATATAAGTACTTGATAAAGGCAGATAAGTCTCAAGAAATATACAAAAGAATTTTCTTGCCTGCAAGGGAGTTGGGACTTTGCTGTGGGGGTAGTAGGGGGTTTGAAGCAAAGAAAAAAGTTGATTAATTTGCTTTTAAGAAAGATAACTAAGTGGAAGATGGGTGCAAAGGGAAAGACCGGAGGTGGGGAGACTGGAAGCCTGCAGAGATAAGGAGCCCGTCTGGGTTACATGATCCGGGAGCTGGAGGGGAATCAGGAAGAGAGGATAGGCCTCCTGGCTCCTAGTTTGAACTTTGTTGATTAGATTTCATCTCCTTCTGCATTTTTGAAACCTTCCTGCTAAGTGAACCCTGACCTAAAATTACAGTGCTTATGTGAACAGGAATATAAAGCTACAAAATTCCAAACAGGTTTGAATTGGCCTGAGGCACTTGCTTTTTACCCATGGTTTGAACATACTTTGTCACAAAGTATGTTCAGCATTTTTTCTAAGCCTCCACTGCATGAGGTCTGTATTCACAAAGAGAATGCAAACTTGTATTGATTGGGATCAATCAGTCATCCATCCATCGACACAAATGTATTGACAGCTGCTATGTTGTAGTCTTTGATTAACTCCGGGGGGCATAGAGATGAAAGGCAATTTCTGCCCTTAGAGAGTATATGGCCTAGTGGAAGGGGAGATACAAACGTAAATAGCATAGTGCAAATCCAACCAAGGGGATATGCTAATTCCTATGGGAGCTTAAAGCAAATATACCCAGCAGTTTGAGTCATGAGAAGAGAGGGTCGCTTGTGCCAAGCCTGGAAGGGCAGAGAGGTGCGCTGAGGTACTGTGAGTAAAAGAAAGAGCACATGCTTGTGGAGGGTGTGGTGGAGTTGTAGGAGTGATTAGAACTCAGTAGTTTTCTCATCCTAAAGTGAAACACATGCTTTGCCCATTTTAACTACATAAGCCACATTAATTCAGATTTAATTTGTGACTTTCCTCTGGCTTACAAAACCAAAACCCAAATTATCAAATGGGCAACATTTTTAGTGCCTCTCTTAGGGCACCCCCATCTCTGAGCCTGGTGCCCTCAACTGGTCCTCAAACAACCAAGAGCCACCCCAAGGGGTGGCCCGGGCTCCCAGTCTCTGTCCGTCCGCACTTACTTCCCTATCAAGGGTTAGTTGGTGGGCTCAGCTTTCAGGCAGTGTTTCCATGGAAGACTGCTGTCTATTTCATTCCTCTACTGGCCAGCCGAGGCCATTTACCCTGTCAGAAGTGTCTGCACTCAACGCTGATTGCGTCTCCTCGGGGGATCCTCAGCGAGGTGCACCCTGCCACCGTTTTCCCCACTGTGCACGTTCTCTGCTCATGGCTTTCTGTGACATTCGCTTCTCTGGAGTCACCTTCTACTTCGCCGGCAGCCTCATGGGCACGGCTGTGTCAGGACACTGGTAAAACACAGAGCTTTCACCATCTTTCTGTTTTGGTCTTCATGGCAGACTAAATAAAATCTCTGTGTTCTGTTCATTTTTCTTCCCCAATTTCTTCCCACAGTGGTGCTAAAAAATTTTGAAGACTGAATGAATTAGTAAAGGAATGCACAAAAGTCCCTAGAACAAAATACTGCCGTGGAATATTATTTTATGAGGGGATGAATGCCACAAAGTTGGCGAACCAGCTTTGGAGAGTTCTAGCCCCTCTCTATGCAGTAAGCCCATGTCTACTCAGCCTGTGTCTCAGGTTAGTCATAAGCAAAAAGATGCTGTTCCAGAAAGGAGAAGACAGTACCTTATATTTTAATTTCTTTGAGCCCTGTCTGGCCTAGTTTCTCCAGTCTCATTTCTGTGGCCTTGTGCTATTTTGTATGGTTCTTATTCATGAACTAGGTATTATTAATGACATACCAGGAGCTGATATTCCACTTGACCTGAATTATGCTTCAGCTTTAATGCTGTGAACTTCATGGAAGAGAATTAAATTGAAGTTAATTCTCACTAAAAAGAAAATGATTAGTCCCCAGTTTATTATTAGAAATGGACTTTAATCTAAATTTTTTGTATTAAGATCAAAAAGTACTAAAGAGTCTGACTAACTAACCATGTAAAGCATATGCCAAGAGTGTTCAGCCAAGGCAAAATATGGGAAAAGTCAAACAGTGTATAGAAAACAAATAAATGAATTACAGTGTTGGGTAAACTGCTACTTGGCACACATCCATGAACACAGACCAAAGAAATGTCTCAGGAAAGACGTGAGAAATATCTGTGGAAAATGTTGCAGAGACAGATCTGAATTTGACCGGAAAACTTGATTACAGCCGAACTTTGTCCTGCAGGACTAACACAGAATGCTTCCCACTAGTATGTGTTTGTTCATCAGTCTGTCTGTGAATCATGGGTGAGGCTCCCTGAAAAATGAACTGTGCTCCACAGTGGCCTTGATCATCACTGCTCAAGGCCTCCTAGAGCCAGGCTGGCACACAGCTCCGGGAAGCAAAGGTAACACAATCTAGCAGCTTGGAGCTGAGGAGGGGCCCTGCATGAATTGTTGGCAGTGCTGGGTTCCAACGTGCAACTAACTAGAGGTTGTTTGGTACAATGTTCAATTTGAATGTAATTATAACAAGCTGCTTTAATTTACGGAATTACTTATTTGATGGTGAAAGTCACCGTGTGAATATTTGGAATGAGAAAAGGGAAGATCTTGGGAAAAGTTTTCCAAAATCTGCCAAATAACTAGTTTTGAGGGGCTATGTTCTAGGCCCAAAGAATCTACAAAAAATGAAAAGGTTCAAATCCTCCTGCCTCAAGGAGAGTAGAGCCTAGGAGGGACCATGAGACAGCAATGTTATTATCTTAAAACAAAATAGAATGAGAGGAATCATAATGGCTGTTAACATCTATTAAACATTCACCATGGGTAAGGCATTACCCTGACTGCTTTACATTTATTGCTTCATTTAATCTTAACAAAAACCTTGTGAAGGTGGATACTACCATCTGTTCTCATTTAGAGATGAAGAAACAGACACAGAGAGAGGTTCTTTTGCTTGGTTGGTTTTTGTCTTTTATTTTCACTTGCCCCAAATCACACAGTTGAGGTGCCCTAGAGATTTGAGCTCAGGTGGTTTTGCCTGCAGGTTCTCTGTACCTAACAATCACTGTGCCATTCCGAGAGGGATGCCCAAAGAGGTAGTGCCATGGTTCAGATTTGGTTTGTCCTCTAAAAGTTCATGAGCTATAACTAGAAGCATGGTTCCAGTGTGGTAGTAGTTGAAATAATACAACCTTTAAAAGGTGGGATCTAGGGCTGGGGATTTAGCTCAGCGGCAAAAGCGCCTGCCTGGCAAGCGCAAGGTCGTGAGTTCGGTTCCCGGTACCGGAAAAACAAACAAACAAACAAACAAAAAAAAAGGTGGGATCTATCAGGAAATAATTAGATCATGGGGACTTCACACTCACAAATGAACTAATGCTATCTCTTGGGAGTATGGCTTATTATGAACAAGCCTGGCACTCTCCTAAATCCTTTCTTAATATGTGCCACTCACCCACTCTTGTACACACTCCCTCCATTGTATACCCTCTGCCATAACCCTTCACCAGAACCAAGTAGATGCTGGACCTATGTTCTTGAACCTTTAGAACTATTCAGTTAGCGCTAGCTGAACCCTCTTTCCTTATATTGTACTCAGCCTCAGGTATTTTGCTATAGTGACACAAAAATGGCCTAAGACAAATATATACCAAAAAAATGTCCTTGGAGCTCAGAGGAGACAGACATGCACTCTGTCCATCTCTCCACTAGGCCTGGAAGGATGGGTAAGACTCAGATATACAGAGTACAGGAAGTATTCAGAGAAATGGAGAGAAGTGTTTCTGGGAGAGAGCGGCATTAATAAACTGTGAAAGTCATGGACATAGAATATCTAAGGAAACAGCCAAGACAAGTCTGGTTGTAGGTATGAAAGCAAGTCAGGGAAAGAAGGATCACTCCCTGGCCTTTTGGCTAAGATCAAGTGAAGAATGGGGAAGGTTGGCAGACCATGCTGGAGCCAGCCTTGAAAGGTTTCCTCATGCTGATGGCCCTTTCCCACCTGTTCCCGGGAAATTGCCACACTGATAAACTTACCACCAAAAATCACTGTCAGAGTGAGAATTTGACCATGTAAATGAACAGATTTTTAAAAATTAAAGAAAAACTCACTTTCTCCCAAGAACCAACAAGTACAAGGAATTCAAATTCTCATTCCAGTTGTCTGTTTGTCAGCTGTGAATGTCCCTGTAGATGTTTCAGGGCAGCTATACACTGTCAGTTTATTAGACACTCCATATCACAATATGGAGAGTAGTTAGATTTTTGGCAATAATTTTTGAGATTCTCAGAAGGTTTTAAAGCTTCCTTAGAAATAAGGGGGGGTATGGCTTACTGTTATGCCTACACAACATGTACTTGGAGTATCAATAGATCCACGTACCTAACGTTAGAACTATAGCACCTTTATTTATTTATTTATTTTTTTATTTTAAAGAGTAAAGGAAGGATAACATAATAATAGGGGGGACTTACCAAATTACAGACAAAATGGTAGGAAATTATCAATGGTTATTGTTTTACATATTGTTATCTACAA
>NW_004955414.1:6754866-6765197 GCF_000276665.1 Chinchilla lanigera | reverse complement strand
TAGAAGCCATACAGGGTATGTCTACTTATTTTTCAGAGGAAGTACACAAAATTAAAATTGTTCAAAGGACATACTCAAAATCATCCAGAAAGTCAGTAGTAAAATCATGTTTTGAACACAGAAGTTATGAAAAGTAAAACAAATGCCTTTAGTGCACTTAGAAAATCTGAATATAGAGGCATCTGCTGTTCTTTGATCCTAACATGGCCGTGAGCCTTTGAAATTTGGTGAAGACGCAGTATTTAAGCAGGAGTCTTTTAAAAATGTTGACCGTGCCAGGTATGGTAGCACATGCCTGTAATTCCAGCAATTGGGAGGATGAGGCAGGAGGATCGCCATGAGTTTGAGGCCAGCTTGGAATATACAGTGAGTCCAAGACCAATCTGAACTACATAGCAAGACCTTGTCTCAAAAAAAAAGTTGATCATAATAATTTTACACTTACAAAACTGACCTTTTACTTATATATTATGTTACACAATAAAGCAATAGAGATATTAAAATTAACAACGGCCCTGAGAACTTGCTGTGTCACAAGCATTGTGTCACTTAAAGTGCACTATATCACTATTTTACATCATTAAGATGACAGCTCTCACAGAAGTACTGCTATCATCCCCTTTCTATGACTGAGTCATCCTTAGAGACATTTAGTAATGTGTATGAGATTACAGGGAGTGAGTACCAGTCTGGGACTTATATCCAGTACCTTCTGACACCAAGTTCTGTGTTACTGTTATAATGCATAATCTCCATAGTTAGTAGGGGTGACACTAACCTTTTTACCTTGAAATTTTAATTATTCAGACAAGGTACAGAAACTAGCAGATTTTAGTCCTTTAAGAATTTTTGCACTTAATTGAAAGCCTTTAAGAAGATAATATTTCTAATAAGGTATTGTATCTATGTATCATGATCAATTACCTTTTCTGGGGAATGGATGCCCTTGGTTTATTACACAGTCAGAATTTCAGTGGCTGTTAGTTGCCATTAGCAGGCCATGGCCATCAAATAGGTGCCCTGTCATGAGTGAGGCCTACTTAGTTATCCTAAGACCCTACACAGTATTCTGGGGTATTGAAAAATTGTGTTTGGGCTGAGGCCCAGCCTCCTGTCCTGCTCAGCCACACATGTCCTTCAACTGACAGATACCCAGCACTCACTGTATCTGTAATCTTAGGTAACTTTCTAAATCCTCACTGACAACCAGGTCTCATTGACTACATCTGAGAAATGGCCTTTGGCTCTTGCACTTCCTCTCTGTACTTCCTGTCACTGCCGTTCTGTAGACAACCATCAGTCGTCTCTTTCCGGGATTATGCTGAAAGTCCACTAAGTCTTGGGACATCTCTGGTACCTTCCAATCCACTCTTTCCTTTGCTACCAGAATGATCTCTTTAAAATGAATCATGTCACTCTTCTAGATGGCTTGCTGTTGCCTATAAAGTAGAATTCACACTCCAAACTGGTATAAGGTTAAATTTTGTGACAAGGAGCATAAGTTATGAGCTGGGTGTATTTCACCCAGTCGTACTCACACCTTACTCACACAATACCCTCCACAATTTGACCCTTTCCTTCTGTAATTCAGTAAATATCTAGTGAATCAGTGAATGCTTTTCTCCTTAGAAATCCTTTAAACAAGATTCCTTACAGTTGTTACTCAACAATCAAACTTAGTCAGTGCCCACCATGTACTAAACTTTGACAATCACTGTTTTATAATAGGATAATGGTAATAGTTGGGGACATGGAGCTTAGCTGCATTTGAATGCATTCTGATTAAGTTCTGGTCTTCTTTCTCTAAGTGGATTTGCTTTTGTAAGCACATCATTGTCTTCCCTGGGCCTCAGTTTCTCCATCTGTGTAATTACATTCCTTACCTGCAGTGGCCCTAACATTAGAATTCCTTAGAAGGAAGAACTGGGAATATGAGCCCTAGGTTGCCAGACATGTGTTCCAGCTAATTCCTACGTTCAGCATTTCGAAGGCATCCTTACTTAGTTCCTCTTACCACTTTAGCACCGCTTCTTAGATCCTCCTGACTGCCCCTGCATGGAGTCACAGCACTGTGGTTGGAATATTCAATAAAGTGGACTCTGGAGTTGAAATAATGCAGCTCTTAGAGTCTTCAGCTGTGATCTCTGCTTCAGACCAAAATTTTTCTTGGCCTATGATTCCTTAGTCCTTACTAGGAGAGAGAAAAGAGAGAGAAAGAGAGGGTGAGAGAGTCTTACTTCAGGAAGTGCTAATGCTGACTTAGCATGCTGTAGGACTACAGTTGGAGCAGGAACTTGTGTGGACTGGCAGGGAGCTTGCAGGCTTAAGTCAAAGAGAGGAAAAAGGTGAGGTCAGCATAGGAGAAACAGTTCTGATGGCAAAGATTTCAAGAGCTGGAAGGCAGCAGGGCTGGTATGCATAAAAATTCTTTTTTGAGAAGCTTTTGTGTATTGGGCAATTAAATCTGAACTATAATTCTGCAAAGCAGGTATTATTATCCCATGGAGAATCCAAAGCTCAAAGAGATTAACTTTTTTAGAATCATACGATTAATAAGTAACTGTGGGGCTCAAATATAGTTCTTCAGGGACTTGAGTTCTTTCTTTCACATACCCTGAAAAGCATCTGAAAAGAATTTAGGAAATTGTGAGAATAAAACTAGGTATTCATAGAATACTCACTGTGTGATAATTTTAAGAAAAGGGGCAAAGTACTAATGGGATAATACTGAATCCTAAATCAACAACACTAACCATGCCAAAAGGTAGAGTTACAATCACCTTACTAAACAGCTTAGGTTATAAAGGAATGTTGTCCTTTGGAGGGACACAGAATGATGTTGTTAATTCCTTGAGCATGAATGTGACTAATAAACTGGGTGGGGCACCTGTCATCTTGTCTACACAGCTGTCCGGGCAGGCTAATCTCTGGCTGGAGTCTCCCTGCCGTCCGCCCCGTTGCATGCTGCTGTCTAATCTCCTGGCTTCACAGTTAGGTTGACATTTTTGCTTAGTCTGACTCACTTGCTCCCAGCCTCAACTGTTCTGCGCCAGTGCAGACTTCTTTTACACTTGGCCTACTTAGAAACACGGAACGTTAGTGTTGGGAGGGAGCTGCCTAGGAGTCACCTAGCGTAACCGCTTTATGTTACAACTAGGTAAATGGCCCCAGATGAGACTGGTGTATCTTGTCTAAATCTGGGTGGGTTTTGGTATGAGGCATAGTGGGACTTCAGTAAGACAACGTGTAGGGCAGAGAAGGAAGCTGGGATTGAGCAGGCCTGGAGCTGACAATGCTAACTCAGCTGCAGGACTATTAGGGGTGGGGGCGGAACACAGGGAGGGGAAGAGTGGGTTGGGTTAGAGAAGCAGAGTTGGGAACCTAGCCAGGCAGTCTGAAGTTCAGGGTAGAACTTCTGTCCCAGCAGAGAAATGTGGCACTGAAGGTCACTTGTGAAAACTGGATCAACAGGAGGATGAGGGAGTGTAGAGAAGAGAAAAATCATAACTTGACTAGTAGCAGTATACCCCAACCAGATTGGGCGCCGGGACCCACACACTTCTTACCCTCTTTAGGAAGGCTTCCTGCAGCCGGAGGGAGGTAGTGACTCCAGCTCATAGCTGGGGAACCAGGGAAGACAGCAGTAAAGCACTCTGTCCATTGTGCTTCCCAAGTATCTCTGGGATGTCCCTTCCCCCATTTCTGTGCTGACCACCTCAAGCCCCGCTCATGACTTGCCCAATTATTGCAAGGGCATTTTAGTTCATTTATTACCCTCCGACTGTACTCTTCCTTTTTTATTTTTTCCCCTTTGATTTAAGACAGGGTCCCACTGTGTAGCCCAGGCTGGCTTCGAACTCATGGCAATCCTCCCCCAAGTGCTGGGATTTCAGGCGTGCACCACCATGCCCGGCTTGATGGTGCTCTCTCTGAAGCAGCCCCCTCACCATCACCAGAGCCTATGAGGGTGTCACCTGCTCTCTGTAAATGCTGGGTGGCCTGCCATTGGCTAGCAGCCTTTCTCAGCTGGGCTTCCATGTGAGACTCAAGCCCTACAGAAAATTATTTGAGTGACTATTTTCTCAATTCTCTCTAGGAAGGTACATAGTGGCATTCCAGGCGGGGTGGGGGGGGAATTTATTTGTACAATGCAGGTTTTAAATCATCAGGGCTTCATTTTTCTTGTGGAGCTGCAGTTGAGAGGTGCTCCAGAGAATGAAGCTGGAGAAATGCCTAGGAGTGGAACACCAGGTCCTACTTAACTTTAGCCTAACCATCTATGTAGCATCATCTCCTGTTTACCCTGTGATGCATACTGTGCTCTAGTTACAACAGTCTCTCGCCATTCCTTCATCCTTCTTGTCTTACTGTTCTTCCTTCAATGTGCACTGCTTCTTGGATTTGTAAAATCTTACTCATCCTTCAAGGCCTAGGTCATATGTTACCTCCTCTGAGAAATGGTACCTCCTCCAACCCCCCAAGGCAGTACAAGGTTTTCCTTCCACAGTGTGCCCATGCTATTTGTGTGTGTGCCACTGTGTAGCCCATTTTTCATAGTTGGAAGTTTACATATCCATAACGCTCACAAAATTTTGAGTTTTTCCACAATAAACGCAATGAACATCATCCTCCTCACTCCTTGACCTGAATAGGTTCTTTTGAACCAAAATAGCTAGAAATCCCCTAGGTAGTGGAAATGCTAACTCTGGAACACAGTTATCTTGTCCATTATTATTTGTGTTCTATACATGACTGAAACGAGATCAGACATTAAATATGCCCCTGCCAGATATGCAGCTGTGGTAATGTGCATTGGAAAGACTTCCTGAGAAAGTGAGGGAGGAAGGGTGGGTAGGCCTAATTGGGAAGGAAGAATAGACCCAGGACGGTGTTAAGTAAGGTGTAGTAGCAGTTGCCACCAGGAGATGTGGAGAGAACCAACTTTATAATTTCTGCAGGAAGCAGAAAGAGGAAAAGAAAGAGAAATAGTTGATGGTGGTGTTAACTGAAGAGCAACTATGTCAGGAACTGATGTCTGAGATGACTCATCAGCGCGATGATCTGTAACTGAGAATTTACATGTGCGTAGTTTAGAATACAGTCTCATAGGTGATCTCATCCAATTCTCAGAACAGTCCCGAGGTGGAAGTGGAGGGGGCGGTAGTGTGTGTGCGTGTGTGTGTGTGTACACATACACAGTGTTATACTGTCCGCTCTACAGAGGAGACTACCAAGCACTGAGAGAGAAATGACACACCAAACACCAGTGGTCCCTAAGTACTGCAGTAGGAACTCGAGGCAGGTCCACCTCTCTACTGGTCCAGGGCCACATTTAACTTTAAGAATGAGGAAGTAACTTTTCTGATCTAAAAGCCAAAGGTCTATATAAAATCAAATAGGTTTAAATGAAGAGGTTTTTCTGAGATAGACTCAGGGACTCTCCATAAACTCAGAACTTTTCTGGGTTGATTTATAATGAAGATAGAAAACCATTTGTCAGCCGACTTGCAGAGACTTGGCTGATACAGAGCAATTCTCTGCTTGAACCAGGCAAAAGGCTCACTTGACTAGAGAATCTGGGGCAGGAGAGGAGAGCAGAGAGCAGCTACTTCTTGCCTGCTGTGACTCCAGGGGGCACAGGGGGGCCAATGAACAGCCTGAAGCTCAGCTATTCGGTTAGCTCCAAACAGACAGAGACGAAGCCTCAGGTTGATGGAATGGGGGATTTAGAATGATGAGAAGCCGCCCATCTGGTGTGCTACCTCTCAGATCCACTCACAAACCTTGCAACCTACAAGACCTTAGAACATCAGGGCAGGGACCAGGCTCTGCAGATGGTTCATTCTGTTGTGTATAACAGAGTACGGCACTGCCTGTCTCTCCTTCGTATTGGGAGACACACAGAGGCACAGAGTTGGTTTTAATAACTTTTCACCTCATGACACAGTGAATACTGCTCACGATATATAAAGCAAAACTCAAGAAACAGCTTACAGTTACAAAAAGATTTCAAGTTCATTATAAACATTTTTGTACACCAAGACAGGATAGTCATCAATTTCTTATCTTTCTTGCACAGAAGTTATCTAGGAAATTTCAAAGAAATTCTTATGAATTCATTCAATGCCACTAATATTGTGTACACCCCTCTTTGCTAGATGCTACTATGTGATGGGCCCTGTTTTTGAAAGAGACTGTCTAGCTCAAGTGGCTCAATTTTTCAGTAAAAATTGAAGGCCCAGAGAAGGTAGTATCTTGCTGAATGTCACACAGCTGGTTCCTGGAGAGACCAGATAAAGAAAATAGTTCTACTTTTCAATTAAGATCCTGATCTAAAGCTGTTTGGGAGATGAAGGAAGGTGTTATCTTCCTTTCCTTCTGTTCCAACTCAGTAAATCACTTTGTTGGCTTTATGAGTATTAGAGAAAGTGAACATTTTCCTATACTGTGTTTTCTGGGCCCAAGCACGGTCTGTTAGTAGTAAACCAGAGATCTTCATTCTGTGGGACTGTCCATTCTACATCCTTTTTAAACTCCACTCTCCACAAGGGCTCTCAGTTGTATGACTGGAGCCCCGAGATCAGGGAAATCAGGTTGCTTGCATTTTGCTTTTTCACAGGAGGCAAAATATGTCAACGCACTGCCAAAAAATACCACAAAGTTCTGTTTCACTGTTATTTAAAAGAATTAGTTCTGTAAGAAATGCTGGTAATACTTGTAGTGGTCAGGGTTCTCCAGAAAAATAGGACCAATAGGGTGTGTGTGTGTGAGAGAGAGAGAGAGAGAGAGAGAGAGAGAGAGAGAGAGAGAAGGAGAGAGAGAGAGACAGATGACTCAAGCAGTTATTGACAAGTCCAAAGTCTGCAGGGTAGTTGTAATTCCTGACAGCCAGCTGTTGGAAGAATTCTCTCTGGCTTAGAAGAGCTCAGATTTTTGTTCTGTTCAGCTAACTGGATAAGGTCTTCCCCCATTATGCAGGACAATCTGCTGTACTCAGAGTCCACTGATAAAAAAAATGTCAAACACATCCAAAACACTCTCACAAAAACATGTAGAATAATGTTTGAGCATATATCTAGGCACTGCAGCAAGCTGACACATCAGGTTAGCCATCATAATACTATAAGCTGAAAACTTTACAACCCTAAGGATCATATCAGAATTCAGAGCAGCTGTATGGGTGCCAGTTGCTGGGAGAACCACTGGAGAAAAGTCCTTTGTGTTCCTGGACCTCACATAAGGGTAACTTGAAAAGGAAAGAGAAGAGATCCTGGAAAAGTTGGTAAAACCATCAGGTGGACAGGAATGTTAAACTGGAAAAGACATTTTGGCAAATATAGAGATTCTATGGTCCTAATGTTTTCCCTTGTTCTGTTTCATAGATGAAGAAGAGGAACATCCAGAAATCAAAGTCTGTATAGGGCAGAAATTGTCTTGCTCTTTCTTTACATATGCTTGGTGGGCCAGAGTTGAAACAGCCAGACCTTTAGGGCTAAGGTAATATTCCCTTCCTGATTCCTCTGTGGGGTGTGCTGAGACATTTGGCTTCACGTTTGGGGAGTTAAAACCTGTGATAGATTTGTAGACGCTCTGATCCTTGCCCAACTGAATACATCCCATAAATGGCTTTGGTCCTGGGGATTTGTGTGGACATTCAGTAAGAATCTTTTCAGCCAGTCTTTGTTCTAAATGCTGGCAGTAGAGCAGTTTGAAAAAGTGACAAAAATCCCTGCCTTCTTGCTATTTATATTCAACCAAGGAGACAGACAATAAAAAGAACATAAGTAAGTGAAATATATAATATGCTAATCACAAGTGATGAGAAAAATAAAGCAGGGAGGGTGACTAGGATATGCTCGGGAATGGATGTTGCAATTTCAGATAAATGGCTAAGAAAGGCCTCCTAACAAAGTGACATTTCTAAAATGTGTATAATAACTTTTTATTGGTACATTTTTAGATATCCATAATGATAACATTCACCATACGGAATTTGTCCCTGTACATAATATGCCTTGATTCTTCTTTTTTTCCCATCCCCCCTTCAACCCTTCACTTACAAAAGCTATGGGGTTTTTTCCTGTCTTTTCTCATTTTTTTTCTTTTCCCTTCCTTCCTTGTTTTCTTTCTTTTCTCCTCCCCTTTCCTTGTTCCCCTTCTCAACTGAACATTTTCTCCCATTTCCCCCTATCTATTACACATTTTGGTCCTTATTTACAGTAAAAGTGACATTTGAATAAAGGCCAAAAGGAAGTGAGAGGATGAACGGTGCAAACATCTGGGGAAAGCGCATTTTTGGGAGAATTGCAAAGACCATGGTTGTGAGTATAACCGTATTCTCCTAAAAGGTAGTTTGAAGTCTTGCTAATCCCTAGCACCTGTGAAATGCAACTTTATTTCTAAGCAGCATCTCTGCAGATGTAATCAAGTTAGGATGAGGTCACTAGAGTGGGCTCCAACCCACCATGATTGGTGTTTTTATAAGAGGAAACAGAGCAGAGACGCACAGGAGAATGCCATGTGATGATGGAGGAGAGATTGGAATGATACAGCCGCAAGCCCAGGAATGCCAAGAATTGACAGCCACCACCAGCAGCTAGGAAGAGGTAAGGAAGTATTTGTTCCTACAGGTTCCATATGGAGTGTGGCCCTAAATGCAGTGATCCTTTCAGCCCTCAGAACTGTGAGACAATAAATATCTGTTCTTTTAAGTCACTAATTTATGGTTCTTTACTATGGTAGCCCTTGGAAACAAATATAGCCATAAAACAGGAATTTACCTGGCATATTGAAGGGATATCAAAGCCAGTATAGCAAGAAAGGGATGATAGAAGAGGTTAGAAGCTGGGGATATAGCTCAGTGGCACAACTGCCTGCCTGGCAAGTGTGAGGAGCCAAATTCGATTCCCAGTACAAACAAACAAACAAAAAAAAGAGATTAGAGAAGTTACATAAAGATGGTAAGGTCATGTAGCACTTTATGGGTCAAAGAAGTGATATGATCTGACTTACCAGTAACTTTAACAGGTCTACATATAGTTATAACTGGGAGCTACATTCATGACTGAATAGAGACGTACTGAAGCACCAAGGTTATATTAAGTAGACAAAATAATCATAAGAAGTAGTGAGAAAGGTGCCAAATTGTATAAATACTAAAAATTATAATTAAATATTTTATTTGCCCTTTTGGAGGGGGTTAAGACATGGTCTCACCATGTAGTTCAGGCTGGCCTTGAACTCAGTATGTAGGCTAAGCTAGTCTTGAACTTGCTGAAATCCTCCTGCCTCAGCCTTCTGAGTTCTGGGATTATAGGTGTGTGCCTCCTTGCCCAACTCACTTGCTCTTTAGTTCTTTTCTAACCTGTAGTGATGATGCATAGCTGATTTATATATTTATTTATCTTTTTCTCTTTTTTTTTCAGACAGGATCTTGCTATGTAGTACAGGCTATTATTCAACTCAGTTATGTAGCCCAGGCTGGCCTCAAACTCATAGCAATCCTCTTGCCTTAGCCTTCTGTGTGCTGCAATTATAGGCGTGCACAGCCACACCGAACTTGTGCATAGCTAATTTAAAAGAGATGAGATTTTATTTTTTAGAAAAAGAGCATTAGACAGCAAAGCATAAACTTTCTGATCTCACTTAAACACTAGTGGCCAGCTAAGGTTTTTCAGACAATAATCACGGCATACTCATCGCATGGGATACAAAAAGATGAACCAGATCCCTTTTCTGGTAAGACTTGTTGACCAGTCATGGGGAGTGTGGTCAGCAGACAGGCTTCAACTGTCAGCACCTTTAGTGTCTGCCTCAGCTGCTGGGAACCACTTTGCCCTAAATTAGGTACTTCAGGGCCACCGTGCCCAATGGCTGAGCGAGGTGTAGGTAGAGATTCAGACTTGGGACCTCTGGAAGGTGACACGTGCTCCAGAGCCCTTGCTGGAGTGGAAGCTCTCCGAGCCCTCCGTGCAATTTGACATCTGTGCTCCGTTCTGCTTCTGCCTTTCCTTTCCTACCTGCTGGTCCCTCCTGTGGTGCCCCAGCTCGGTCAGGGTCTGCTTTCACGGAAGCAAACCTGCGACACCTGTTGGCAGTTACCTTAGTTGCGGGTGGATTCTGAGGAAATAGCACATTTTTGTACTGTGAACATGGAAATCACACTTGGGAAGATGTCAGTGAACGAGAATTGCAACCCTGTCTACTTGTAAAACAGAGAAACTCAAATGAGTTCATGGGATTTTTTTTAAGAATTAGGAGTGTCTCACAGAAACCAATTGTCAGAACTCATGAAAGACCGGAATGGAAATGGAAAATGAAATGAAAAAGTC
>NW_004955414.1:6735415-6754581 GCF_000276665.1 Chinchilla lanigera | reverse complement strand
CCCCTCCCTTTCTCTTTTCCCCTTCCTCTTCTCCTTCATTATGGTGCCTTGTCTGTACATCTCACGGTAGACCCACACTTCTTGCTTCTAAGTTCATATGACCCAAAACAGAAGCCCCTATATGTCAGTCGCAGTTGGCCTCATTCTCTGTCACCTTGCAGGACCAGAGCTTGGGATCTGCTAATCCTATGTGTGTGGGTTCTCAGGGGAGATGGCCTGACCTGGCTTTCTCTTTGGTCCGATGTCAACTACTGATCCAAACAACCATGGCTGAGGTCAGGGCCATTTTGAAGGAAAGCCAGTTTTCTTCCGGAGCTGCAGGTGGAGTTTATGTTCTGAGACCTGGACATAAAAATGGGAAGGATATATGGGAATCTTTAGCACAAAAATCTTCACAGCTGTGATACCGTGGAAGAAACGTTCAACCTTGAACCCAGGCGATCAGTTTTGAATCCCTGTTCTACCACATATTAATTGTATGAACTTGAATGGAGTCGTCAGTGAAGCTTGAGTCCCTTTGTCCTCAACTGAAAAAACGAGATAATATCCCTGCCTCAAAGGTGTTTTTAAAATTCATTTAATTTTAAAGATAGCTCACCAAGGCTTCCCAGGTCCAAGGCCGCTCCCGCGGTGCCGGCAGGGGCGGGGCCGCAGGATCCGGGACCCCAGGCAGCTCGCCGAGGCTTCCCGCGTCAATGCTTAAAATTTTCTTTTTTTTCTTGACCAATTTTACACGCTTGAATTTGGTAACTGATCTGAAAACAATATGCAGTATAAGAACCATTGTTGAAGTCCTACTATCTTGTATGGTGAAACTCTGCATCATTTCCAATGTTTTTTTTTTTAATTATTTTTATTGTTTTTTACTTGTTACTGTCTTTGCTCAATCTTACATTCTTATGTCTAATGGACTGAGCAATTTCGTTGAAGATAAAAGTATGTAATTTAGCAACGATTGTAAATTTCTATCATTTTGTCTTGAGATCGTGTGTCATTTTTGTTGTTTTGATTTTTTTGTCTTCATTGTTTTGTCAGTTAATTTTTAAAATAAAAAAAATTTAAAAAATAATTCTGCATTTTTGAGATGGGCATTAAGGCATGAACAAGAGATACAGAAGTAAATAGTCTTTGCTGTCAACACATAATCACAGCACACCGAAGGAAGCAGGTATAAAGCAGATATTTGCACTTCTGGGTAATATGCAGTGGAAGAGGAAAGCACACCTTGGTTAGATGCACTTTTTTTTTTTTTTTTTTCCTGGTACTATGAATCGAACTCACGACCTTTCACTTGCCAGGCAGGCACTGTGCCGCTGAGCTAAATCCCCAGCCCCTAGATGCACTCTTTGTAGTGTGTGTGTGTGTGTGTGTGTGTGTGTGTGTGTGTGTGTTTTGGACAGAAGAAGAAGGGAGGAGAATTTAGAAGGGGTCAACCTAAGTGGACACTTAATAGGCAGGAGATAAATGTGGGAAGAAAGAAGTCTATCAAGGCAAGCAGGGTACCACATGCTGGATCACAAATGCGTGAAGGAGAGAGGTCATTTGGATGATGGGCCAATGGGAGAGCAGTGCTCAAGTAAAGAACAGAATCCGGCATGGAGAGAAGCAGGAAGTCTGGTAGGGTGGCTGGAGAGAAAGCTTCTCTGACTGAAAAGCAAGAAGTGAAACAAAGTGCGTGTGAGTGCTTAGAAGACCAGAAGTGCTGCACGCACAGCAGTGGCTGACACTGTGCTGATTACATGTCAGGAGTCAGACTAAGTAGTTTCATGAATTTGTCTCCATGAGATGGGTAATGTTATCTTCATTGACAGGATATTATGTGAGCGGTTTTCTCAGTCATTTGGTGTCATGTCTTAGTTTGGGTTTTCCCAGGAGCAGGCCTGAGGAAAGTTGTCAAGTGTAAATAGTTCAATTACAGGATATCCTAGGACACCCCAGTCAGAAAGTACAAATACGAACTGCAGAAGAGAAGGGGCCAATTAGGTGTGTGCTATCAAGCAGATCACCGCTGAGGGTAACTGGAGCTCAGTCCTGTTGGAGACAGCCTCAAAATTATTCCCATCGGGAGGTGAGAAAGCTGGGGTATGTCTCTCCAAATCTCCATTTGCTACTGTTCGAGGACTATTGACAGGACATCAGCGCTGCCATTTCCAGTTTCCCTTGTGTAAGGATCAAGCACACTCTTCAGGCAGAGGCTCGGAGGTATTATCAGTAAGCAGCCTTCAAGGTGCGGAGGTAAGGGCTGGATGACTAAGGAGGGACCCTGACAACTTATGTCTTGTGTAAGCAGCCATCAGAGAAACCAGGGTTTGGTCCCAAGCAATCTGACTTAGGTTTTAACAGCAATATTATATTGCTTCTCCAATGTACAGTATATGATAAAATATATTCCCACTGATACTTAGAGGACTTTTCAAAAAATGGATGACAGAGTAGAATAACCTGTCATCTTAACCAGTGACTGGAACATAGTGGATGCTTAAGGAATATTTACGGATGAATTTTTTGAAGTTACTACAAGTTATCCTTCCCTGTTAGTTTGTCATAAAAAGCCTTTGGCTGGAAATCAGTAGATGTAGATAGTTCTGTCACTAGATTGGGGAACTCAGGGAAGTCATTTAGACTCTTTGAGGTTCACTTTTCTCATATTAAAATATTGTTTTGCCATTTCCACCTGCCCACATGCGGTCAGTAGAGCTGCTGTGAGAATGAAATGAAAGAGTGAATGTGAGAAGTTAAGTGTACAGCAACCTGGGAGATAGTGATGCATCTCTCTGGGTTTGGAGCAGGAAGTAATTACTTGTTGGTGTTTGTTTCCCAGGATCCAGGACCAAGAACTGTGAAGTCACCAACCATGGAATTCAGGGCCCTGGACTGCACATAATAGCAGTTGATTCTCGCTACTTCAATCAAAATAGGGATTTATTAGAGGAATATCAGGGAGATCTCAGAAATGATAGGAAAGCAAGAGAGTCAAGCTTGGAAAAGGTACAGGAACCAAAAGAGAGTCACAGGTAAGACTGCACCACAGAGACAACCTGGTGAAAACACTCCTGCCGTTCTCAGTGGGCAGTGGATCCCAGCGCTACTACCAGAATAAATTCTAAGCTGTCCTAGTTTCTCGGGTTATTTACTTCAAAGTCAAGGGCTTGGGCAGAAATATCAGTTGAGCCAAGATTAGGTCATATTTTTGCGCTGCAGCTGCCAGGGATGCAGGAGTAGCTTTTCCTGGCTGCTTTTCCAGCTTCCATAAGGGGAAGCCATACTCTGTCTCCGCCAGGTCTCAGGAAATGGCAGTTTCGCCAGACACAGGAAGAGGGCTCAACTGCTGGGCAGCCAATAACAAGCTAAGTCCCACTGACTTGACATGAGAAAAGTGGGATACTGGTTGAGAGTTAGAGAACCCAGTGTGGGAGATGATCAGGATTTATTGAGTAGCAACACTGACTTGAGCCTACCAGAACTCATCAAGACACTGGGTACAAAAATGACTAAATCACACATACACAAAAGTGTCTAAGCCACAAGTGCTAGCCTCAAGGGGCTGTGGCCAGTTGGAGACTATAATACTAAAACTAATTATGATACGGAGGAGCTGTAACTGAGATACAGTAAAGTACAGAGGGAGCATAGTGCTAGGGATTAGGTAGGTTGCCAGGAAAGCTTTCATAGGGGAGTTAGATCTCCCTGGAAGAAAAAAGCGAGAGCATTAGAAGCAGAGGCGCTCACGGTACTTGTTAATCTTACTGTTGAGCAGAATCTAGGTCTTCGTATTTCCTGCCCAGTCCTTTCTTGTAATCCCCAACCACAACACATATGCTACTGCAATTAAGGCCTAAAATTAGCACTGTGAAAGCCTCCAAGTTATGGTATTGTTCAAACCAGGTTTTTCTTCCTTTGCTCTCCCCCAAATCACTAGTGTAGAGTGCTACTGGTAAAAGTTTACTGCTGCTTCTGCTATTTTTAGCTACTTTAGATGTAAGCATATACTTAGACCTTGATTTAGATAATAGCTAACTCACTGACTGTAAAATCTCTCTGAGCTTCAATTTCCTCAGTGATAAAAGAGGAATCAAAAAACACTAACTTTCCATGACCACTGTGAGGATTAACTGAGAGAAGTTTACAAGTGTCAGTGTTCAGTAGCCGGTGCTATCATTGCTTTTTATTTGTTTTTTTGAGACCTGGTCTCCTATGCAGTTCAGGCTGTCCTTAAACTCACTGTGTGCCCCAGAGTGGCCTCGAATTTACAGTAATCCTCCTGCCTCAGCCTCCCAAGTGCTGGGATTACAAGTGTGCGCCACACCAGGCGTGGCTCATTGCCACTAGTTTGTAGCAGATCTTTGCAACTCTGGTGATCACCCTCCGATGATGAAGAGGATCCCTTTATCTTTTCCCCCTTTGACCTACAGGGTTTCACACAGTGGCTGAGGAAATATCCAGAAGGAAATGTCTTCCAGGGGTGAAGGGACTCAGAGGTTGTGCCACAAACGTGAGAATTTTGGGTTCTGAGTGAGTAGATAAGTTTATTTTGAGCTCTGAGGCCCCTTCAAAGCCTTCTCCTTCAAAGTCAGTCTCCCTGGGCAGACTGAGAACCTGGTTCCTGGAGTGAAGGGAGGCTCCCTAATCCTACCAGAATGATTTTCAAAGGAGACCTCCTGCCTTAGGGAGGTTTGCCTTTCTGGCCTTTATGAGGTGGAAACAATTTCCCCAGATGGAGCCTTCTCCGGCTCCCTTCTCTACCAAGCTCAGGACAACACATTTGTTAAGCAGTGGTGTTCACATCTTTTTCTCTGCAATGTTTGAAAATATGATAGGTTGAGTAACTCCTCACTGGTGGAGTAACCCCATGTCTTCAGAATAATAAGCATGATATCTGAGGGGAATTTGCTATAGGCTGAAGAGATTTTTTAAATGAGCAGGTCCCGATGTGATTATACTGTGTGGCTTGTAATAGACACTAAATTGTGTGGTACATGAGTTTAGATCTTGCTGAGATTCCTGGTGTATAGTTTAGTAGTTTCTTTTCATGAATAACCTGTTCTATTCTGGCCTTAGACTTCTAGGTAAATTCCAATCATTCATTCATTATGCAACTATATACTGAGTTCTTCCCACATGCCAGGCATTCTGTTAGGTGTATAGGATCTTGATTCTGATCAGAAGTGAGAAGAGGAAACTTTTTTGTAAAAATTCCAAGGGCAGGGCTGGGTGTGGTGGAGCACTCCTATAATCCCAGCACTCTGGAGGCAGAAGTAGGAGGATCATTGTGAGTTCGAGGCCAGCCTGGGTTACAAAGTGAGTTTAAGACCAGCCTGAACTGCACAGTGAGACCTTGTCTCAAAAAGACACACACACACACACACAAAAAAAAAATTCAAAGGGCTTCTTCCTTCAAACATTACTTGTAAGAAAGGTGAATATCTGGGCTTGTGGTGTGGCTCAGCGGTAGAGCTCTTGCCTTGCATGCATAAGGCTGTGGGTTTGATCCCCAGCACCACACACAAAAAAAAGAGTAGTAAAGAAAGGTGGGGGCTGGGGATTTAGCTCAGCGGCAAAAGCGCCTGCCTGGCAAGCGCAAGGTCGTGAGTTCGGTTCCCGGTACCGGAGAAAAACCAAAAAAAAACAAAAAAACAAAAAAAAAAAAAAAAAGGTGAATGTCTCTCCTGTCTGCATATGGAGAAAATAATTTCCTGTATAGTGGCTTAGTTCTGGTGTCTGCTAGGCTCATCATCCCGCCTGGGGACAGGCCCAGTACTAGGAAAGCTAGAGCAGCAGAACACGCTGTAGTAGTAACTTGACATTACACACCTTAACTCCTTTATTACACCCCACATTACCGTTATACCCATATATATTTTCAGAATGTGGAAAGCTTTTTCTAATTTTCATGTAGCCATTTGTAGAGCCATTTCTCCAGGCATTTAGGCAAAGGGAGCGTCCTTTCTTTTTGAGGCTGAGGCTCTGCTGGTGCTGTTTTCAAGATATAAGTATATAATTGAGGTCCAGATTATCATATTCTTTTACAGAAGCTTTCATTTTCAAATCCCTTTCACATAGGTTATCACATTCTTTTATTGCCACATTTTTTGTGAGTCAGGGTCTTACTATGTCATTCAAACTGGCCTTGAACTGACTTTGTAGCCCAGGCGAGCCTCAAACTTGAAGCAATCCTTCTGCCTCAACCTCCCAAGAGCTGGGATTACAGGCGTGAGCCACCACGCCTTCCTATTGCCATATTGTTTGAACTTCATGCTTAAGTAAACCTAAAGGGCAAGAAAAGGGACCCACTAACCATTTATTCTTCAAAGTTACCATATGGGGTGGAAACTGATCTCCCTGTCTTACAAAGGAAAGAACAAAGGCTCAGATAAGGCTCAGATAGTAAGTAGCAAGATAAGGAATGGAACCAGGTTGTTGGCCTCCAAATCTGTGTCTTTCTGTTATACTTCAACTGACTCCCAGTTTTCTCAAGCCTTTGTTATTTTACAAAACTACAAGTACCTTCAAAACAGCAACCAGTTTGTGCTTTTTTTAAAAAAACAGCCTTATTAAGTGAATATAAATATATATATTTCTTAAAATTCACCAATTATAAATGTGCAGCTCAATGATTTTTAAAAATTTTAATAATAATTTATTGGGATATAACTGCACACCATACAATCTACTCATTTGAAGAATACAATTCAGTGATTTTTAGTATATCCACAAAGTTATGCAACCATTACAATCAATTTTAAAACACCAATGTCACTTAAAAAGAAATCATATATTTTTAGCTCTTGCCCTTTAATCTTCCCACTCCTACTTGCCCACCCTCAAGCCATAAGCAATCACTGATCTACTTTCTGTCCCTAAATATTTGCCCATTCTGGACATTTCATATAAATGATATCATATATGTTTTCATGTGACTGCTCTCTTACATGTTTTCAAGATTTGTCCATCTTGAAGCATGCAAGAGTATGGCCAAACAATATTCCCCGGTGTGGCCATTACTGCCTTTTGTCTCTCTATTCATCAGATAATGGACATTTGCTCTGTTTCCACCTTTTTTGTTCATTATGAGTAATGGTGCTATGAATATTTGTGTTTGAATTTTGTGTGGACATAGGTTTTGATGTATCTTGAGTGTATACCTAAGAGAGACATTACTAGGCCAAATAATAATGCTACATTTAGCTTTCTGAGGAACTACCAGATTGTTTTCCAAAGCGGCTGCACCATTTTACCTTTCAACCAGCAGATACCTGTGGACTCCAGTTTTTCCATACCCTTGCTGGCACTTGGTGTGCTTTGCTTTTTTCAGTTCACATTTGTTTTTCAAAGATGCATTTCCATATCCACAGGCTTGTTACTTTTAATTGTTTCAAAGCATTCCACATCAGTTAGGTGCCATTGTTTAAGTACTACTTTAAAGCTGAGAATTTGGATTGTTTCCAGTTTCGTGCTGTTATAAGTAGTGAGACTGGAATCTGTTCCTCTTTTTCCTTTAGCTCATTTCCATGAGGCGTGCTCCAGTGTGGAACAAAGGGCACACACAGCTCTTCCGTTGCTTCTATAGCTGTTCTGCAGAAAGTGTGACTGTATAAAGTGCAACGGCCAAGTTAGTGTCTGCCTACCTCCCCATAGTTTCCGCCCATAGAAGCTGTTTTATTCCTGTGTACTAATACAGGTATATAATGGAAACTTAGGGTGTTTGGGCTTATGTTTCTTTCACTGTTGGTAAACTCACAATATGTTTAATGGCCATCAGGTATTCAGGCTATCTGAGTCATTGATCGAAAGAGGCCAGGCACTGTGGGAGCATCCAAGGGCCAAAGCAAAGGGTAGACTATGTAACTTAAAGGAATCTCTTGGGTTTGGGGAACATAGACTCAATTAGGCTGGTTTGCAGCGTCAGGGACAGAATGAAAATACTACATGTCAGAATGCTGAACTAATCCAGACATAGCATTTTCCAAACTCTTCCTTCCTTCATTTTTCTGCTTCTCCCTTCCTGGCCATTTGTTCTTAATCTCCTTTGAGAGTTTCTTTTCCTTTGCCTGCCTCTTTGTTGTGGTTTGTGTCTAGATGTTCCCCAAAAGTCTCATGCAGTCATAGGTGGGGCTTTTTCAGAGGCGGCTGGATCCAGAGTGTGTGATACTGGGATTAGCTTATGTGCAATGCTAGGATCAAGGCCACTAAGAGTAAGACTGTGACTGCTACCCATCCTACATAGCCTGGATAAGATCTTAGGGATAGAAATTGCTGTGGCTGTCCCTTGCTTATTTTGCTACCTTTGGTCCACATGAACTGTTTCTCCTCAGCAATGCTTATTTGCTGTGCCCACCCTGCTTTGGAGCCAGCTGATTATAGATGGACACCTCTACACACTGTGAGCTAAATAAACCTTTCTTCTTTTAACACTAGATGTTGGGTATTTTGTCACATCAATGAAAGAATAATAACTAAGAATTTGGTACAAGAACTGGGGTCATTGTTGTGACTATACCTGACCAGGTGGTTCAGGAGCCTTTGGGACTGGCTTGTGGGAAGAGTTTAAAAAGATTTAGATACACCAGCTAAACAAGTAGAGCTGAAGTGCCTTAGGTTATACTTGATGAGAGATTCTAGTCAGAGTTCAGAAGATCAGAAGGCTGATAAAAATTCTGTTGGAAAAGACCAGACTCAGGTGATTTCTGCTGGAAAGAAGGACTACACTGATTATTGGATTCCAGATAATACATGTTATATCTTGGCAGAAAGTTTGTCTGCATTTTGCTTGTGTCCAGAGACTTTGCTTGAGACTAAGGGTGGTGGAGTAATTAATCTTGCAGAAGAAATTTAAAGGCAGTCTACTGTTGAGGTTGTGACATGGCTGCTGTTGGGGGCTTTTCACCAGATCTGTGTTGAGAAACAAGAGCATAAAGCCCAGAAGAATGATTTAAAACATTATGAGTTTTACCATAAAGGAAGCTCCAGTAAAGAACTATGTTGAGAATGAAGAGTAAAGAACCCAGCAGAATGATTTAAAACATTGTGAGTTTCACCAGAAAGCACCAGTAAAGCTGTGGGCTGCAAAGATAGAGCAGAGATATTGATTGCTGATACGGAACAGAATAGAAAAGATGACCTGAGAGCATCACACAAAACAGGAGCACTCCAGCCTTTGATGCCTCAATATTGCAAAAGACAAAGACTTTTCTTGAGAAGACATCCCCAGAGCACCATGTTCAAGAATGGCAGGGGCCTAGAGAAGTTGTTCTTTTGGATTTAGTTCATAGGCTCACAACCCCTACAGCCAAGAGAAAGGAAAGCCTGGCTACTGCTCCAGCTTGCAGCAGACCTTGGCATCATCCCTGAGGTGCTGGTTTTAGGTTTACACAGAATACAAGAGTTGTAGGGTCAGGAAGGCTTCTACCCAGATTTCAGAAGAAGGCAGTGTACCCCTGAGAAGGCAGTGTGTGAAGTTGTGAGTGTGAAACTGAAGGTGTGGTGGAGACCTCAGAGGTTTAGAGAAGCCAGGAGTGGGAACTGTCTGAAGAAAGCTGCAAGAAGGGATCAGAACCAGCTCAAGGCAGGAGCTGTGGGAGGTACAACCACCAGAAAAGCCATAGGGATGGACCCACCCAAGCCCTTTAGAGTTTACATCTTGCCACAGACTGCCTTGGGTACTGCATATGGAACTGCAGGGCTTAATGTTTGCCTTGCTGGATTTTAGACTTGCTTTGATCCCATTCTTTTGTAGCCCCCCACCTTTGTACCTTTTGGAATGATAATGTTTATCTTCTGCCATTTTACATTAGAAGTATTTACCTTTCTTTTCATTTGTACAGGGGCTCACAGCTAAAAGTTTACCTTAAATCTCAGAGGAGACTTGGAACTTGGACTTTTGAGCAATGCCCAAACTATTAGGACTTTGACAACTCTTAGAGGTGGACTAAATACTTTTTGTGGAAAGGAATGTACATGAATCTTTGGAGGGGCCAGGGGCAAAATGTTATGGTTTATGTCTAGAATTCCCCAAAGCCTCATTTAGTCATACATGGAGCTTTTTCAGAGGTGGCTAGATTCAGAATGTGTGATGCTAGGATTAATTCATGGTGCAATGCTAGGATCAAGGGCACTAGGATTAAGAGTGCAAGTGCTACCCACCTTAAGTAGCCAGGATAAGATATAAGGGATAGAGATATCTGTGGTCTTCCTTTGGTTGCTTTATTACCTTCTGCCACCATGAACTATTTTTCCTCTGCAATCCTTGTCTGCCATGCCACCCTGCCTTAGAGGTAGCCACTTATGGACTGAAAGTGCTACAAATTGTGAGATAAATAAACTTTTTCCCCTTTATCCTTGGGTGTTGGGTATTTTGTCTCAGCAATGAGACATGGCAATTGCCATGACAGTGATGATGATAAATGCTGGAAGCTTCCAAATATTTATGTCCAGCAAAGGCTATGTCCTGAAGTTTAGATATACACCTCTTAACTTCCTACTCTACATCTCCATTTGAATCCTCCAGGTACCTCAAGTCCAGTGTTTTCCATCAAATTGCCAGTCCTTGTTTCAGTGATAATGGGAATGAAAACTAAAGCATGAACTTGCAGGAAAAGGCTTTAATTGGTAAGTAATGGTAAATGGTAAGGAACTTTAGCTTGAAGAGCGACAAAGATCAAGCTGGCCCTTAACAAAAGAGAGTAAAAGAAAATGAGAAAAGGAGTCCAGTTTAACATCAGAAGGGGGCACACTCTGATGAAGAAGATCAGTCTGACCCGTTTACAGAACAGAGAGCAGTTTTACAGGGTGCTGTCATGCTCTGAGGTCCAGTCAGTCATTATCTCAGTTTTGGTTTCCATAGCTCTGGAGAAACCCTGATGACTCAGGGGCAGTTTGGTTCCCATGAGATGATTGGAGGGGCAGTCTCAGCTACATGTAGCACAATTTAAGGAGTGATTAAAATATACAGTTAGTGTTTAAATGTTTTAAAAATTATTACAGTAAAAGACACATTACCATTACCCCTCCTCACAATAGTTCCCCCCACTTCAAACACACATCCCATAATTCCTGCCACTCTCTGAAGCAGTTCTGGAAGTCCTCTTTTGGTGTCTTTACAAGGTATGATGAAAAATACAAACAACTTTGCTGCTGAGTGCTATCCAAAAGAAATGCAGGCTCATTGAAACATTATTGTATATTTTCTTTCTCCACCCCTCCATTACTGTGTATTTTCATCCACCTTATTCACCAGATCTGGTGCTGTGACTTCTGGCTTTTCCTCAAATCCAAAATGACCTTGAAAGATAAACTTTTTGAACCAATTCAGGACATCAAGGCAGCCATGACAGTACAACTAACGACATTCACAAATGAGGACTTCTTCAGAAAATTGCAAGAAATACAGGATAAGTATGTTTGAAGCAAGGGTAAATATTTGGAAGGGGATTAATGGCAGTATGTCTTTTACTGTAATACATTTTAACAAATTTAAACATTCAGTATATTTTTCAATCTCATCTTGTATTTCCACTAACACCATAGCACTTTATTATTTCTGTTCCTCATGATAGTTCTGCAATCAGGATAGTATAATTACTATTCAAAAGAAGAAACTGAGGCTCATAAGGAATAAGATTGTACTAGGGCCCATGCCTTAGCAGTCCTGACTTACCAGTAGCAGACTTTACCCCATGACTCAAGAAATTTACTACTTGAGTAATATTCCATCTCTGAGATTTCTAATTTATTCATTTGTAATTCCTTCTCTGAGATTTCTAGTTTATTCATTTGTAATGTGGGTATAACCTTTATTTTTCAAGATTAATGTTAGGATTAGGTAGATCTGGCTACATAATTAGTAGAGACCAGTGCAAAATGAAAATGTAGGATGACCCCTTGTTAAATAATTATTAATAATTTCAGTACAGCAACAGTGGAGCATTAAGTTAAGTATAAGGCCTTCCTAAGCATAGCTTGTGTGGTTGCACAGCTTAAACACCCATAACACTGGATGTGGGGCAAAAGTTCAGGTATATAAGGTACTTTTATGGAATAGTTGCTTATTAAATTATAGGTATAACTGTATTAGCTTCCTACTGTTGCTATAACAAATTCCTACAAACTCGGTGGCTTAACCCAAATTGATTATCTTACAATTCTGGAGCTCAGAAGTCCAAAAGGAGTGTTAACATCAAGATGTAGCAAGTCTGTGCTCCTTCTAGATGTTCTAGGGAAGGATTTATTTTGTTGACTTTTCTAGTTTCTAAAAGTTGGCCACATTCCCTGGCTTATGACCTCTTCCTGTTTCTTTAAAATTAGCAGCACTGTATGCTTTAATTTCTCTCTCTCTTTCTCTCTCTCTCCCTCTCTCTCTTTCTCTCCCTCCCTCCCTCTGTCTTTCCCATACCTTGAAACATTTCCTCTGTATGACTGCCTTTCCTACCTCTGTTTTCACTTGGGCCATCCAGTGCTAAATCCCTTTTGGCACGTTACATAGCATATTCACAGGTTCCAGGAATTAGTGAGATAGAGGATTAGGGCATGGCCTAAGCTGATGGGGAAGCAGACATAACCTGTTAACTACAAGATCCTGAACACATGTGTAGAATCAGTCTCAAAGCCCTGCACATGGACTTTTGGAGAGAACTTGAGCTGGTTTTCAATAGTTTGGCCTAGACCTGAGGTCAGCCTGAGGTGTGAGATCCCAACACTGCCTCTCAGGACCCTGATGCAGAAGTTCTCCCAGATTTCCTTGAGATTTGGACAGTATAAAAGAGAAGCAGCCATGAAGAGCCAGTGCTATCATAACTTTCTATGTTAGCCCATGCTGTGTTTCCCAGATGCAGCGTGTACTTTTGTCCTCACTTTCACCCTCTTTTTCTATTTACTTGACCCAAGCTTGCTCTGCAAAGCCAGTTTCTTTCTTATTCTTCCCTTTTACTTTCTTGAATGGACTTTGCCAGTGCTTTTTTGTTAATTTCGTTTGTTCTTTGTTCCAAGCAAGGCTGGCCTAAATTTGAGATCCTCCTGTTGCCAGGTTGTGGAATGCTGGATTTTCTTTCTAGATGTGGTTTCTAGGTTTTTCTGTCCTGCACAAAAATTGGTGAAGATGAGCATGAAAGGTAGTGAGGTTTTACATTTAGCAAGATATAGAAAGGAAAGAAACATGCTCTACTGAGCAAGTATGGGCCAATTAAAAGGAAAAGCAGTATTGTCTACAAGGTAAGCATGGACTACTGCAAAATACACAGCACAGTGGCTGTGAGGAAAATGGTAGTTTTCTTTTGTATCTCCCACTCGTCAGGCTGACGTCAGGTCTTGGCAGTCCTATGAAAAGCCTGCTTGGGTTCCCATGAGAAGAAATGAAGAGACCACTCTATGGCTGGTCCACGCCAAGGCCTTGGGAGCTGCTCTGTGCATGTGTCCTGGAACTTTGTAATTGACAGAGCATGCCCATTGTCCCCAGATGTTTGTCATGCCCTGATATTCTGCCTCATTCTTGCCTAAAACTCTGGAGTAGCTTGGATTGCAGGTGTGTGCCCCTGCACCAACCTGTATTGACCATTCTTTGAAATAAAGATCCCAATCGTTGATTTCATTATCATTACTGTCTAGCAAGGACTGGGCACAGAGCAAGTTAATATTTTTTGAAGCAAAACCAGGAAGACAACTCTTATGGAGACACATGTTAATTCTGTTCTCAGAATGCTTTTTAAAATATTTATTCCACCTTTATCTTTCTGCAGTCTAAGAAATTTTCCAGTGTAAAAATATTTTGTGTACCTTTTATTTAAATAAAAGGGCCTCACTAACAAAACTGACCTTGTTTGCCAAATTTCCTTTTGTCTTTCTTTACTTCAGCCACTTCCTCTTTTTTTCCTTTCTGTTTCCTCTTGTGAAGGTACTTTGTGGTCCCATCTTTTTTTTTTCAGTAGTGATGATCTTTTTCCTAAAATTTACATTACTGCAGTCTTCCCAGAAATCTGTGTTGTTAGAGAAACAAGGGAAGTCCCACCCTTCCTTTCCTTATTGCACTGCAGTTCTTGAAGTCACCAGGAGATGTATATCCTTACCCTGGCTGAGGGATGAGCTCTCTGCCCCTGAGGGCTAGAGTTATGTGAACTCTAGACACAGCGGTGGGAGTATTCAAGTCACATATTCAAAAAGTATTAAAAAGCATAAAGTAATTCTTTACATGTGTGCTCCCTGGTCCAGATTTGAAGAAAGTGAGGTTATCAAATATATTCAATAAAATCATTCACTGGTTAGGCGTTGGAGAGATCCAAATCCTTTTTTACCATTTACTCTGAAATTCAGTGATGGATACTGAAAAATAAGGGTTTGTGACCTAATACAGACCCTGTGCTGAGTAATTCGTAAGTGGCTCATAATTTAATGAGGGCTATGTGACATACACAGTGAATGAAATCTCAAATTAAAATATATTACAGATGGAAAAGAAAAGGCCAAAAGGTGTAGCTGAGAGGGAACAAAATTTAAAACATCTGAAGTTTAAAATATTTGAAATTGCTACTACGTGGTTGCAGGACTGGCCAAGTCTTTCAACTTAGATATGAATTTGAAGGATTGCTCTATATGACTTCCAAGACAACATCAAACTCAGACTAAGTGCCACATGAGCGTGGAAATGGTGAGACTTCTTTGTGTAAGTCTTCTGGGTGGAGGGAGGATACAAGGGCAGCTTTAAAGACGTGTGGGATTTTTGAGTAGGGAGATGGATGGGAGGACACTTGTAGAGTTGGAGATAAAATCATCGGTGAGGTAAGGGTATGGGAGCGAGCAGAGTGATTCAAAGCATAACGAACACTCCAGCCTGAACAAGAGCAGGTGAGCCGTGGACAAGGACTGGACAGGAACCTTACAGAGACAGTTGCTGGGCTCAAGGCTGAGGCCTGTACTGACTCCTTACAGAGAGATTAGTCTGGGAACAGTGAGAAGATGGGTAAGTGGGAAAATGCATTGGCAAGGAGGAGAGGAGGTTGTGATCGGAGGAGAGGGCCGGTCCGGGAGTGCATCAAGTAAGTTTGGACCAGGGTAGTGAGATGCAAGTAGAGGGAGGTGGTAAATCTGAGAGGAACTCTGAAGGAGAAGTCAAGTTGAAGTCAAGTCGGAGAGAAAGCAATCTGAGTTGACCACCAAAGCTTGAGCAGAGATTTTGTTAACAGAAAGAGGAAGGGTATTTTGAGGGGTGAAGTTTGGGGGGAACTTCAGAGTTTCATTTGTAGAAATGAACATGTCTGAATGGTTTTACTGGGAATCCTTTAAATTGAGTATATTTTTGTCAGTAAGAATTGTGAATATTATTGTCAGGAACAGATAGAGTTTTCAATCATTAACACATGAATGTTTTTATAATTTCCAGTTATTGTATTTTAGCTTTACAGTTTATTATTTCTAACTTAAACTTATAGTATTCCTTATAGTATAGTATATATATCCCTTATAGTATTCCTTTGACGTGTCCCCCAAGTCTACCTTTCTTTCTTTCTTTTTCTTTCTTTCTTTTTCCATTTCTTTCTTTCTTTCTTTCTTTCTTTCTTTCTTTCTTTCTTTCTTTCTTTCTTTCTTTCTTTCTTTCTTCCTTCCTTCCTTCCTTCCTTCCTTCCTTTTCTTTCTTTCTTTCTTTCTTTCTTTCTTTCTTTCTTTCTTTCTTTCTTCCTTCCTTCCTTCCTTCCTTCCTTCCTTCCTTTCTCCTTTTCTTCTTTCCTTCTTTCCTCTCTCCCTCTCCCTTCATCCCTTCTCTCTCTCTTCTTCTGTTACATAAATGTTAACAGTCTTTTTTCTTTCTGGGTGGTTGTATTAACACCTCACCTCTCAGTGGTTGAAAGTTCTTTTCATTCAGTACTCCACGTGTCTGCCACTTTCCTGCACATTTTCATTTACTTTTGTTTTTTGTGGTGCTAAGGAACAAACACAGGACTTCATGACTTCCAGACAAGCTACATAGATGTCAGCCTATGACATCAAAAGAAGTGGCAGCCAGGCATGGTGGCACACTCCTGTGATCTCAGCACTCAGGAGGCTGAGGCAGGAAGATCCTGTGAGTTTGAGGCCAGCCTAAACTGTATAACAAAACCTTTTCTCAAAAAGCCAAAATGGGGAGCAATTCAATCTCCAAGTCCCCTAGTGTGCATTAATAGAGTGAATGGGACTATTTATGTAAAGGTCTAATGAGAATCATAATAAACTTTTTTCCTTAGAATTTGATTTACAACCGTGCCTCTTCCACTCCTTTTACTTGTATTTTTATTCTTCTTACTTTTTTCACCTCCCCCCACAGTGAGGATCAAACGCAGGGCCTTGTACATGCTAAGCAAGTGCTCTACTACTGAGGTACAATCCAGCTGCTCCACCTTTTTATTTGTATCATCACTAAAATGTCCCTAGTATCAACATTTCATATCCAGCAGTACCATAGCTTAACTTGTATGTAAGCAAGTTTTTTCTGCTGCTTTGCTCTTTGTTTTCTCCTTATTTTGATGCTGAATCTTCCTTTGGTTCCATGTTAACCTCTCTCTCTCTGTCTCTCTCTCTCTCTCTCCCTTTCCTTGATCTTAGAACTGAAGAGATTCAAGAAAATGCTGCACTCAAAGTTAAAACAGTTTTTATCCTTTTGTTGTTTCACTTCTCTTTCTTCTTTAGCAAGAATAAATTCCTCCCCTCTGAGTCCTGTGCACTTCCTTCTACTTTCTCACTTCCTTGTCACTCAGAGTTTAAGGCCATTGCAGGGGCAATTTAGCAGTTGACAAGCAATAGATATTACTCAGTCCATTATTTGTTTTTTCTTTCTTTAATTCTTTTCTTTTAAAAAATTTTAAAAACTGACAAAACAACGACAAAATCCAAACAACACAAAAACAAGAAAAATGACAATACATGACCTCAACCCAAAATGGTAGGAATTAACAGTGGTTGCTACATTACATCTGTTATCTTCAACGAAGTTGCTCAGTCCACCAGACATAAGAATGTAAGATTGATCAAACAATCAAAGACAGTAACAAGCAATAAAAAAAAAAAAAACCATTGGAAATGATGCAGAGCTTTGTCCTACAAGATGGTAGGAGTTCAGCAATGGTTCTTATACTGCATAGTGTTGTTTTCAGATCAGTCATTCTGATTACCAGATTCAAGCATGCAAAACTGATCAAGAAACAAGAAAATTTTAAGTATGTTCCTTTCAATAAACCACAGACATCAGCAATACACCTATCCCAGCTATCCTTATAGATATATATAAATTTTGTTTTTCAATTTAAAAAGAAAAAAACCAAAATAACAAAAACAAATACATAAACAAAACAGCATGGAGGGCAATAAAAATGATACAGAATTTCCAAACATGGTGATAGGATATTGACAATGGTTGTTATATTACATAATGTCATCTTCAAAATGCTTGCACATATAACCAGATAGAGACATGCAAGATTGATCAAACAATTACACATTAACATTCCTTTGAATAAACCCACAGATATTATTAGTACAATTATCCTAGCTATCCTGTGTATACATACACATATTTTTCTCATTACTTATTTTTTTTTGACAGCAGGTTACCCTGATTTTTTAGCCTGTGCCCTCCTATAAATTGTTGACAAATTAATACTTACGAGAATTAAGGTTTTTTCATCAGAATTCTGCAGAATACTCTTTGAATCTCTAATACTGTCATCACAGTCTGTCTTCTTTCAGAGTATATGCTTCCTCACTAAATTTTGACATCCTTTAAAATTAAGCAGTGTTTTACATGTAATAGATATACAACAATTGTTAATCAGCTGATAGATTCTATATTTGACCAACCGACCACTGATTTTGAATATATCTTGATGCTACAGTTGGCACTTAATAGAATTTTGCTCATATCCATTAAAAAGGAGTTACTGCAAATAGAAATACTTTTCTACAGCTCTTTCGACTTCTTACCTCCTGTGTTAGACTACAGTACTGTTGTTTGTTTACAATTTATACCACACCTACTCTCTACAAGGTTCATTCCTTTGCTCTGATTTACTCAATGGTAACTTTACTCTGATTCCTTTGACTGATTTACTCAATGGTAACTTAAGTACTTGCCATGAGCTTGTGACAGAATAAAGGTTTAGTAAGGATGGATAAGGAAAGCAGTTGCTATGGTGTGGTTAATGCTATCATTTAGAGGAGAAGCATCTAAGTTAGGCCGGGACTTCTTAGAAGAAGGGAAACCAGCTTTGAAGCTAACAGAAGGAGCTCGCTGGAGAACGGGGGAGTGAAGCGAGGGCTTGTTGTGAGAAGAAGGTGTGCTATGTGCAAAGACACTAAGATAGGAATAAAATTACTTGATTCAGAAACTGCTCAGGAGTTCTGAGGACAAGAACGTGATATGCAAGCTTAGGCTTGGCAGGATGATATCAGGGAAATAAGCGGGCTAGAGTTTGGATCTAAAATGTGCCCCAAGGGAGCAGGTGCTAAGCCTTAGTCTCCAAGATGGTGCTATTGGGAGGTGATGGAACCTCTAGAGGTGGGGCCTAGAGGTGTCTTCAGGTACTCGGAGGTCTGCTCTTGCAGGGCATTGCAAGACCCAGGCCCTCTCCCTCTCCCTTTTGCCTCCCAGGCCATTAAGTGAGCAGTTTTAGTCCACATAAGTTGCCGTCACGATGTGCTGCCTCACCATAGGCTCAATGGAGAAGCCAGCTGATCAGAAATTGGAACATCTAAAACTGGGCGCTGAAGTAAATCTTTTCTCCTTCTAGGTCGGTTATCCTCTGTATTTGTTTTAGTCACAGCTGACCCACCAAAACAGGTGTCAGGTCTCAAGGTGACTTGTGCATTACAGTCAGGAATTGTAACAGCAAAGCTGTGGCACATATTCCAATTCCACTTCTAGGCAGGAGGATCTTGGATGCCATTCTGGGGTATAGTTCCAGAAACTGAGTCTCTTTTGGGGAGGCTAAAATTTTACCCATAAGATACATGCAGTGAAACTAAGAGATCTGGAATTGAGGGCTCAGGGTTAAAGCAACATTAATTCAAATCTGAGAAGAAGAACTGGTATAGTGGCACATGCCTGTAATTCCAGCATCCTGGGAAACTGAAGCAGGAAGATCAAACATCAAGTC
This sequence comes from Chinchilla lanigera, assembly GCF_000276665.1. Classification (NCBI taxonomy): domain Eukaryota; kingdom Metazoa; phylum Chordata; class Mammalia; order Rodentia; family Chinchillidae; genus Chinchilla; species Chinchilla lanigera. The sequence goes on along the minus strand of NW_004955414.1, from coordinate 6,735,475 downwards.
CAGCCCAGGCAACTTAGCAGGATGGCAAAACCCTGCATCAAAATAAAAAATAAAAAGGGC
>NW_004955414.1:6729409-6735095 GCF_000276665.1 Chinchilla lanigera | reverse complement strand
ATAAATAAATAAATAAAAAGGGCTGGGGATTTAGCTCAGCGGCAAAAGCACTTGCCTGGCAAGCGCAAGGTCGTGAGTTCAGTTCCTGGTACCGGAGAAAACCCCCCCCCAAAAAAAAAAGAATAATTAATAAGAAACGTGAACTAAAAGCAGTAAAGTGATCCAAATGAAAAATCAGAATCACAACCTTTTTTTAGTGGGTGGGTGTGGCTTCTTCAGTCTTGTGTCTGTGTGGGAGAGGAACATCCTGAGCCAGTTTGGACCCAAGGCCCTCTGAGGAGTTAAGCAGAAGAGTGATCGGGGCTGTTGTCGCTCTGGGCACACAGCATCTGGTTCTGTCCTCTGAGCTCTTCCCAACATGACTCTGGCCTGGAGTGAGCCCTAAATAAATATTTAGTAAATGGCATGGACTTGCTGTAATGGGTAAGCACAGGAATGCTTTTGTTTAGTCTATGCATATGTGAGCACAGTACCACAAGAAAACAGATTTCATGCAGACGCACAAGAACACTCTTCTTTGTTTTCATAAATGTCAACTAAAATTATATTATTTATCAGCTATTAAAGTGGAAAACTAACTTTTTAAAAAATAGTATTTCAGATATATACATTTAAGTCACACATATGAAGGAATAAAGTAGTGAAGAAACCCAAGTAAATAAATACCAAAGAAAATATAAGAACAAAATAACAAGTAGCTTAGCAACAATACAGTATAAATTTCCTTAAGAACAATAATGCAGAAACAATGGTCAAGACAACTGTAAATCAGAGTTAAGCGATACGAAGCTGTTCCTAAGTCTTCTGTGTATGAGCGAGTTTGCCAAAGATAACTGAAGCGGGTGCCTAAAAGGAACTGTGGCGATAACTTCCTGCGGTGAAGTTTTATCATTTGCCTCCTTTTCTAAAGTTGGGAGGAAAATAGGTAAGCTTTGAGGATGGTCCATCATGAGAGAAGGCTTTAAAAGAGTAACAGCTGGACAGAATGGTAGCCTGGACATGTGTCACAATGGTGCCATCATGAGACGGGTCCATGTAATAAAAAATGAGGGAAGAAATACAACCTCCAAGTGAAGGCCAAACTGCCAAGAGCTGCTGAGACTACTGTCTTCAACGCTGAGGCATCAAGTGGATCTGTGTGCATATGGAACATTGGGATGCATATGCATCGCGAGTTGAAGCATTTAAACCTCTGTAGTGTTTCAGTTATTAATATGAACTTTCTGCCTGAGATTACATGATGACTCCTGTATGCTTAACAACATCATTAGAATACAGAAAGCAGCATTCTTTATAAAGACACCCTTTAAAGGCTAGGTGGGTTATGCATGCCTATAATCCCAGCACTCAGGAGGCAGAGGCAGGAGGATTGCTGTGAGTTCGAGGCCAGCCTGGAGTATGTAGTGAGTTCAGGACCAGCCAGGACTACATAGCAAAACCCCGGCTATTTTTGGTTTCCAGCACACAGCTCCCAAAACTTGTCGGGTGTGGTGGCACACGCCCGTAATCCCAGCACTTGGCAGGCTGAGGCAGGAGGATCGTTGTAAGTTCAAGGCCAGACTGGGCTACAGAGTGAGCTCAAGGCCAGCCTGAACTGCCTAGGGAGACCCTGTCTCAAAAAGACAGAAAAAAAAAACAACAACAACTGAAACTCTTTGAATTGCTGTAGTTATAAGCATGGAGGTATTTTTTGTATTCTAGATGAATCATGGTCGGCAGTTCCTAGGTAGTTTCCAGATGGGGTCTTGGTAGTCAGAAAGATCAAACCTTTATTAGAAACTTAGAACTTTCAGCACCACTCTAAATTCTGGGAAGAAGGAAAGACTGTAAATTGAGTTCAATCATCAATGGCTACTATGCATGTAGTCAATCAGGCCTACTCAATGAAACCTCCATAAAAACCCATAAATGGTGGGACTCAGAGAGCTCCCAGATGGCAGACACATCCACATGCCAGGGAGGGTGCACATCCCAGTTCCATGGGTCAGAATTTCCAGTACCTGGAATCTTTTTGCACCTCATCCTATGTACTTCTTATCTGATTGTTCATTTGTACCCTTTATAATAAATTGGCAAGCGTAAGTAAAGTACCTTTCTGAGTTCTGTGAGCAAATTATCAAGCCTGACGAGGGGTTTATGAGAATCTTGGATTTATAGCTGGCTGGACAGTAGTACAAATAATCTCAAAGTAGCATGGTGCTGGCGTAAAAACAGACTTACAGAGTAGTGAAACAAGAGGGAGAGTCAAAGGTCCCTCCACACCTTTATGGTCAGTTGACCTTCAACAAAAGTACTAAGAACACACACTGGGGAGAACATAAGTCTCCTCTGTAAATGCTCTTGGGACAGCCCGACAGCCACACTCAGAAGAATACTGTTAGACCCTTATATTGCTTACAAAAGTCGACTAAAATTGATTAAGGATTTAAACGTACAGCCCACAACTATAAAACTACCAGAAGAAAACATAGGAAATAACATTATTCTAGGCAATGATTTTTTGGACATATGAAAAGCATAGGCCACAAAGACAAAAACAGACAAATTACATTGTGTCAAACTAAAAAGTTTCTGCACAAGAAAGGAAATAATCTGCAGAAGAGAATCTACAAACAAGAGACAAAATAGGGTATAATCTACAAAATGGGAGAAAATATTTGTAAGCTGTATATCTGATCAGGGTCAATATTCAAAATAAAGAAGAAATTGAAACAGTTTAACAGCAAGAAAACAAATGATCTGATTTAAAAATGGACAAAGGATCTAAATAGACATTTCTCCAACAGATATATTTTTTAAATGCTCAACATCATTATCATCAATGGGAAAAAATGTAAGATATTACCTTATATTTCTTAGATTAGCTATTGTAAAGACAAAAGATGGGAATGGGAAAATATTTTATTTTATTTTTTTTATTTATTTATTTTTTGGTCTTTTTGAGACAGGGTCTCGCTATGCAGTTCAGGCTGGCCTTGAGCTCACTTATGTAGCCTAGGCTGATCTCGAACTAGTAACGATTCTCCTGCCTCAGCCTCCCGAGTGCTGGAATTACAGGTGTGTGCCACCATGCCTGGCTCCAGGAAAGTATTTTAAAGAAAAAAACAAAATTCCAAAACAAGATGATAGGAGCATAACAATGGCTAACACATTGTGTATTGTTATCTTTAAATTAGTTACTCAGAGTATAAGATATCAGCATTTAATTGTCCAAACAATATTAGCACAAACCTATCTTTTCAATAAACTGAGAGAAACTAGCATAACTATCTTAACTATCTTTTATATATATTTTGGGGGGGAGGGGAAAGTAAAGAGGATTAAAAAGCTGTATATATATGTCCCACCTCCCATGAATGCACTCGTTATGTATCACAAGCAGGTACTAAAGGGTTTCCAAATAACAGACTCACTAACTCACACTATGTTTCAGAGTAAGAAAATGAAGAAAATAAATGTATTGGGAAAAGTAAATACATTTCATTTTTGAAAAGAAGACAAGAGTCTATAAGTACTGACAAGGGTGTGAAATAAAGGAGAACCTTATGTACTGCTAGTGGGAGTGTAAATTACTATAGCCACCATAGAAAACAGTGTAAAGGTATCTCAAAAATTAAAAGTGGACTACTGTATGATTCAGCAGAACCCAGTGCTGGGTACAAGGTCTCTAACTAGCCCATGGTGCTAGAAGGGTGAGTCACAGACAGATTCAAATTTCCAGAGTTCATGTAGAATGATTTCTATTTGCTCCCCACCTTAAAATGTGCTTTTCCTCCTCCTTTTCTTCTTCTTCTTCATCTTCTTCATCTCTTCCTTCTTCTTAAATTTTTTTTAATTTTGAAAAGGGTCTCACTAAGTCACTAACTTGTCCAAGCTGTGCTTCAACTTGTGTTTCTCCTGCCTCAGCCTCCCAAAGTGCTAAGATTACAGGTGTGCACTACCATGCCCAGCTTGGAACGTGCTCTTTACCCCTTCTCTTTGATTCATCTCTTATCCGTTTGCATGTTAGAGCAGCTCTGAAGGGTCTATGTGTATGAAATCTTAACTATATCTTGGGAAGTTAGTGGCAGGCCAAGTGGTAAGCAAAAGACCATCCAGAGCAAATACTGTAGCCTTAAAGTCTAGGGCGTGACTGAAATAGGGCTCTTCTCAAAATGAGAAAGGCATCAGAGGTACTAGCTCTGTTCTAGGACAGTAGCTGACCGTTCGTGCACAGAAGTCTGTCTAGTTAGAGACTGAGTAACATAACCCAAATGTTCTCTAACTCAGGGGAAATCCACCAGTCCCGCAATGAAGTTCTTTTAAGAACCTAGGAAGTGGGCCAAATAAAACTTTTCCTGTAGGGTGGTTATGAAAGCCCAAGAATAAGATCAACATATCTAGGAGAACAGCAGTTGTAACTCTGCCTGCCCAAGACCCCCCACTATACAGAGTGAGCAATCTCAGGGAGCAGGGTACCGTGGCTGGGGAGATGAGCCTGAACTCAACCAAGAGGTGTCAAAACTCAAGGCCAGAGAGCACTGCTGGCAGCAACGGCAGGAAAATGGAGCAGAGCCTGTAAGGAGAGAAATTGAGAGATGGGTACTCTCGGCAATTCATTTAGACCTCAAATGAGTGAGGCCACCCTTCCCACCCGTCCCATGCCTAGGAAGGAGATACTTGGGGGACTTTTAGCCCAGGTAGCATTTTTCTTCTTTACAATTTCACTTTGCACTGATTTGTTCTCACTCATGATGAACTGGCTTCACGGCATTTTAATCAAATCTGAGTTTTGCTGGTGTCTGTGTTTTATTTATATTTACTCTTATTTAGTGTAGTCAGGGTTTGCAAGGGGAACAGTACAGGACACACAAAGTATAGGATTATTTTCTAATAGTCACCAAAAGGGTCGTATACAAAGAGAATGCAGGAAATCTGTCCACCCACTAAGACCAAAATAATCCAGCCGAGGGCCTGGATCCCACAGCAATGTCCTGCATGAGTCCAGCTGAAGACCTAGAGCCCATAACAATGCCCCCCTACAAGTCCATCTGGAGGTCAAGAGCCCGTGACAATGTCTCACACAAGTCTGTTTCACAGAGCTGCACTGGAAAGGCCCAAAGGTCAGTGGTGGAAGCTAGAAAGTCTGTGCCAGCAGAATGAAGGATCTGTGCCCAGTAGGCTGAGGGATCTGCACTGGAGCCAGGAAGCAACACGAACAAAGTGAGGATCAAAGCTGCCCAGAAAAGAACTGTAGCCATCCTCAGTGACAGCGAGGTCCCGAGCTTCTCTGACGATGACAACAGTCGAGTCTACGTCAGGAAAGCCAGTGCGACAAGCTTCTCTAGGACACTGAACAATGCACCATCTTCCCCTCCTGAGCCAGGAAGCATTCTCAAAGTAAGGGGCAGAGCTCCCCCAAAGTGAACTGTAGCTACTCTCAGTGACAACAAGATCCCGACCTCTCTGGACGGTGAGAACATCCAACTTCATACCAGGAAAGCCAGCATGACAAGCTCCTCTGGGAGAACCAACAGCTCCCTAACAGCACCTCTTCTTCTCCCTTCAGCCTCTTATGCTGCTGGCAACAACCCGCGGGTGGCCCTCCCACACCCAGCACCACACTGGTTCAGTTCAGCTGTTACAAGCTGACCACCAGTTGTCAGTCCACCACATTTAGTAAGATTAAGAATAAATACTTAAATAG
>NW_004955414.1:6724217-6727599 GCF_000276665.1 Chinchilla lanigera | reverse complement strand
CTATCACTTTTGTCTCTAACTCACTATTATTTGTCTATTTGTTTTCCTGAGAAACTATTTTGTAGATAATAATATGTAAAATGATAACCATTGATAATTTCCTAGCATTTTGTCTGTAATTTGCTAAGTCCCCCCTATTATTATGTTATCCTTCTTTTATTCTTTAAAATTAAAAAAAAAATAGTTTTGGCTTTGGAGATAGAAGTGTTCAAATCCTGACTCATACTACCTATATTTTGAGGGGCAAGTTCCTTAACTTTAATTCTCTAAGCCTCAGTTTTCTCATTAGTAAAATAGGAATAAAAAGCATGTCACAAAATTTTTATGAGAATTAAATAAGATGATATATGTAAAGTGCTTAGTTCAATATCTATAGGCAGTAATTATAAATCATTGTTATTTTTTGTTGTTATTATTATTACTGCCTTAATTTCACAAAGCACTTGATATGTATTTTCTCACTGGAATATTTAGTGTGGACATACAAAGAGTTAAAGGTGCAAATGTGGACTGATAAGGGAAGTGAGATCTGGCAAAGAAGTCTCCTTTTCCCCCTTAACCTGGCATCTGACGCTAATCAAGTTTCTAAACTGTCCTAAAACTCCAGGTCTCATATGCTGTGCTCTCCCCGCCCACTGGCTTTCAGCTCCCCTGTACCACGAGGCTGTCACTGCCCCAGCACAACCCCTCTGTGTCACTCACTCGCTGAACTTTCCTCCATCTTGACAGAAAACAGCTGAGCCCCTTTCGTGGAAACCAGAGCGCAGCCCCAGGGCTTGCTCTCCAGGTGGGGCTCTCCCTGGAAGAAAGGCCCAGCGCAGTGGGGAAGGCTGGGTAAAGCCCCCGCGTCACTCACAACATTTGCCTCTTTTACTGGGAGCTTCTACTATGGGCTTGCTGGGGAAACCCAGCGCAGTCATCTCTGAAGATCTTTGAACTAAGAGCTTGATCTTCCACACTTCTCCTTTTGGAAGGTGGAGGTGGCTGAAGTGACTGTCCCCACCCACACCCGCCATTGCACACTCATCTACTCCCACCCTCCGCAGTGTTCCGATCTCTCAGGAAGCCGTCTCTGTACTCCGCTGGCTTGGCTAGAAGGACAGCCAGCCTTCACAAGGCGATGTACACGGGCTTTTCCATAAGCTCCTCTGGTCACTGCCACCTATTAAAGATTATGACCCTTTCCACTTGCTTCTCCTACCACATTCCTGAGAACAGCATAGGAAGAGATAGGTAGCGCTGGCCAACCTCTTGCCAGACCACTTAAAAGAAAGTTATTACACAGTCAGTTTGGCTGGCATTATATAATTCATAACTGGCACTAAATCAGCAGATGAAGTGGGAAAGCTGAAAGTTCTCCATGCTGCCAAAGCCCCTATCTTTCAAATGTCCTTCATCTTGCTCAGAGCTGATGATAAAATCAGTCATCTTAGAGCTGTGCTGCTGTCTACCAGGATCCTCTGATCCATTTGTGCCTCTGGCTCTTGACTTGGATCACAGCTATTGGTTCTGATTCTTCTTGTACCATCTTAGACACCCTCTCAGTTGCATACTTAACAGCTTGAAATTTCTGAAACCTACAGCAGAATACTCAAAATCCTCACAGCAAGTGAGAAATCTATACTTCAGACCCTCTGTGTAGTCTTTTTTTCCTTCTCCTAATCCTATGTATTGAGGCTAGCTGTCATGTTTTCTTCCCAGAAATGGAACCAACTTCTAGGGCTTTTTGTCTTTGGAAGATTCTCTTCCACTCCTTCTTACTATGAATGCACGGAACTCCAGCCTTACCCAATAATACCATATTTCTCCCAAAATAAGACTGAGTCTTATGTTAATTTTTGTTCCAAAAGATGTAGCCGGGTGTGGTGGTGCACACCTGTAATCCCAGCACTCAGGAGGCTGAGGCAGGAGGGTCACCACAACTTTGAGGCTAGTCTGGACTACATAGTGAGACCCTGTCTCAAAAAACAAAAGCAAACAAAAGACCCATTAGATCTTAGTTTTGGGGGGGTGCCTTATTTTTTCATGTACAACAGTCTGCATTTGTTCATGTACAAAAACCTACATTTATTCATATGCAGTCACATGATCTTCTGGAATATTGTCATAACTCTCCAAACCACAAAATGTGGCCTGAATTTCCTGTAACTTACTTGTGTAGAAATATTGGCTCCCACATCTTGTGTCTAGAAATAAAGCTCTCCTTAAGTGAGCACTTCTTGTCTATGTAGCCTGCTCATAGAGCATTGTTACAACACGTGATGTGTTGAATTATGAAGATTTGTATTAGATACAACCAAGTCCACTCATCCATTCGTTACCAAGTGCACACACTGTTCGTGCATTGTGTCTGTGCACCAGCTGATCACTTGGCAAGAAGTCTCAAATTCATCTGTTTATGTAGGCGTTTACCTCTCACCCAAAAGTGCTTGTTTGGGTATTTACAAATAATTATCATTTGTATTATCATTTACGTATTGTCAAAAGCATTTATTTACACTTAATTATATATTCATATTATTATTTTATAAGTCAGTACATCCCTTGTGTGCTGCAGTGGGCATACTACACATGTCTGGCTGACAGTCTTAACTGGGGCTTGTTTTGGGGGTAGGGCTTATATTGCAAGCATCCTGAAAAGTAATGCTAGGGCTTATTTTCAAGTTAGGTCTTATTTTTGAGGAATACAGTAACAGCTGTAGTAGCCTGAATAATGCTCATGCAAAGATTATTCTGGAATCTGGAGATCCTTAGGATATTTATTTATTTATTTTTGGTTTTTATTTTTTTTGAGACAGAGTCTTACTATGCAGTTGAGGCTGGCATTGAATGCAGTATGTAGCCCAGGCAGGCCTCAAACCTGTGTTGATCTCCCTGTGTCAGGCTCCCAAGTGCTGGTACTGTAGGCGTATGCAATGATGTACAATTGCAGGAGGATCGCTGGAAGTTCTAGGCCAGCCTGAGCTACACAGTGAGTTCAAGGCCCAGCATGAACTACATAGAGAACCCCATCTCAAAAAAAAAAGGGGGGGGGGCTGGGGATTTAGCTCAGTGGCACAGCGCCTGCCTGGCAAGCGCAAGGTCATGAGTTCGATTCCTGGTACCAGAAAAAAACCAAAAACAAAAAACAAAAAACAAAAAAAAAAAAATCAAAAAACAAAACAAAACAAAAAAGAAACAAAAAGAAAGGAAAAGTTAAGTAAAAAAGAAAAAGGTCTTTGCAGATCTGATCAAATTTAAGGCTCTCAAGCTGGGGAGATTATCCTTGATGATATGTGTAGACCTTACATGCAGTTGCAAGGATGCCCACGAGAGACATACACAGGAACTCAGGCATGGTGACATGTGCCTGTAATCCCAGCATGCACTCGGGAGGCTGAAC
>NW_004955414.1:6716030-6724037 GCF_000276665.1 Chinchilla lanigera | reverse complement strand
GAAATAGTGCTGGGTTGTTTCTAAAAGCCTCAGGTATGTCTAATTTCTTATTCTTTATTCTGAGAAATTGAGGCCCAGATATGCACACCATTCAGGATTTCTATCCAGAAAATAGAATGTTACAATGTGTAAAAGAAGACAGACTCAAAAAAAAAAAAAAAAAAAAAAAAAAAAATAACCAAGGCTGTGTTGACTTGTTATAGTAGCCACAGGAAAGTGACAAAGCAGTCATGTCCCAAACATCTTTCTGCTACCTTTCATTCACTGTGGCAAGCTCGATTTTATGTCTTTTTCTGTTGCTTCAGGAAAGGAAGCCATTTTCTTCTGACAGCAGAATCTAATAACATTTTCCAAAAGCTTTTTAAACAGTCTTTGGCCTTGAGGATATTGTCTCTCTTTTCATTTTTCTTTTACACTCAAGAACAAATGGAAATAATGTATTGTGAAAGCCAGTGTGGTGTGCCTCATACTCTCTCATTAATTAACCAATACTTCTGAAAGTTTTAGTACAATGATGGTGTTCATAATGATCCTCTCAAGATTTGGGGAAGTCCTGAAAGGCTTTCCAATGCATTGACAGGAAAGTTACACTTACTAGTTTCTCTACGTATTCAGAAAAAGCTGCCGCCAGTTATCTTGGAGTATTTTGGAGGGTTGAGGAAAAATGGAAGGGTCAAGGGATTGTTCTTAATGAAGTAAGGAGAAAAGCAAGCAATGGCGGAGCAGGATGATCGGAGGAGTTTAAGAGACAGCGCATTTTAAAGACTGGAGCTATTATGGGCAATATCAAAGTCCCGTGGGAGGGCTGGAGTGGCTTAAACGAAATGATGGCAAAGGACACTCATGGTATTGGGAGATCACAGGGGTAAAAACCCAGGCTGTAGGAGTAATCTTCCATGTGGGTTCCGACTTTGTCTAGGATTATGAAGGGGAGAAAGAAGAGAGGAGCACTGTGCCCAGGATGAAGAATTCATAATATTTATATTTATGTTTGAGGTATAGCATTATAACTCAGTACACTTGTATGTGTAATGACAAATTAGAGTACAGTAGTTAGCATTTCCAGCTCATCAAATATTATCATCTCTCTGTGTTGGGGACCTTTAAACTCTTGTCCTCTGGTTATTTTGATGTGTATAATTAGTTGTTGTAGACTATAGTTATCTTTCTTTTTTCTTTTTTTGATACAGAGTCTAGCTATGTAGTTCAGGCTGGCCTTGAACACATGGAAATCCTCCTGGCTCAGGCTCCCAAGTGCTAGGTGTATCACTACACCCACCTACAGTTATCCTACTGTGCTATGTAATGTAACTGCTTCCATCCTCTGTGTTTTGGTACCTGTTTCTTTGCACTATCCCTTTTCTTCTCCCCTTCCTGGCCTCTAGTGATTCCTATCCTGCTCTTCTATGTGATCAACTGTTTTTAGTCACCACGAATAAGTGAGAACGTGCAATATGTGTCTTTCTGTGCTTGGCTTATGACTAGTGATGACAGTGTTGAAGAATGCTAGGTTAAGCACTAAGAGTTTGGATCAAGAACAATTTTTATTTTGCTTTTGAAAAATATGGAATGAGTTAAAGAAATGAAAACAATATAATTACATAAGAGGCTGCTACAATTATTAAATTATTAATAGTGAACTTTTAAAGAATGATTAAAAGTCTCCCATAGAGAAAAAGCCAGTGTTTTCAAGGTTACTGTCTAAGTCTTTCCCCTTTCTTTTCCACTTCTAAGTGGTTAAAAAAATAGTAGTTCAGACTTTTCCTGCCTTGCAGATGCGTTTCCTTGGTTGTAGCTGTCCTCTCTTCCAGACAGCCTGTATGCCACCACCAGATAAATCTTTCTTAAATTTATTAGGAATATTTCATTCTCTGGTCAAAACCCTACAGGCAGAGTCAATACAATTACCCAAAAGAAAGGGATCCAGAACCCATCTTTGTTGCCCAAGAATAAGGGTTTCTGTGGACACAGGACTTTACATACTACATGCTAAAACGATACTGCCATGACCAACTGTCTCTGTTTTAGCAGTAAGTTACACATTACCTATGACCTTATAAGCTTTTTTAGGGAATGAGAACAGAAGACAAAAAAGTAATGGCTTAATTTGACTTCTCTACATTTTCCATCAGTCTATGCTAAGTTGTTCAGTCTGTGGTGATTACTGTATGATCCAAAGACTGTTTCCATCAAAAAATGAACTCTGGTGGTCTCGGGCAAACTGATTGGCAAATAGAAAAAATTAACCATAAGTGCTATAATTAAACCAGATGGAGCACACCTGTAATCTTGGCTGTTCAGGAGAGGGAGTCAGGAATATAGCATGTTCTAGGCCAGCCTGGACAATTTTGTGAGACCTTGTCTCAAAATTTAAAAATACAGTTGGCCATAGTGGCACACACCTGTAATCCCAGCATTGAGAAGGCTGAGGCAGAAGGATCGCTGCAAGTTCCAGGCCAGCCTGGGGTATGTAGTGAGTTTGAGGCCAACCTGGACTACATAGGGAGACCCTATCTCAAAAAAAAAACAAAAAAACAAAGGAAGAAATTGTTTTAAATACAAAGAATGTAGCTCAGTTCTCCCTAGATTCAACCCTCAGTAGCACAAAGGAAAATGCTACCATTAAAATTATAGGGCAAATGTTACAAAATTGTATTTTTATCACATGAACCAATCATTCTTGGTATTTACCCAAAATGTATGGAAAATTATATCTACACAAGAACCTGGTCACAGATGTTTATAACAGCTTTATTCATAACTGACAAAAGTTGGAGACAACTAAGATGTCTCCGAATAGGTGAAGGAATAATTATACTGTGGCACATCCAGACAACGGCATATCTTCATCAACAAAAATAAATGAGATATCAAGCTACAAAGACATTTTAAATAAACATTACAAGGGGCTGGGGATTTAGCTCAGCGGCAAAAGCGCCTGCCTGGCAAGTGCAAGGTCGTGAGTTCGGTTCCCGGTACCGGAGAAAACCAAAAAACAAAAACAAAAACAAACAAACAAAAAAAAACCATTACTAAGCAAAAGAAGTTTTTAAATACATATTACTCAGCAAAAGAAGCCAATCTGAGAAGGTTCCATGGTGCTGACAGTAACAGTCTTTAAAAGGCAACACTGAGGACAATGACAAGGTCCGTGGTTGCCAGGGACTGGCAGGAAGGACGGATGAAGAGGCAGAGCACAGAATAGTCTCAGGGGAGTTGAATTATTATGTATGACATTGTAATTGTGGCTATATGTCATCATGCATCTCTCAAAGCTCATAGAACGTAAAAGAGGAAAAGTGAGCCCTAATGTGAATATGGTAATAATAATGTATCAGTGTTGGTTTTTCAGTGGTAACAAACATACCACAATGGTGCAACGGGGAAACGGGTGTGAATGGAGGTGAGGTGGTATGTAGGGACTCTGTTCTTCCTGCTAAATTTTTCTGTATCAAAAACCATTTAATAAAATAAAGTCTAAGGCATGGTGGCACGCACCTGTTATCCCAGCACTTGGAAGGCTGAGACAGGAGGATTGCTGTGAGTTTGAGGCCAGCCTGGGGTACACAGTGAGTTCAAAGCCAGTCTGAATTACAGAGCAAGACCCTGTCTCAAGAAAAAAAGTGTATTAGTAAATAATAATAATAGACTTTAAGGCCAGGCATGGTGGTGCACGCCTGTAATCCCAGCACTCAGGAGGCTAAAGCAGGAAGATCATGAGTTCAAGGCTAACCTGGGCTACATAGTGAAATCCTGTCTCAAAAAGAAAAGTTTTAAAAAGAAAAATGTATAAGGAAAACAGCAAGAAGTTTAGGAAGCAAGGAAGTGACAGGAGAAATGGTTAAAGTATGTTATATGCAAGTCTGCCAAAGTGAAACCCAAAATATCCATTAGCCAACATACACTAATAAAGAAAAATGATGAAAAGGGAGCAACAAAACATAAAAGATATTAAGAAAATATATTTTCAACCATAAGAAACTCAAAGGTAGATGCCTCTGATAAAGATATAGTCAAACATTCTAACAGAAGACTAGGAAGTGAATATAAACAGGCAATTCACAAAAGAAGAAATATTATTCATGACTAATTAACATTTAACAATATTCACATTGAAATAATGATCAAAGAAATGAAGAATGCCAAGAGTTAATTGTCTAAAGAGTGTACAAATGTTATAGTAATTATATAAATGACTATGACCTTTCATTAGACAATTTGTCGATATATATCAAAAATGTTACAATATATTTAGTCTTTGATTACCAGTTCCGTTCCCAGAAATATATACCTGAGAAATAATCCAGTAGAATTAGCAGTATACATCAATTTATATTGCACTTCTAATTACAATAATAAAAACTAGACATAAATGTAGGAGATTGATTAATTAAAGATTCAGAACCATACAGAGCTATTAAAATGCCAAAGAAATGTTTTATAATTCATTGGCACAAACAGATCTATTATCAAACTATAATGAGTTACAAAAAAACCTGTGTCAAATGCTTTCATGTACACAAATACGAGTGGCACTGTTATCCATGGGGTTCCGGCCAAGTCCTCAGTACCTGCCAGACCTGTACTCAAAATTCTGGGGTCAGGCACTTACTGGTTGTGAAAACTTGAGCACATTATATAACCCCCTAAGCCTTAGTTTCTTGTCTGTTAATTCAAAAACAATAATTCTTTTTTTCCCCATTTCCCTCCTCTCTTTTCGATCCTTCCCCTCCCCATTACAAGAATCTTGTTTCCATTTTTCCCTCCCACTGTCTCATTTTTAAATCCCTTTTCCCTTCCTTCTCTGGCCCTCCTCCTCCCTCATGCCCCTCCCTGTAAGTTCTTCCTACTCCCCAATATCTATCCTCCGTTTTGCTTCATATTTACCTTTTGGGTTTCTCACACAAAAGAAATAATGTGCTATTTAAACTTGTGCATCTGATGTACTTCACTTAGCATCTGGTCTCAAGATGCATCCATTTACCTCCAAATGACCCAAGTTTACCCGTCTTTATGCAGAGTAGCACTCCACTGTATGTAAGTGCCACAATTTCTTTACCAGCCCATCTTCTGATGGGCATATGGGCTGTTTCCAAGATTTAGCTATTATATCAAAATAATAACAGTATCTACCCTTTAGGAATGTTATAAAAATTAAATGAAATAGCTTAAGCAAAGTTATCAGGAATGGTAAAGAAAATTGTTTAAATTTTAATAACAGTTGCCTTTCAATGATAGATTGGTGTAATTTATGCCTTTTTTTCTGAATTAAAAAAACATAGATGAGCACGTTAGATTTTTATTTAAAGAAACAGCAAAAAATTTTTGTTATAAACTAAGAAAAAAGGCTAAGATACTTCTGTACCATTTTAAACTTTATAGTCATAAATGCATTTATTGTGTATGAAATTTTAAAAAGCAAACTGTCAGGAAGTGGACTAGAATAACAAAAGAATTAATATTTAAATTTAGGATTCTAGATGACTTATTTCCTTCTTTCTTTTATTTCCTCTGTACTTTTAAAGCACAAAACAGGGCTGAGGATTTAGCTCAGCGGCTCATCGCCTGCCTGGCAAGCGCAAGGTCGTGAGTTCGGTTCCCGGTACCGGGGAAAAACCAAAAAAAAAAAAAAAAAAAACCAAAAAAAAAAATAAAGCACAAAACAATGTACAAATAATACCTATATAATACAAAAATTTATAGAGAAGCCAAGTGTAAAGCATTCCTTTAATCTCAACTATTCAAGAGGGCTGAGGCAGTGTGAGGCTACTCTGGATAACTTAGAAAGACCACATAGATAGATAGATAAATAGGTAGATAGATTAGATAGATAGATAGATGTAGACAGACAGACACACAGGAGGAAAAAAAGACTGAGGATATAGCTCAGAGACAGTACTTGCCAGGCAAGCACAAGGCCATGAATTCAATGCCCAGTATCATTTTTAAAAAAGAAAGGAAGGAAAGAGAAAAGGAGAAAAATTGTGATGTAGATCATTTATTAACGCTGGGAGAATTCTACAAGATTACTAAAGTGAAAAAGCTATAAAACAGAATGTAAAATTTAGATGATTTTTGTTTTAAAATACACACAGAGAGTAAAAAAACAACAACAAAAAGAGTAAAAAACCAGTAAAAGTGCTTATTTTGAGTAGTAGAATTATGGCTAATTTTTGTTTTACATTGCATTTTTGTGGTTTCAAATTTTCTGCATTAATCAGTTATGCATTTTATAATGGGATTTCAAAAATATAAACCTTAAATGAATAAGATAGATGTATGTAAGTGATAGAATAAGGAAGTGTACCAGAACTCATAAGGCTTCATACTGAAACATAGATGGCACAAGAATAACAAAGTGGCTCCTATAAATGAACATAAAAGGGAATTTTTAAAATGCTCTTTGAATGTAGGCAGAAAAATATAAGGTTCAAACTGTGACATTCTGACACACATGCTAGAGTGACCCAACACCAGTGCAAGCTGTGGGTCCTTCGCACCTGAGCACCCCTGTAGACTGGCAAACTAAAAATGTATGATATTGGCACCTCTTTTTCCTATGTCACACGCAGTGTTCCCTCATTCCTATAGACTAAATACTCCCCCAAGATCCTAGCCTCATTGCTCCTGGCATTTCTAAATTTAGTGAAGGGTGGCTCTGTCCAAGAACACAGCCTCTGTTCTGTAGAGAACCTGCTGGTCTCAATTTGGTTTCCCCATCCTCCCAGTTTCAGGCTTCTGCTGGTGGGATTGTTTTAATCCCAGGACAGCCCAGGCCAGGTTTCACTCTCAGTTTGAGAAATGGAGCCTCATAAATGTGCTGGTAGGTGCTTTAGAGTGTCCGTCTCTCACAGGGACGCTTTCCATTGCTAGAAGCAGGCCTCCATCTCTGTCTACTGGTAATCACTAGTTAAAGCTTCGGACAAGACCTCTCAGCAAGAATCCTGCACACAAACTTCCTACTTCCTAAATTCTAGTTATCTCTGTGACCACAGGAGACCCCGGTCTCCTAGAATTGGAAGGTGGAAACAGCCTGTAATTGCAGCAGTCGGGAAACTGAGGCAGGAGGATCACCACGAGTTTGAGGCCAGCCTGGACTACGTAGAGAGTTCAGGCCAGCCTAACCTACGTAGCAAGACCCTATCTTAAAAAAAAAGAAAGTGGAAAGGATCTGACTAGGGTCCTGAATCACGCATGTGGCTGCAAAAGATTCTCACCCAACAAAGTAAGCACTCTCTGGGCAAATGCGCATTCTTTACTACCAGCTCATGCGTGGCCCAAACCCTATCAGGTTTCTTGCCTCAGCAGCTGGGCTGGGCACGATGGACCCCACGAGGCCATTGCCCTTCTGATTTAAGAGTGTCTCAGACACTGGCCGTAAGCCAGGGAAGCCGGGAAAAATGAACACATTCTAGGAGTTAAATGAAGCCAAAAGCCCCGAGATTATTGATGAGGAAAATATTCTTTCAGCTCACAACAATTGACTACTGTATTCCTCCAACAGTCTCCTGCAGAATCCTGCCCTTCATCCCCTCCAATCTCCATTTTGTCCTAGGTTCACCTGGAGAGCTTTATTTGGAATGAAGACTGGAAATCTTGAGCTCCCCCTAGAGGTAATCCCCCTAGCTGCTTGAATAACACACCCTGCATCAGTCTTGTCTGCGTCTTCTCTAAAACACTTTGTTAGTGAAAGTGTTCCACATGACCTCTCTCCAACTTGCTTTGTTCTCTCACTTTTCATGGAATTCTTTTCCTCCTCAGCCCTTACCTGCTCAGCTAAAAGACAGTCCCCTCCCTTAAAAGTACTATTCACAGTCCACATTCCCCACACTTACCTCTGAAATCCTGTAGACCTGTTCATGAAGCTCTTATGGTGCGCTGATCTGTACTTTAGTTACATATCTGCATTGCTCTACTGTATCCAATGAATCCCCAGTACAGTATTTGTATGAAGTTGATAATCCTTGGATAAATGTTGAATTAAATTATTGAAAGACAATTTTTTTT
>NW_004955414.1:6695001-6715323 GCF_000276665.1 Chinchilla lanigera | reverse complement strand
ATCTCCAGTGGTCTCCTTTGCATCCAGGGCATGGCCCATGGGGCCTCTTGAAAGACAATTTTAAACACCCAAATTTCTGCATATCACAGTTAAGAGAGAAAAGGAGAAAGAGAGAGAGAGAGAAAGAGAGAGAGAGAGAAAGAGGGAGAAAGGGAAGATGAAATGCGACCAGGAGACAGCATCATGAAAATCACAGTACAGTACATTGCTGTAACAAGGCACTGGACTAAGGGTAAGGAAACGGCTTAAGTCCCACTTGGCTGTCAGTGAGTAAAATGACCAGTAAACTCCTCTTTAAGCTTCAGCTTTTTCTCTAAAAGAAGCAAATCCATGGATTATATAAGCTCTGAATTTTTTTCACCAGGCTCAGTTGTGTGACCATCTCCCTCACTGGGGACACTGATGGCTGATTAAATAAGATAGCATCCTGACTGTGTCTATCACACAGCCTAGTACACTACGTGCTAATAAATGTTAGTTCTTTTTATACACGTTTGCCTTTATCCAGTGAGGGTGGAGGCATATGGGAATATTTGCCTGGTAATCTAGTAATAGAGAACTGTACAACTTGTTTCGTCAAAGATATTATGAATATTTTCCACTTATAAATATTTATTTTGTAGAAGAAATATTTAGTGGTTGAGTCTTTCATTATGCTGAATATTTTCATCTCTAGAACTTGCCATATACTAGTTCTACTGGAAGCTTCCATTCCAATCCAAAGTACTTTTTTAAAAAGTACATGTTTGCCAGGCGTGGTGGTATATGCCTGTAATCCCAGCACTCAGGAAGGTGATGCAGGAGGATTGCCACAAGTTTGAGGCCAGCCTGGGCTACATAGTGAGTTTGAGCTCAGCCTGAACTACATAGTGAGATCCTGCCTCAAAAAAAGTGTATGTTTGTCATATAGAATAATGATGTTTATAGTGTAGAATAATGATATGTTATACAGATGGTTCATGTGTACAACATATCTTGATCATTTTCAATCCCCTTACCTCCCTACTTTTTCTTCCCCTTCCCCTAAGACCCTTCCCCACCTCTAAGAATCTACCTTTTAGTTTCCTATCATCTCTCCTTTATTCACATTCATTCATCTATTTATATTTTAGGTTTCTCATATAAAAGAAAACATGATGAAATTTAACTTTCTGAGTCTGGCTTATTGTGCCTAGCATGATTGTTTTGAATTCCATCCATTTTCCTGCAAATGATATAATTCTATTCTTCTGCATGGCTGAATATCCTTATTCATTTATCTGTTGATGTACATCTAGGCCATTTCCAGAACTTGTATATTATGAATTGTGGTGCTATAAACGTGGGTACGCATGAATCACTACAGTATATGTTTAGTTCTTTCTCGAATATACCCAGGAGAGGTATAAATGGCTAAAATGAAGCTTTTATTCTTAGTTTTTTTTTTTTTTTGAGGAATCTCCATAATGATTTCCATAGTGCCTGCACAAGTTTACATTCAAAATGCTGTTTGAATCAAATGAAGAATGAAAAAGAGATATGGCTGAGTGAATTTTTAGTCAGGTACATCATGGTCTGGGAAGATAGGAACATCATTTGTCAAAGACTGCTATAGATGCTAAGCTAGAAAATAGAAAGACAATAGTTGGCAGCAAATCAAAATGTGAAAAAAATATGAACAAGATATGTCGAGAAAATAAGCAGATCCCAGGGAATTAAAGTTTTTGGAACCTATTACCATTGGAAATGTTAAGATTAATGTCTAGTAACAACTCATTTATCAAGGATTTTTTTTTTTGAGACAAGATCTCACCTTAATTTACTATGTAGCCCAGGCTGGCCTCAAATTTACAGCAGTCCTGCCTCAGCCTCCTTAGTGCTGGGATTGCAGGCATGCACCACCATACCTGGCAAATCAAGGATTTGAAAGGAATGAAGGGTTCTATTTATGGTATTTTTTGAGTTTACTAAAATTTGGTTCTTTATATTCCTGAAAAGCTGATTTAATTTCACTATTTTTGTAATGTTTTCCTGACTTCTTTAAGAGGAGTGTAACTACCCATTGTCCTTGCAAATACGTGGTGTTCTGTCAGCCCTCTGTAACTTTGTGGGTGCTGTTCCCTTTTCCTGGAAGCCCTTCCCCCATCTCATTCTTCGATAGCTGTTTTAAATTGCTGTGAAGACATCCTGTTAGCAAAGTAAATTGCTTCATGGTGGTCTAACAGTCTTGGCTCGGCTCTATTATTTTCATAATTGCTGGGGCCTTGGCTGGGAGAACACCAGGTGCACCCAAATGGGGATCAGCATGAGAAGGATACTGACTGGAGCAGCAGAACTCAAGAATGAAACATCATTGTACAAGTACAAATTCCCTATGATGACTGTGATCGTTATACATGGCAAATGTGTACTAATAAAAATTCAAACTTTCAAAAAAGAACGAGACATCAAGGACCCTTCTTTACCCATTATATAATACTTTTATGTGTTAAAATAGTGAATGTTTTCTTCTGGTGGTGTTCTGAGTATACTTCAAAGGCTCTTAAGAGAAGAAAACTTGTGACAATGCAGGGGAGGAGAGTGTGGAAGTAGGAGGGTAAAGATAAGAAACTCCAGTCTCAGAAGTCTGTGAAAGAAGCAGGCTGAAGCTGCCTACGCCCACATCTTTACCTAGTTAACCTCATACAGTTCTTCAGAATTCTGCTTCTTTGGGAAAGCGTTTCATGAGCTTCCTGGTAAGAACAACTGCTGCATCCTATGCCCCTCATTCATAAGATTTGCCATGTTGTAAGTGAGTCTGTAGATGTGATTCTTTGATGGATGTCTGCTCCCACCAATAGGTTCATGCAAGTGGGCAATCGTGGTCACCATTATACCCTAGGACAGAGCCTGACACATAATGGAATTTCTGTGTTTGTAGAGTAAATTAATATTGTTGCATGAAAAGCAACAGGGTAAAGGGACTTGAAACATGGATTTCAGGAGACTGCTTAAAACAATTTATCAGTATTGCCGGTGAACAGTGGCAAATTAATACAGGTATGATGGCTTTGGGAGAAGGCAAAAGGGCTTTTCTCCTTCTGATGCTAAACATGGCATTTTTTTCCAACACTGCTTCAACTCTGATACAAACTAGGTGCCGAGCATTTAGTGCTGACACTATCTACTAGGTGTTACTATCAGATCCCACAAGGGACAGTGCTCAGGTCCCAAAAGTCTGCCCTAACTTTAGATGCTTGATATGGTGTGTCAACTTGGGGAGTCTAGAGATTTGGCTAAGTGACTCAGCAGGAAGCCAGGGTGCTTACTTTGTATACATCCTGAGCCTGTGGAAGAGGAGGGCATGGAGATTATGTGAGAGCTGCATGCCCCTTAGGTGGCGGTAGCCTGTTTACAATGTAAGGCAGGGAAAGAGGCTGCTTGCCGTGATTCCTCCCTTTCGCTCTGGCTGCACTGCTGTTTGGCTGCCATTCCCCCTTTGTTCTTGTTGCTTTGCTATCTTCTGCCTCGGAGCCAGCCAAGTATGGACTGAAACCTCCACAAACTGTAAGCTAAATAAACCTTTCATTTGGGCGTTCGGTATTTTGTCTCAGCAACGAGAGAAAAGTAACCAAGACAATGCTATTTGCAATTAAGGAGCTACCAGTACTTGTTACTAACCAGATGTAAAACTAGCCATAATTCCTCATTGTTATGGTTGATGTATTGTCTAAACTCAAAGTCTAGAAGCTTAACTAACTTAGCAGTTCTACATCCTGGAGTGAAAAGGACATGCCCTTACAGCTCTAAAATATTGCTCATTGTGTCAACTTGAAAAGTTTAAAAGTTCAGCTAAGTGATTTTGCAGGGGGCCAGGGTCCTTACTTTGTAAACATCCTCAGCCTTATGAAAGAGGAGGGCATGTCGATGGTGTGGCTTATGTGCCACAGGTTTGCCACCACTGCCCCATACAATGAAATTTGGAGGAGCTTCCAGGTTGGTGAACACCTCAAGGCTCAGGAGGATGAGTACTCCAAATTTATGAGGATAGAGCCCCTGCACTTAGTACTCCTCTGGATCTTACTGTATGTATCTCTTTATCTGGCTGTTCATTTGTTTTTGTTTTTGTTTTCTTTTTCCTTTGTCCTTTTTCTTTCTAAATGAATCACCAGCTCAATGAGCTCAATCTCCAGTCCCTCTCCCCTTCCTAGAGGCTGGAGGTTGAGGCTACAGTTCTAATCTTCTGATCAAGTCTTAGTCCTTCTGGCTACCAGTCCCCATTCTGAAACTATTTAGGGGCCAAGGGTTGCTTCATTAGAACAAAAGATACTCCTATCACCCTTATCAGAAAATTCCAAGGGTTTTAGGAGCTTCATGCCAGGAAATAGGACAAAGACAAAATAGTTTTCTACAATACCACAGAGTGGCAATAAATTTAAGGGTGTAAATTTAAGGGTATATGCAGTTAATAAATAGTTTGTAATGATACTGCTGGGAATGTTGTTAATCAAGGTTTTGAAGGTAATGATAAATCATTGGCTTACACTTGCATTTTATTGCAATGTATTCCCCACTAACTTCTTAAATAGGCAAATCAATAACATCAGTGTGTCTTCACTTAGTAATTACAACACTCTCCTCCGCACTTCATGTACTTCCAATATGTCTTACTCTGGGTCATTCATTTGATAATTGGTTATTACAGATGCTTATGAGGATGTGTGGCTGAATTAAATATTCTGGTGCTGTTATGTACTTTTTAAAAATTCTTTTTGAAAATTTTTATTAGTACATCTTTATAGTGCATGATTACATTCATCTTGGGGAGTCGGTACATGTACATAACACATCTCAGTTCTTCTGACTGTCCTTTCCCCTTCCTTGCCTCGCCCTCATCTCTTGGTCCTCTTCAGTATAGCTTTTCTGAGAACGTAGAGGCACAAGCATTTTCACAACCATGCCTCCATCACAAAATTTAGGAGCTTACAGTTGAACTTTCTTTGCGTCTCCTATTCACCAACACTTACCGTACCAAAATGAAAAGATCCTCCAAACATCCAGCAGCCTCGAGCCCCAATGTCTGTACCTCCACCTGCCTCCAGACCTCTTGCTGTCTCACAGGGGAGTCTGTTTGAGACAAATGTGTGGAGACAGCAATGGATAATGATTCCTAGGACCATGGAGTCAGCTCTGACAAGATGGCATCAGAAATCAAATGTCAACTACAGGATCTCAAGAGCATGACATGAGCTATCAGAGCACATATGCAGCTGTATTAGCACTGCAAGGACCCCAGTACTCCTGGCCTGAGGTGGCATTCGCTCTGCAGGGCCATCTCTACCAGACTCAGTGGCAAGATGAGAGCAGAGGAAATGGCCAGTGAGAAGTTGAAGGAGTTGAGGAATGACCCAAGAGGCCATCTGTGAATACCAAGTAGGCCAAGACCGCTTCCAGTGCAACAAATGCAAGAAGAACTGCACCTCCAACCAGATACAGGCACACACCCCACATGACCCAGCAGCTGTCTTTGCCTTATGCAATGAATGTGGTGATTGCTGCAAGTTCTGCTAATAGAGCCACCCACCAGAGCTGCAGGGAAACAGGTGAGGAAGAACAAAGAGGAAACACTAGGCACGTGAACTACAGAAAAAAATAAAGACTAAAGTGAGAAAAAATCTAAAAGAAATCATATAAAACCTATAAATTCAGACATTTCAGTCATTCATTACCTCAACAAGTATTCGCTGAATTTCTCCTATGTGTCAAGCGCATATACCTATCACATAAAAAATTCATATGATAAAGTGAAAATAGGTGTATAAGATACAAAGTGAAGTCCAGCACGTAGCCTGCTTTCATGAAAATCCTAATCTTGTTGGAGAAGTCCGTGATTAATGCTAAGATAGAAGAAGGGTCCTCTGAATTGTAGGAAAAAGCCTGTCAAATCAGACTGGCACAGTTCAAAAAAGGTAAGAGGAAGAAGAAAGTTATTTTTTGTTTGTTTTATAGTGATGGGGCATGGTGCCCAGGGCTTCCCACATGCTACGCAAGTACTCTACCTCTGAGCTCTATCCCCAGTGGGAAGAGGGTGTTTTATAAATGAGAGAGATAACACCTTGTAAACTAGAAGTAATTTGTTCCTTTATATCTGTCAACTTATGAACATTCAGAAATACAAAACTGATCTGAGCAAAAGTGTATTAACTGCTTCAGATACAGCAGAGGGAGTGAGTGGTCAGGTAAGGTCATTTTATTCCCAGTCACTTGCCCATGGTGTTTTTTTATAATCTGTGGCAGGGTGGCACATTCAAATATTCCTCATGAGAGAAGCTGCCGGGGCAAATACTGAAGCACACTGGACTGTGATGTGTGAGGTGAACTCACGTCCCATCTCCAGGGGTGAGCAGCCACAGCACCAGTTGATTTTACCCTACCTGAACATAGACAATCAGGATGAGGTCAAAGCATTAAGATGGTCCCGCCATGACGGGAATTGTGGCTTCCCTAGAAGAGGACAGACCTGCATTGACACATGCTTGCTGTGTCTCACTATGCGATGTAGTTCTCTGCTGTGACGTGGCAAGAAGGCCCTTGCTAGATGCTGACCATTGCTAGCACCCTCTGCTGGACTTCCAGCCTTCTAGTCTCCAGTATTTTGTGATAGCAATGGAAAATTCATAGACAAAGAGGTATCAACTCTGCATAAGGATGGGTGTTTTCAGGACTTTCATAATAAAGGCACCAGAAACTAAATGGTATCTTTTTCTCTGCTTTAATCACTAGAGGGAGAACTACATGGCTTCTTAAGGCCTTACTCCATTTCATAACACAATGTTTTCTGTATAGTTTTCATGAGTATGACACGAATGAATGTTAAGGATAGTAGATTCCTTATAAAGATATTAGCAAAAACAATTATATGAGCATGAAAAACCTTAGAAATGTTTTCACTACAATATGTCTTGTACCAATGAAGCCTGTGTTACTGGAATTTCTCCTGAAAGAATTGGTCATCAAGTTTCAACACAATTCCTAGAAAAGAGTACCTTTTTCCTATTGATATCATCAGGATTTTTTTTTCTCCTAAGTTTTATGTATACTATATAACTGAGTTATACAAGTGTGTTGCAATTGCATAGATTCCAAATGCAGGTTTGAACAATATTATTCAATCTTTTTACTTATATGGATTTGTAAACTCAGAAGCTCCAACCTGTAATAATGGTTTCAACTGCTCTAATTCTGTTTTCACTAAAGTCTTTCAGTCTTTATGATAACAAACTTCAGAACTTGCATCTTTTAAATCCTCTAAAGAAATCAGTATGAACTACATCAGTAATCAGAAAGATAATATTGATTTCATTCATTGAGAAAACACTTGTTGAGGTTCAAGTCACTAGATATCAAGAAAAATCAGAAATGGATTCTACCCACGAATAAGGTGTCCTGGGATGGGTTTGTGACACAGCTATTTAGCTGGGTTAAATAGCCACACCATTGCCCCATGAATGCTGAACTTTTTTTTGGTACAGGGAATTGAACTCAGGACCTTATGCTTGCCAGGCAAGCGCTTGTGCTGCTGAGCTATATCCCCAGCCCTGAACACTGAGTTCTTGGTTGGCACTTTCTCACTTTTGCCTGAGCCACTGCTGTTCCTTCTCTCAGTACAGGGATCTTACTCTGCAATTCTGGCACCCTCTCAGGATGTGGCCCCCAGGAGATTACACATCTGTTAACCTAGTTCCACTGAGAATATTAAATGGTACAATTCTACTAGAGTGAAATGTAACTTTGAACATTTAGTGATTTAACTTCCCTACCTATGCACACTCCTAAGGAAATAATCAGAGAAAATAAAAACATGCACCTGCAATAGGTGAATACATAGAGAAATAGCAGACACCAATTAAACACCAAACAATACAAGTAGGATTAAATTATGGCTATTTCATGGTGTAATAGTCTGCAACCATGAGACTGATGCTAGAGGGAAACAAGGAAATGTTTACACTGTGCTGTAATAAAAATTGCTCACAAAGCTATAACACAATCTCAATTCTATTTTCCAAATATGTGTGTGTATTCATGTCCATGTATGTGTAGAAAAAGACTACAAGATTCAAATATAAATAATAGTTATCTCTGGGCAATAAAGTTATAGAAGAGTTCTGTTCTTTGTGCTTTTCTTGTAGTTTCCAAATTATCTAAAATATACATGTGTTACTTTCATTATTTGAAACAAATTATATTTTTAAGGAGAATTTACCAGGCATAGTGGCATACACCTGCAGCATTCCAGACACTGATGCAGGAGGATTGCCATGAGTTTGAGGCCAGCCTGGGCTAAAGAGTGAGTTCAAGGCCAGCCTGAACTACAGAGGGAGACATTGTCTCAAAAATAAGCCAAAAAAGAAGGAGGAGAAGGAGGAGGAGGAAAAGATGGAGAAGAAGAGGGAAGGGAAAAGAAAGAGAAAGGTGAGGAGGAGGAGGAGAAGAAGAAGAAATAAAAAGTGGTCTGGCTCTTTCTATTTTATATCTCTCTTTGACAAAAACGTTTTGTCAAATTCCCCAAGAACTGGAACAAAAGGCTACTTTAGTGATGCCAACTGTGCCAATTCAAAACATTACTCTAAGTATTTGTATATGAAAGCAAAGAAAAGAGTTACATCCCATAGTCTCTGAGGCACACTTACCCGTTGCTGCAGGGGTATTGTTATTGTTAAAGTGTTTTTAATTTTGGTATCTCTGGGGCCTCACAAGGCATCTTTCTAAGTATGGCAGCCTTATGCAAATAAAATTATGAACAGGCTTAAGTAAGACCCTAGAGCCGTGGTGGTTAACCAACAGCACATGTGCTGGGTGGGCACTCAGAGCCCGGTGTCAGCACGCAAGCCATGTCACCACACCATTGCCCTAGCAGCCACGCATTCAGGTTTCATTGCAGCATTGGTACTTTGCAATAAATAAGTGAGTTTTTGGTTGCAGTCTGGGTACTCAGTCTCTAAAAGCTTCATTGTCACTGTCTAGAGTTTCTGAGAGAGGCAGGCAAAATATGCTCTATCTAGAGACAGCAGCATAACTGTTAAGAACACAGACTCTGTCACTAAACTGACCTTAGAATCCCAACAGTGAAATTTGGTAATTTTGTAACCTTTGATACATTACTTAAATTCATGTGTTTCAATTTTCTCATCTGTCAATTAGAGTATAATAGTATCTATCATGTTTCTATGATGAATGGAAGTGATAATGCATGTTAAATACTTAGCGTACTAAATTGCACACAGTAATAACAATATATGAAAGTTATTATGTTATTATGACAAATAACTAAGTGTGTTGGTAGATCAAGAAAAAGCACACTGTGTTGGGCATGATGGTGCACACCTGAATCCCAACACTCAGGAGGCTGAGGCATTAGGATTGTTGCGAGTTCGAGTCCAGCCTGGGCTACAAAGTGAGCTTAAGGCCAGCTGGAACTGCATAGCAAGACCCTGTCTCAAAAAGACAAAAAAAAAAAAGAAAAAAGAAAAGAAAAAGCACAATAAGCCAGGGATGGTGGTGCCTGCCTGCAATCCCAGCACTTGGGAAATAGAGGCAGGAGCATTGCTGTGAGTTCAAGGTCAGCCTGACCTGCACAGTGAGACCCTGTCTCAAAAGATAAAAAAGTAAAAAAAGAGGAAAAAGGCACAATAACCTGGCAGTCTGGTGCATACCTGTAATCTTAGCACTCCTCAGGAGACTAAGGCAGGAGGTAATTCAGTTTACCTGCTCTTAGTTTAATGCCAAAAACTGCAGAAGATTTTTTCGAAGGTGTCAAGGAGAAACAAAGTCAACAAAAATGATCTCTACCGTTTACTCTTGAGCTGGGTAACAATGGTCTTATTTAGTTGACACCGCAGATGTGAAGCACAATGTTGTAATTATTTCAAACATATTTCTATGCAAAGAATTACCTATGAATGTTCATAGCAGCTTTATTCAGAAAAGCTCAAAAGTGTAAACCAAATCATTCATTAACAAATACCTTAGTAAATAAAGGATCTATACAATGAAATACCATTCAGCAATTAAAAAGAAGAAACTAAGTATGTGTCTTGGTTACTTTTCTCTCATTGCTGAGACAAAATACCCAACGCCCAAAATGAAGGAAGGAAAGGTTTACTTAGCTTACAGTTTGTGGAGGTTTCAGTCCATACTTGGCTGGCTCCGAGGCAGAAGATAGCAAAGCAAGAAGAGCAAGGGGGAATGGCAGCTGAACAGCAAACAGCCAGAGCAAAAGGGAGGAATGGCGGCAAGCAGCTTCTTTCCCTGCCTTACACTGTAAACAGGCTACCCCCACCTAAGGGGCGTGTAGCTCTCACATAATCTCCATGCCCTCCTCTTCCACAGGCTCAGGATGTATACAAAGTAAGCGCACTGGCTTCCTGCTGAGTCACTTAGCCAAACCTCTAGACTCCCCAAGTCGACATAATGTATCAGCCATAACAATATGTGTACAGGAACACAACTGCATCTCAAGAAGTATGTACTGTGTGATTCCATTTACATAAAATTCTAGAAAATGCAAACTAGTCTTCAGTGACAGGAAGCCAGTTGTTGCCTGGGTCTGGGGTGAAGAGGGGAAGATGACTGCAAAGGAGAAGTAAGGGAAATTCAGGATGATGAAAATGCTCTGTATCTCAATTATGATGGTGATTAGTTTGCATCAAAACTCCTTGGTGTCAAAAGCCTAAATGGTATGCTGTAAATGAATGCAGTTTATGACATATAAGTTGTTATATCTCATTAAAGTGTGAGAGATACTTGTGTCAAGGACTTGGGGACCACAAGAAGAAGAAGATATGGTAAGTGTTCTACAGATTTCGTAACTGAAAATGATATGTGCCTATGGTGGGATACAGGAAACACTGCTCCAAAATATGACATTTAGGTGTACTGATTATTTTAAGCTGAAGGAACTTGAGACAACCACAGAATTAATAATGTCCGGCTCTGATCTTCTATCTTTCTCCTTTGAAGTGGGCCATGAAAGAACTCTCTGGTCTCCCTCCCCTGAAAGCAGGTCACAAGATCCTCATTCCAGAGGGTCCAGCCCTATACCTGGAGGCCAAGAAGAATCTGAACAAACAGGCCTTGCTAAGTTCTCCTCATTTTATCACCATTAGATCATATCTGTCCTCCAGTCATACCTCTGCATGACAAGTCCATAAAAGTACACTGTTTTCCCTGGCTCGTTGGGTCGTCATTTATGATGGCTTCCATGTTAGATATATTTACAAGTATATTGAATTTATTTTGTTAATCTCTCTTTTACTGTAAAGTCTTAGCCATGAACCTTAGCAATGGGTGGGAAAAGGGTGAGATACTACTTTTTCTCCCCTACACATAGTTTTCAGAAAAGACAGAAGTTTATTTTCTTTATGCCGTTAGGGCACACTTACAGAATTGGAGACTTGTAGGCATATTATAACAAAAGTTAGAAATCAGTTCACAGCCTGTGACTGTGCTCATGCTCCCTGTCATGTAGCTAGCCTTGACTGTCTAGGCCCAATAACAATGTATGGGTCACACTGATTGTTTCCAGCTTGTGTTTTAAAAATATGCGGTGAGCCGGGTGTGGTGGCACACTCCTGTAATGCCAGCACTCAGGAGGCTGAGGCAGGAGATTGTCTGAATTTCGAGAGCAGCCTGGGCTACAAAGTGAGCTCAAGGGCAACCTGAACTGCATAGCGATACTGTCTCAAAAAGACAAAAAAAAAAGTGCGGTAAGTCCAGCTTGCTTCAAGGGCTTCAAGGCTGTCATGTTTAGGGGAAGACTGTCTCAGTCAAGGACACTTTCAACTCTACCTACTCTTCTCACACCCCTTCCCTCCCAGAATGTTCCTCTACAAACCTGCCTGACAATTGACATAATTCTTATATTGCATGTAAACAATCTTGTAATAAACTGCTATCAGCTTTGTACTGCCCACTCGCAAAACCATATTTAAACTGAACTCAAACCTGACCCTGGGCTGGTGATTTGAACCTGTGGGTTCCCCAGCCTGCTAGTGTAATAGAAGTTGTCTTCTAACTCCTTGGTGCAAAGTGTTCCATTTGCTTTGATATTGTTTTTTTCTGCTACAATGCTGCCGGCTTCTAATTCATCTATTCAAACAATGCCTATCAAACTCTTATTTCACACCAGGTTATTGGTTAGGAGTACAAAGGCAGAAAACCTTCACAAGGTATCTGACCTCATAGAGCCTATAGATTAATGGGGGAAACAGCCACCAACTACCATCGAGGATGATGATTTCTGTGGATAGTAATAAGATGCATTTGCAAGGGTGGAGCAAGAAGGATTTATACTTCTATTTTAATCAATGTGAATTTCCAATGTGGTATCACATGCCTATAATCCAGCTACTGGGGAGGCAGAGGCTGGAAGATGGAAAGTTTGAGGCCGGCCTGGGTGACTTAGTGAGACCTCACCTCAAAAATAAAATTAAAAAGGCTAGGGGTATAGTTCAATGGTAGAATGCTTCCTCTTATACTCAAAGCCTTAGGTTCAAGCCACAGCATCACCCCTGCCACATACACATACACATACACATACATATACACATACATATACACATACACACAGTGTGAATATTAGCTAAAATAATTAGCTAAAACAAAGCTAATTACCTTTTCAGAAATGCTCTTTTTCCATATGGACAATGGCATCTAGTGTCACTATTTTGACTTTCCCCAGTGAGTATCCCATATCAAAAAAAAGGTTAAAATAGGAGATAATTTAGTTTATTTGCTTTTAGTTTAATGCAAAAAACTGCATAAGATTTTTTCAAAGGCGAGAACCAGAAACAAAGTCGATGAAAATGATCTTCACCATTTACTCTGGAGATGGATAGCAGTGGTCTCACTTAGTTCACACCTCAGATGTGAGGCGCAGCATTGCAATTACTATTGAATTTCAGAATGTCCCTGGGCATGTAATTGAACGCATTTTCCTCTGCACTTTTAAACTCACATGCACTTAGAGAGGCATAATCCATATCTTTCTGACTCATTTACACTTGATTCATCAAAATCTTCGACGTGCTGTACTTTTAGAAAGCTTGAACTAGCTTTATCATGTCTTTGTTCTAAGAATGCAAAAGTCACTTTTTCTCCCTTCAGAAATGAAATACAGTAAGAACTCAGGTTGGAGTCTCAGAGTGTGTAACTTCTAAGTTAGCTTCCTGCCTTGCTCTTTAAAGCACACATGTTTTTACTTATTACATCTTCATTTAGAAAGCTCTCTCTGCTTGATCCTTTTCAATGTTCTCTCCCAGCATATTTGTAGATATCTCCAAACCAAAAGTAGCAAGCAATTTTTTTATAGAATGTTATTAATTATTTCTTTTCTTGCTTTGTTATATGTCCTCATGCTGGATTAGTGTCAAGGCTGGTGAATCCAAATGTAACCTGTTATTGAGGTCTTTTTTTCTTTAAGTGCCTCGTGTTTTTGCAAAGTCTATGTAATTTAATCTGAGTAATTACCCTTTCAACACAAAACTTCCCTGATGACTTATTTCAACACAAACACCACTATATGCTCCAACAGGTTAATTCTCCTGAGACATTGTATCATAACAAGGCAATATGGACATGGGAATAAGGAAAAAAAATTTTTTTTTAATTTTAAAGAGTAAAAGAAGGATAACATAGTAATAGGGGGACTTACCAAATAACAGACAAAGTGGCAGGAAATTATTAATGGTTGTTATTTTACCTATTGGTATCTTCAAGATAGTTTCTCAGGAAAACAGACAAATAATAGTGAGTTACAGACAAAAATGGTAGGAAATTATCAATGGTTGTTGTACTATGGTATCTTCAAAGTGGTTTCTAGAGAAAACAAATAGAGCTATATATGAGTGATCAATTAAATAATCATTGACTATTCTCAATGGTTGTTGTTGGAAACACATAATAAGAAACATACATCCATTTATGAAATAGCATAGGAACAATATAAACATTACAGAGTTATGGACAGATTGGTAGGAAATTATCAATGGCTGCTGTAATACATGTTGGTATCTTCAAAGTGGTTTCTCAGGTAAACAGAGATATGCAAGAAAGATCTAACAAGCAGTTACAGCCTAAGGGTTGTGAAAAAATAGCTGATTACCTCCTCACCAGTGACTCCTTTCACTGAGGTGTGACAGCTGGAAGGAAGGCCAGGATTGAAAAGAAGGACCAAGAGACTAGCACCAGTGTCCAGCAGTAGGCTGTTTACTTTTTCCTCTATGGTCAAGATTACCTGGGGCTCCTCCATGGAGATGATGGTCTGGCCAGAGGGAGAAGGCAGAGTATGCCCTGGGCCCCTTCATTCCTGTTGGACTAACTGGTAGGATGGGTCTTAGCTCTGGGGCCTTGGCTTCAGAGGGCAGTCTGACCTCTAGTGGTCAGCTTTACAGTCAGGGCATGGCCCAGGGGGTTTCTTAGGGTAGTCCCTCTTGAGGTGGCCTGGCTTTTGACAGTGGTAGCAGAGGAATGTAGTTGTCGAGTTCTTCTTGGGGCCCTGATAATCAGACTTAGGGTCTGTTTCTCTTAGTGCTGTAACAAAGGCAGCTGTTTTTTCTCTGTCTCTTTGTTTTCTCTCCTTGGCCGCCTCCTCGTCACGGCTATAAAATACTGAGGAGGCAATTCTTATTAACATCTCAAGTGAGCTATCTGGGGCAAAAACCATTTTTTGTAGCTTTTTTCTACTATTTGGGGCTGACTGAATAATAAACTTATCTTTAAAATAATTTGTCCCTCTACTGAACTGGGATCCAGGGAAGTATGCTTTATCATTGCCTCTTGTAAGCGATCTAAGAAAGCAGAAGGTTGTTCCCTTTTTTGGGGGAGGTGGGCTCCGTCTCAGCTGTCAGCAGAGCACCCACGCCAATTGTCTCTTCAGCCTCCCATTGCGTTGGGACCCCGCAACCACTTAGTGTCCTCTCCGCAACCATCAACACAGGCAGCAGGAATATGTGGATGAAGTCCTTGGCCCGCTAGTCAGTCTCAGCACCAACAGGAGCAAAGTGTTCCAGGAAGGTAATCTATACACGTACCTACTCCCTGAAGGCGGTTCTTCAGAATCTGAATATTGGGCACTCATATAATCCATGAAGTGTCAGTGCAGACCTCTCCGGAGCTCCATGCGCTCCTCCACTGCAGCCTGTACAGTCAGTGGGAGAATGGCTTCCAGGGTGTCTCCTCAGGTATTGCACAAGGTCCTCCTGGTTTCCAGCTCCCAAAGGGCTCTCGCATCCCCAGTCAGCTCAGCCTCTCAGTCATTGGGTGTTGTCTGCACTCTCGTGTTCTCCAAGTCCTTGTTCAGCAGCTGCTCCCCCGCTGACTCCAGACCTTTCTGGTTCTCAAGGGCGGGGCCAAGAGCAACCCTTTGTGCGGCATGTTTCCCAGAGGTTTCTCCATGTTGGGATGGTCCACACATGTCCCCGGGCAGGCCTTTGTGGCTGGCACTGGGTGGGCCGATTGTGTTGGTGCTTCTCTGTGGCCTGATAGTTCTTGACTGTGTGGGGGTGGCTGGCCCAAGGGCCAGCGCACGCTGTTGCGCCGCTTCCCAAGCACCTGCTGCCTGCTTCCCGGGCACCTGTGCTGCTGGGGGCGGGCTGGAGGGCCAGCGTGCCCCACCACGATGCTTCCCGGGCACCTGCTGCCTGCTTCCTGGGACCTGTGTGGTTGGGGGCCAGGAAAAAAAAAAAATCTTTACAAAGAAATTGGAAATACACTTTTGTAAGGGGCCAGGCTTATGGTTCTGAAATATCAGACCTCAGAACTGTTTTCAGCACTGACTAAACTGATAGTTAGCTGTGAATTTCTTATGGTTGATTTCAGACAATATAGAAATTACAAATATTAAAACAACAACAGAACTCCTATTTATCTAGTTTTAATCCATAAAGTTGGGCCTTTATCTGTAATATTTCAGACTCTAAAATAATGACAGTTAATTAACCTGGAAGTAGTTGCAGTCTCCAAAGAATTAAGCATAAAACATATACCATCTATCAGGGAAGGCTTTGACTTCAAACAGTAACATACTTAATACTTAAAATCAAAATTAGGCATAGAGATTGGCAAGAGGGGTGAGAATTGGACTTGTAAAGTAAACTAATTCATCTGATTGCTTTTTAAATTAAAATAAACAT
This sequence comes from Chinchilla lanigera, assembly GCF_000276665.1. Taxonomy (NCBI): domain Eukaryota; kingdom Metazoa; phylum Chordata; class Mammalia; order Rodentia; family Chinchillidae; genus Chinchilla; species Chinchilla lanigera. The sequence goes on along the minus strand of NW_004955414.1, from coordinate 6,699,172 downwards.
TTTTCTTAATTCAAAAGTAATACATTTTTACTACCAAAAGAATAGAGAAACAGAAAGGAAAGAAAGTGGGGAGAGAAGAAGGGGAGAAAACACATAATAAATCTACCTACCTACAGATGAACAGGGCGATTCAGTGGGAAGCCATTATATAGCGTGGTGGTAAATAACTCAGGTACCAGAATTGGAGTATATGGGTTTATACTTACCTATACCACAGACTGCTTTTGTGACTTTGAGTTACTATTTGACTTCTGTCTCAGCTTCTTTACCTGTAAATAAAGATGCCAGTATGTTGTCAAGATTAAATGAAATTAACTGTGCAATGTGACTGGCATATGGCAAACCCTCAGTGAATGACACTGTAGTGGATTAACAACTGGTGGTCAACTTATAACGCCCAGCTGAACTGGTAAGCATGGTGCTGGGTGTGGGAGGCCCACCTGAGGACTGTTGCCAGCAGCATAAGAGGTAGAACTAGAGAAGAAGAAGTTAGGCTGTTGGGAGCTGAGAAAAGCTATTGGAGCTATAAAAGCTGTAAGGAGCTGTTGGTTCTGTTGGAGGAGCTTGTCATGCTGGCTTTCCTGATGAACTTGGCTGTTTTCATCCTTCAAGAAGCTCGAGACCTTGTTGGCACTGAGAATAGCTTCACTTCACTTTGGGGAAGCTCTGGTCCTCACTTTGAGCGATGCTTCCCAGCTCCAGTGTAGATCCCTCAGCCTGCTAGCCCAGATCCTTCATCCTGCTGGCACAGACTTCCTAAATTCCACCACTGACCTATAGGCCTTCCCAGTGCAGATCCGTGAAATAGGCCTGCATAAGATATTGTTATGGGCTCTGGGCCTCCAGTTGGATTCATGCAAGGCATTGTTATGGGCTCTAGGTCTTCAGCTGGACTCATGCAGGACATTATCGTGGGATCCTGGCCCTCAGCTGGATTCTTTGGTACTAAGTGTGTGGACAGATTTCCTGTACTCTATTGTATATGATTCTTTGGGTGATTATTATAAATAATGTTATAAAATATGTGTCCTATATTATATTGTTCCCCTTGCAAAAAATTTTTCAACATTTTTCCTGAAATAATAAATGAGTTAAGCTCCTCTACACATATTGTCTCATTTAATGCTTATACTTTCTTTTAAAAGAGTAAGTCATGGAAATTATCTCCATTGTTTGAACTAATTCTTCCCTTAAATTAGTAAGAGCCATCATCATTTGCATTTGCCCTTTAAGACTAGCTGAATTTGAGAAGAAGTAAAATTACATAGTCCCTGGCTTCTCAACAATTACATAAAAATTCCACCTACTTATTTCATTTTTCCTGTCTTAGTTGGGGTACCAGCATCTCAGAAACCAGCCGAACTATAAACAAAGTCACCCACTGCCTGAGTGCCTTCCCTCCTCACCTTCCATAAATTACTCGGTCCTGTAGATTGTATTTCTTATTTATCTCTGGAAGCAATCCCTTGGTTTCCATCTTCACTGGCACTCCCTTAATTCAGATCTGAGTACTGAAATAGCCTGAGTTCCTTTCCTCCTTCCAGTCTTTTTTTTTTTTTTTGTATTTTTGAGACCGGGTCTTGATATGCAGCTTCTCAGGCTGGCCTTGAGCTCACTTTGTAGCCCAGGCTGGTCTCGAACTCACAACGATCCTCCTGCCTCAGCCTCCCAAGTGCTGGGATGACAGGTGTGTGCCACCACGCCCGGCTCCTCCTTCCAGCCTTACCTGGTGACCTTTGTCAAACTGAAAATGCTTCTTTAGCTACCCATTACTTTATAGATTTACAACATGAGGCCCATGATGGGCCCTTCCCAAACCAAAAAGAAACCTATTATAAACCACATGTCAAAGTTTTAAAGCTATGCTGTGGAATGTACCATTCTGGGACTAGAATATGAATATTAATTCTTTAGCACCTTGCCTCCTTATTACTCAGGAAACCAGAAACCGACATCACAAGGTCTATACTTGGCAAGAGAGGGCACTGCATAATCACAGAGAGGATTCCGTTCACATTGTACTTGATCTGGATTCATTTTTCTTTATCCACAATCGAGTGTACTTTTCTAAAGTTTGAGATGTACTATTTGCATCCATTGGATTATCAGTTTCTAGGATTCTATTAGGGTGACACAGACAGAAATTTAGTTTGCACATAATTCCTACCTCTTCTTGAAGCCTCTTCATAGTTCTACCTTGTTAAAATTAGTTACTGTCTTACCCATCTTGTCATAGTATTGTATTCTACATTGAATGTTTCTATTATCATACTCAGTAGTATTTTTAGCACTGACATTTCTTGTAAAGGTTGCTTTTTTCCAGAGAAAGGACCAGCATCTGAGTCAATAAGACGTGGGTTTGAATTCTGACTCTCCCATTTACTCATTCAGTGGGCTTTTTCTAATCTCTTAACTCTGAGCTACAGTTCACTTGTCCATAGAATGTGGGTTATATATCCCAAGTTTCATGGAATTATCAGGGGATTCAGTGACATGTTACATGGAAGGCACTTTGTGCAATAGCAGACACATGGAAAAGAATCAAGTCTTACCAATCATTTTTGCAGTCAGCTTGGCAATGAGGAATCTTGTGACTAGGATGAGATCTATTACAGCCTTCCTTTGTTTCTTAGTGGTTTATCAACTTTGGAAAGCAAAAACTCTCTTTTAAAAATTTGTTCCATTATTTAGTGAACAGACTTTTTTTGCTTGTTTGATTGGTTTTGTTTTGTTTGAGACAGGGTCTCCTCATGTAGTTCAGGCTGGCCTTGAACTCAGTATGTAGCCCAGGCTGGCCTCAGACTCATGGTGATCCTCCTGTCTCAGCCTCCTAATTGCTGGCATAACAGGTGTGCACCACTATACGCAGCCTGAGCAGACTTTTATGTTTTGTTTTTGCTTTGTTTTGTTATAGGGTCTTGCTATGCAGCTCAGGCTAGCCTTGAACTATGTAGCCTAGGCTTTGAATAGACTTTCTAAAACAGCAAGAAATATTCATTTGGTTTACCTGTGTTATTTCTTATCAGGTTATAAATTACTAGAGAAGAGATATGATGTTTTAGTTAGTTTTGAATCCCAGAAAGTGATTGGCAAATAAGCAGGTCCTTAAAAAACAATTGTTGGATGAGTAAACTCTCAGAAACTATTCCTGACTTTATCATCTAGACCCAAAGTTCTCACACTGTGCTTCTTCAGTCAGCAGGGCTAGCTTTGCCTGTGAGTTTGTTAGGCACACATTGAGAAGACACGTTCCAACCTACTGTACCCGAGTTTCTGGAGATGGGCCCCAGGTAACTGTGACTTAACAAGCAGTCCAGATGACTCTTACACCTTTTACAATCTCAGAACCAACAATCTAGATGTTACTTTTCCCTAAATGTTAATGCCAATTTTATACATCTGAAGAATATTATGCTGAGTAAAGAAGCCAAATACAAAAGAGCACATATCGAATTATCCGATTTATATGAAGTTCTAGAATAGGCAGAACTCATACACCAACCTAAGTGAAACAGACCATCATGGTGTTGCTTGGGATCCTCAGGAGTTGGGGAGAAGAAGAGAGTGGCTTGCTCAGGAAGAGGCATGGAGGATTTTTTCTGGAGTGTTGGAAATTTAATCCACTTCATCTTGATGAGATGTGGATTCCATGGATGTATACTTAGTCAAAACTCATTGAATTGTATATTTAAGACCCATGCTCTGTGTATAAATGAAATATCAACAAAAATTAATGCTATCTCTTCTATGTCTTTCTTTACAGTAGCAGCATACCAACATCACAAACATAAACAAAACAAAACCAGCACATTAATAGTGATACAGGGTTTCAAAACAAAAGGATAGGAATTAACAGTGGTTGTTATATTACATAGTGTTATCTTCAACTATGTTGCTCAGATTACCAGAGGTAAGAATGGAAGATTATTCAAACAATTAAAGAGAATAAAAAAATTATTAGATAAAACATTAGAGATACTACAGAGTTTCACTTGACAGGATGGTAGGAGTTCACCAGTGGTTGTCCCATTGCATATTGTTGTCTTCAAATCAGTTGCTCAGATTACCAGATACCAGCATGCAAAATTGGTCAGAATATAAAAAATTTTAATCATTAACTGTTCCTTTCAATATACCATCAGACATCAGCAGTACAGCTATCACAGCTATT
>NW_004955414.1:6692378-6693446 GCF_000276665.1 Chinchilla lanigera | reverse complement strand
AGAGCTGCACCCGCCCCGGAGTGGATAGTTTGCATATGTAAGGGACAGGAAAAGAGTGCTTGGGGCATTCCTCCCCCATTCCACCCTGGTGTGTGTGCTTGCAGCTTAGCTGTGGCTGCCGCCCTGAGATGCAGCCCTCTGCCACGTGCCACTCTGCCTGATAATCTGCCAAGTACGGGCTGAGATTTCCACGAACTGTAAGCGAAATAAATCTTTCCCTCCTTAATTTTGGGCGTCAGGTATTTTGTCCCAGCAGCGAGAAAAAAGTAACCAAGACAGTTGGTTCTTCCTATCCATGAGCAATGAATATCTTTCCATTTTCTGATATCCTCTTCAATCCCTTTTTTCAGAGTCCTGTAATTTTCACTGTATAGATCTTTTACTTCTTTTGTTAGATTAATGCCTAAGTACTTCATCTTTTCGATGCTATTGTGAAAAGTATGATTTCCCTAATTTCTCTCTCAGTTGTTTGTTGTTTGTGTATAGGAATGCTATTGATTACTGAGTATTGACTTCATATCCAGCTACACTACTGAATTTGGTTGTTAAATTTGTAAGCCTTTTGATGGAGTGTTGGGGGTGTTCTATGTAGAGTATCATGTCATCTGTGAATAATGATAATTTCACTTCTTCCTTTCCTATCCTTATTATTTCTATTTCTCTCTCTTGTCTAAATGCTCTAGCTAATATTTCCAGAACTTTATTGAATAGGAGTGGTGACAGTGGACATCTTTGTCTTGTTCCTGATTTTAAAGTGATAGCTTTGAATTTTTGGCCATTTATTATAATGTCAACCATTGGTTTGTCATAGATGGCTTTGATCAGATTGAGGTAAAGACCATATATTGCTATATTCTGTAGGGTTTTTTTTTTTAATCATGAATGAGTGTTGGACTTTATTAGAAGCTTTTTCTGCATCAGTGGAGATGATCATGTGATTTTTGTCTTTGGCTCTATCAGTATGGTGTATTACATTAATTGATTTGTGTATATTGAACCATCCCTGCATTCCTGGGATGAAGCCCACTTGGTCATGGGATTTCTTGTATTCTGTTTGCTAGTATTTGA
>NW_004955414.1:6689447-6691643 GCF_000276665.1 Chinchilla lanigera | reverse complement strand
AAGCTTGAGGTGCAGCATAAAATTGTTTATTTGTGCTTGTTCTGTTTTCCTGAGGTGGGAATTCACAACTATAAATTTCCCTCTGAGGACTTCTTTCATGGCATCCCACAGGTTCCTGTCAGTTGTATCTACATTTTCGTTTGATTGTAAATACTGTTTAATTTCTTCTGTGATTTCATCTGTGAACTATTGGTTGTTCAGGAGGGTGTTATTTAATTTCCATGTGTTTATGGAGTTTTTGTGACTTCCTTTGTCATTAATTTTCTATTTCATTGCACTATGATCTGATAGTATGCATGGGATAATTTCAATTCCTTTTCATTTACTTAAGCATGTTCTGTGTAGCACATGGTCTCTTAGAGAATGTCCTATGTGCAGCTGAAAAGAATGTGTATTCTGATGCTGTTGGATGGAACACTCTGTAAAGGTCTACTAAGTCCATTTGTTCACAAGATTGATTAAGTTCTGTTATTTCTTTGCTGATTTTTTGTCTAGTTGATCTATCTCTTTGTGACAATGGGGTGTTAAAGTTCCCTGTTATCATTGTGTTGCTACTTATTTCATTTTTCATGTCTGTTAAAATTTGTGTTATATAGTTGCATGCACCTGTATTTTGTGCATATATATTCATGATTGTTATCTCTTCTTCTTGAAGTTTTCCCCTCACAAGTATATAGTGACCTTCTTTATCTCTTTTGATTGTTCTTGGTTTGAAGTTCACGTTGTTGGCAAACAGAAATCTACATCTGCTTTTTTCTGGGTTCTTCTCAAGTGGAGTATTGTTTTCAATCCTTTAATTTTCAGTCTATGAATTTCCTTTTGAATTAAGTGTGTTTCTTGTATACAGCATGTATTTGGATTTTATTTCTTGATCCAGTTTGCTTCTTTTGATTGATGAATGGAGACCATTTACATTGATGGTTATAATTGCTATGTATTGACTTATCTTTTTCATGTTATTTTCGTGCTGTTGGATCCTCCTCTTTCCCTTTGTTTAACTGCTTGCTTTGCTTAGTGGTTCCTTTCTTTTGTTGTTCTTGAAGTTGTTGTCTGTTTTATCTCTTTCTAGAATATCTTTTAGTACTCTTTGTAGGATTTTTTTGGCACTCATCAATTTCTTCAATTGTTCTTTATTGTGGAAATATTTTATTTCTACATTAAATCTGAAGGATAGTTATGCAGAGTACATCAATCTGGGTTGGGAGTTGGTTTCTTTCAGGACCTGAACTACTTCACTCCAAGCTCTTCTTGACCTGATGATTTGTGTTGAGAAATCTGCCATGATTCTGATGGGTTTTCCTTTATAGGTGATCTGTTTCTTTTCTCTAACAGCTTTTAGTATTCTGATCTTTTGTTGAGTTTCTAGGATCTTGATCACTATATGTCTGGGTGTAGATTTATTTTGGAGTTCTATATGGTTCACTTATGTATATGTCTGATTCTTTTTCCATGCCTGGGAAATTTTCTGCTATTATTTCTGCAAATAGTCTTTTTATGTCATTTGTGTTGACATCTGTTATTTCATTGATACCTATTAATCTTACATTTTTTTGTTGGTTTGTTTTGCTTCGTCTTGCAGTTGTTGAACTGTTATTTCCTGGTTCTTTGTTATTTTTAAGAGATCCCTCCTTTCACATTCGTTAATGGCAATGCTGTCTTCAATGTCTGAAATTCTATCTTTAGCTTCATTAAGGCGGTTTTGCCAGCTTTTGATGGAATTTTTAATTTCCTGGATATCTGCTTGAATGTGTTTCATACATTCTAGTTCTTTTCTATATTGTTCACTCAAGGTTTCCCTGAGTTTTCTATGCTCCTCTATTTTCTTATCAATGTCTTCTTTGGATATGCTGAACGATTCTTTCATTATTGTTGTCATTTCTTTTTTCACCTGAGAGATTATTTCTGCTCTGATGTCTTCTATGGCCTGATGGAGTTGTTCCTTTACTTCAGTTGCTACCATTTCACAAATTTCAGTTGTATGACTTCCAGGCTCTTCTGTGTTGATGTCTCCTGGACTTGTTCTGGGTGATGTTGAGGTCTGAGATTACATTTTGCTCCTTCATTTTGTCATTTTTGAAGATGCAGAGGTTCCCTGGAGCGCAGCCTCACTCTCTCGATTGTGTGTGAGTGGCAGGGTGAGTGTCCAAATATCCCCAGTGCTCAGTGTGGTTCCTGTGCCTGTGTGGGGGCAAGGTG
>NW_004955414.1:6642924-6688972 GCF_000276665.1 Chinchilla lanigera | reverse complement strand
CCAGGATTCCTGAAGATGCCAGGGTTCAGCTCAGTGCTCACAGTCATGCTAGGGGTCAGGGGAGTGGCCACTGAGGCCCCCTCTTTTTTTAAATAAAAGTTACCAAAAATGTATCATAGTCAAAACCACAGCCTTTAGAGTACTTAGAAAGTTCATTTTGTTGAAGAAGAAAAAGGTGGAGAGGGAGAAGGGAGAAAATGTTACATAGCAAACCTTTGTTCAGTTTTTACCAAATTTATTCCCCTTTGTTAGAGTACATTACTTTCTGGTTTAAGACTTTGACTGAAAAAAGCAAAACAAATTTTAAAAAACACAGAATACTATTCTTCAGTGTAGCTGCAGAAAAATGTAATTCAAGGAGTGTAGTGATTAAGATGAGGCAAAACAACTATAATTTAATCCAAAAGGAGTGAATAATTCTCTATGCAAAGTCTAACAGTAAATGGAGATGGGATGAGAATGTTTCATTGTTTTAAATATAGAATGGTAATACTTCTCTAAATTCTCGACATTAAATATGCTTTTTTTTTTTGAGACAGGGTTGCACTATGTAGTTCAGACTGGCCTTGAACTCACTATGTAGCCCAAGCTGGTCTCAAACTTGGAGCGATCCTCCTGTCTCAGCCTCCCAAGGGTTGAGACTATAGGCATGCGCTACCACTCCTGGCTGAATCTCTAGTTCTGCCACTCGAAGAGCTGTGTATCCTTGGATAAACTGTTAAATGATCCTAGGCCTAAATTTCTTCCTGTGTAAAATATACATTGTAAGACTCTTCAACTGTGGTGGTTCCTGAAATCCTTCATGATGGAATTCAGGGCTGAGAAACTTGGGACTTTTTAATATATTAAGTTAGCATCATGAAGTAGTACTTTAAGTAGAATACCTGTGATATTTTATGTATCTTAAATTAGTGACCAAGACTTTCTTCTTGACAGACTATAGTCAGGTCTGAGCCCTTTTGCCAAGTAGATCTTTTCCTTGAACTCTGTCTTCAGCTTGCCTAACTCAGTTGTAGCAGTAATTCTGTAAAGTCTTCAGAGAGAATCTTCCACCTGTGATGTCTGATCACCCTGGCCTTCCTTCAGCAAGAATCCTATTAAATCAGCTTAGCAAGAATCCCCCACCCCTGACATCTCCTTTTCATAATTTTCCACCCACTAATCCCCAAGTCTGCTCTTTGACTAAAAATCCCTAGTGTCTATGCTACATTGTTAAGCCTGATCTCTCTCCCCTATTACAATAGTTTTGACATCTATCAAAATCTTGAAATCTCCTTTACCATTTTGACAAGTGTCAGAATAAAATTTAACAGTAATAATGAATATAAACTAATTTCTACTTACCTTCCTTTATCCATCAGGGAAAAAAAATCTGTTTTGTAATAAAACTCTTCAAAAATAATTTTGCTTTGTTACAGATAGCATGAATGCTGGAAGGCATTTTCCTCCCATATATGTCTTTTACCTAAATATTTATCACTTTTCTAACTTAATGACCAGAAGTTGACTCTCACTTTGCAGCTCCCACTGATCCTCACCCCACATGCAGTATTTGGATCTGAAATGCTTTTGTCCATATCCTTTACTTCTAGAGCTATATTTCATAAGCATTCTTCCAACAGAGAGGGGCGTGTGTTTCTGCCCATGAAAATGTCGTACTAAAGTGCATCTTACTTTCTTGGTGGCTGACTCTATCTGCCTCATGAATCTCTTGACAACTTAGAAGTGTTTAAAATTGTCTGGTACACTGGAAGTGTTCAGTAATAACTTCAATTATTAGTAAGACTTTTAACTTTTTTTCAGCTTCCTTTTTTTTTTGTTTTCATTATAAAACTCTTATTTGTTGTTTTAATCTTTGTCTTCTTATTCTCAGTCCAGAGTTCTCTATCTCTAAAAGGAAAAGTGACTTGGAATCTGCATATAACAAAACTGATAATTCTCACTGTAAAGTTATGGTGCAGAAGTAATCCAGGAATACCAGAATATTATAGATGTGACATTCTAGTTATTCATTATGAGTTATAATAAGGTCTAAGAGAGAGAATATATACACTATCAAATGGATGCTCAAGAAATGTTAAATCCCAGGCAGGTTTGTAACCCAGCACCCTGGGAGGTTGAGGAAGAAGGATTCCAAGTTACAGCCCAGCTTGGGCAACTTAGTATAAGGGGCAGGAAATGTAGCTCAGTGCAAAGGCCCTGGGTTCAAGCCCCAGAGGGGAAAAAAAACCCTACCAAAAACCCAGCACCACTACCACTGTCCCTTCCTATCTCATTTTTACCAATAAGGACACTAAGGCCCAGAAAGAGTCGCGATTATATTCTTTAAAAAGGGGGTAGGCTGCATAGCCAGACCCTCTCTCAAAAAGGAAAAAAAAAAAAAAAAAAAGCGGTAGGAACACGTGTAATCCCAACACTCAGGGGGTGGAGAAAGAAGGATCCTTGTAAATTCCAGCTCAGCTTGGGCTACATAGTGAGTTCAAGGCTAGCTTGAACTACATAGTGAGACCCTGTTTCAAAAAACCACAATTAAAACAAAATTGACTACCGCTCCTTTAGTTACAGGGCTTCGTGGCCCACTCAACAAATCCAGAAGGCTCAACAATGTATTGGGCACAGTGAAGCGTCCAGAGAGATGTGATCTATTTTGGTAAAGTATTTTGGTAAAGTATGACAATTTCGCTGCCTTTTTCTAATATGTTATTGTATCTGATATACAAAAAAATATAGCCAGTCGCTTGAGTCTCACAATCTCATTTCTTGGAGATACCATTGGCTTGCAGGTCTTTGCTTTTTATGACTGAGCACTAATAATCTTTAACAGTCAAAAGAGCACCTCACTGGAGTCTACAATTTTGTAATTTAAAGACATTTCTATGTAAACCTTAACCAGTAAGGGGGGGGATAATCATTTATTGCAATAATTATGCCTCAGAAAAAATATTCGTCAAGAATTTGCATAGCCTCTAGAGTACGGTTTGGTAGCGCGTTGAAACCAACATCGGGGCTTTGCAAGCCTGGTAGAAAACTACCTGGTTCGGTGACCCACAATTCAAAAAGAGGAGTGGCTTGGAGGAGGTGGCTCCAACATCCGAGCGCGAGAATACGCTTCGGCGCATGCGCATCTTTTGGTGGGCCTCTTCCATTTGCCAGATGGGGGTGGCCAGTATGAAGCAGTGCATCGTGTTTGAATTTCTATCTTCAAACAAAAACGAAGTTATGAACAGTTCTGGAAACACGGGGAAAAGTTACTCTCCGAGTACAATACTGGGACCCTTTAATGCATAGCTACAGCAAGAGATGATTTCTTGTATTTCTCCCCTCCCTTGGGACACTGGTGGTCTACTCCATCCCACAGACTTTCGCTCCTTTGCAGCAGGTCGGAGATCGAAGGATTGAGCCAATTGCGGATGAAACGTCTTTGGAAGGAAGAAGGGGGTGAGGGAGCATCCCTTTGAGTTCCGCCTCTTATTTTCGAGGCGGTGGTGGGGAACGGAGACATACGAAATACTGCCCTCTTAAAGCAGCGGATCGTACACCTCCGTGCAAACTGCGGGGAGGGCGGCGGGAAAACGGCAGGACTGGTGTAGGGACAGGGAAAGAGCCAGGAAGCTGCGCAGGCGGGCGCGCGCGCGCGCGCCCCTTTTTCAGCAGTGTGGCGGGGTCGCATGCTCGCCCGCCTCGGCGGCTGGGCGCGATTTGCGACAGTGGGGGGAGCAGTGGAGGTGGCGGCGGCAGTGGCAGCTTTGCGGCAAGCTCCGGACGGGCTTGCTTGACGGCGGTGTGGCGGAGGCCCCGCCCGAGGCGGCAGGAACCTGGAGGGAGGCGGAGGAATATGTCCGAGAGGGAAGTGTCGACAGCGCCGGCGGGAACAGACATGCCTGCGGCCAAGAAGCAGAAGCTGAGCAGCGACGAGAACAGCAACCCGGACCTCTCTGGAGATGAGAACGTGAGTACAGCGCCCGGCAGCCCCGGGACCGCGGAGTGAAGTTTCAAGTTCTGGGAAGCGGGGGCGGCGGGCGCCGTGGGGGAGGGACGGGGTCCCCGGCGGGGAGCGCGGCGTGCGCAGGACCCGAACTTGGCGCTGCGGGCCGGGAGCGGTTGGAAACTCGGCGCGGGGCGCGCTCGGAGGGGCTACAGGGGTCTGAGAGAGCTGCTCCGAGATCTTATTGCGGATGACTGGGGAGTGTTGAGGCCTTTGGGGGACTTAGGGGAGATTGCGGATCTGAGATTCAAGCAGTTTAAAAGGCACGGCAGAAACTTTTCCAAGAGAATGAGCAGGAGGGGCAGAGGCCGTTTCGGTGTAAGGGCTCTTACGGGAGTTTAGGGCCGTGTCACTGCTCGGTCCCTGTGGGATCTGAGCGCTGGGGAGCCTACCCCCTCGACTTGAGAGTTGGGGAGACTTTACCGAAGGGCTGTCGTGTCTGCCCCTGTCGTTGGAGATGGGTGTGCCCCGGCGGCTCTCCTGTAGGAGGAGCGGAATGAGGGAGCGGGAGGGGGTATTTCTCCTTTGAAAGTTTTTAAAATAAAGAAGGTGGTGAAGACCTGTATTTAGGTAAGCGTTCAGTGGAGTGTAAGGATTAAATGATGTGCAGTGTAAAATAAAGTGCTTAGAGTACCTGCCCCATATTAAGTACTATACCAATGTTAACTATGTATTAAAATTATTACGTATTACTGATCACACTACTTCTCACTCTTGTACCTGTCTAATAATCAGGCAGAGTGTATTTTAAGTGTCACACCTATTTAGAATGAGGAAAAATTCAGGGGAAAAATAAAATGAAAGTTGTTATTATTGTTACTATTATTATTTTTTTTTTTGGTGTGTTCCTCGGGCACCTTAACGAATCCTGGGGAGTCTTTGCAGGATATTTTAAAGCGTACAAAGTACAGTATATAAGATTTCAAAGTCCGTTATGAAATTCTAAAATACGTTTTTTAGAAATGTTTGGGACTAGGGATATACCTGAGTGGAGGGATCTTGGGTAGCATGTGGGAGGCCTCATGTTAGATCCCCAGCACCTCAAAGAAGAAACGATTTTAAAATGTACAAATGTACATATTTCTTTAGCACATTAAGGATCAAGATCTAGCAGTGGGTTTGAAAGTAGTAATGGGCTTATTTTTCACATTCTATAGCAGTTATACAGGTAGGCATTACTACTTTGAAAATCCAAAACTGAAATTCTTAAAATTTTGTTTTTTGTCTTTTTGAGATAGGGTTTCGCTATGTTGGCCTTGAATTCACTGCCAGCCTTAAATTCACTTTGTAGCCCAGGCTGGCCTCAAATTTGCAGTGATCTTGCCCCTTCCTCCCAGGAGCTGGAATTACAGGTGTGCACCACCATTCCCGGTTGAAACTGTTTATCAGGTATTCAGTGTTTTGGTTTTTTTTTTTTTTTTTTTTTTTTTGGTGCTGGGAATTGAACACAGGACTTTGTGCTTGCCAGGCAGGCGCTGTGCCCCTGAGCTATATTCCCAGCCCCAGTGTTTTGGGTTTTGAAGCATTTCAGATTTCAACTTTTTGGATTTAGGATGCTGAACTTGTGTATATATATAGTCCAAAGTGAAAAACAAAGGAATCTGAAACACTTCCGGTTTCGAGTATTTTTGGGTAAGGGATACTTAGTAGATGTGATATAAATTCCTGATTTCCATTGACCCAGAAAAATAATTATAGTAACATTGGCATGTGTAACACCTTCACTATAGTAGAAGCGCTAAATTTCAGTTTAAAATGATGAAAATTGAGATGCAGTTTTTCCCCACTTGATTTTATATACTTTCCGAATTCTATCCAAGACTTAATCTAAAACATAGTTTAGGGAAGGGAGTGTAGAAATTGGATAAAAATAAATTCAGGAAAAAATATCAGAGGCAGTGGTTTTATTATTAAGGTATTTGAATAATGATGAAAGGGCATAAACAGGGGGAAGAAAGTGCTTTTGATTTGGGTAAGATAACCTGAGCATTTCCTACTGTTTTTTTTTGTTTTTTTTTTTTGCACCGGGAATCGAACTCGGGACCTTGCGCTTGCCAGGCAGGCGCTTGTATCGCTGAGCCATATCCCCGGCTACTGCTGTTAAAGTGAGTCAAAGACTTGAAGAAGTTTTTTTTTTTTCTTTTTGAGACAGGGTCTCTATGCAGTTCAGGCTGGCCTCGAGCTCACTTTGCAGCCCAGGCTGATCTTGAACTCACAATGAACCTCCTGCCTCAGCCTCCCGAGTGCTGGGATTACAGGCGTGTGCCACCACGCCCGGCTTGAAGAACATTTTTTAAATTATTGTTTGTCATTTTATCAAACTTCTTAAGGTCATATGCCTGTGTGGTTAGCTTCTGGAAAAATAATTGTGGTTGTGGTTAGAGATGAGGAGGTTCAGTGTGGAGGCATGTCTTTTGATTTAAGTTACTATGGCAGGTTCCTTGCTGGGCAAATGAGGATAGTAGCGCCTTATCTGTCACACAGTATTCTATTCTTTGAGGAGAAGGTAGGGTGGAAGTCATCCTGGACACATACTAGTCACTTAGCAAATAGTTTATTTTATTTTGTTTTAGTTTTTTTGTCTTTTTGAGACAGGGTATCGCTATGCAGTTCAGGCTGGCCTTGAGCTCACTTTGTAACCCAGGCTGGCCTTGAACTCCCAACAATCTGGATCCTCCTGCCTGAGTCTCCCGAGTCCTGAGATTACAGGTGTGAGCCACCGTGTCCGGCTGTTTTATTTTAAAGATAAATGAAAGCATTTTGATGATACCACATTCCATTCGATTCTGTCGTGGCTGGCCCTGGGAAGAGATAGGTAAATGAAATGGTCAGAAGTAAAATGTTCAGTGTGCCCTGCTACTGACAGGTTTTATGTGGCCTCCTGATTGTCTGCTCAGTGTTTAGTCTGAACGTAAAGAAGCTGGTATATAAATGTTGAAGAGTGTTTTTTTTTATTTCCTTTCTCTCTACTGTTACGGAAATTTTTCTGGAAAATAAAAGCAATCAAACGTTACTTAAAATTTTATTTTACTCATTTGAAGGAACCAGGTGAATGTTAAAACCAGTTAACCAGAAAAGTCAAAACAGTACAAATTTGTATGAAACAAAAAAAATGTAAAGATGAATTACAAATGGAGAAAAAACTTTTTTCCACTGAGTGAAAGGGAAGTATCTTTGAACTTTTATGGAGACAATCTGCATGTCATTATTCATCTGTAACTTAAAAAGAATTGTATGATACTTTAAAGAAAGTGAAGAGGGCTGTAATCTGATAGCTAGCAAGTGTGCAGTTTCTCATTGTTACATTGAATTGTTTCCTACACTAGATTTTAACTATGATGGGGAGAAGCAAAAACTGATTTCAACCAGGAATGCAACAGTAAAAATTTTCATTTTCCATTTCCATAAGGATGAATTACAGTTACACTAAATTACAATTGAAATATTTGAGCAATTATTCTATGCTACTTACCCACTTCATTCCCTTTTTTTATATTACATAATCAGTATGTTCCACAATAAGATCTTTTTCACTATTTCACAAAAACATTTTCATTTTGGAGCCATTTGAAATTTGAAGAGCCCCAAGAACTGTTTGGTATATAATCTTAAGTGAATTAATACGATTTTTCTATACCTTTTGACATTTCAGTTAATTTTTAACCTTCTGTAATATAAAGCCAGCTTTGGGAAGCTGTGCTTTAGAAATAGACCCTAAAGGCACTGTTTGCTACATTGTTCTCACAGATGTTAATAGGCACTTCATGGGGAAAAAAGCTTCCTTTGGAATGAATTTAGGACAAGTGCCCTGGGGTCATAGATTTAAAGAAATCTTTTTATTCCAAAGAACACACTGGAATCTTTAATCAAAGGAGGTAGTGAAATCCTCTTCTAAGATAAAAAAGCCATTAGTATATCTTCTTAGATGGGAGATAAGAGGTAAGAAATGAATTAGAAGCATTTTCAAGATTTCCTGCGGTCATTTGTACATTTAGAAGAATTTCACTTGACCTATGAAGAGTGTGTAGTAATGTAAGACTAATATTTCTTTAAAACTGTGAGGCAGATTTCATGTACAAATAGCAAAGACTTACAAGACTTTAAAAAAATTAAATGGTTGATTATAAATAAGCAGAGTTTGAGTAACAGTGTTTTAAAAATCTACATCTGAAGTGGAAAGGATTAATGCTCCTGTCTCAAATCATGACCCATCCCCATCCTCCAAACTGTGTAGCAGTCAGATGAACTTCAGAGACATACAGATCAGTAAGATTTATTAGTCACAGTTTTGAGATTAAATCCCAGCAACCCTTCCCAGCAAGAGAATGGTTAGATTTCAGCATTTCTTTATCAGTAGTGCCTTTTGTGAAGATCTATTAAGATTAAATGACCCGGTACGATAAAGTAGGTACATTTTTTCTAAAATACAAAATATCTGCTTCTAATGTGTAGCTGTATTTTTTAATCCATAGATTTTTCCATGTTTTTTTGGCACACCTTTGGGTCAGTCAGCGTCTTTCCAGTAAAGTCCTTTGCTGCTAAAACAGTATTACCTTTTCATGCATTTTTTTCTGATTTACTGTTTACAGGATGATGCTGTCAGTATAGAAAGTGGGACAAATACCGAACGCCCTGATACACCTACAAATACTCCAAATGCACCTGGAAGGAAAAGTTGGGGAAAGGGAAAATGGAAATCAAAGAAGTGCAAATATTCTTTTAAATGTGTGAACAGTCTCAAGGTATGTACAGAAAGATAGGTTTTGGGCTGAGTGCTGGGCTTCAGAATTACTTTTCAGTGGCATACATTTTCAAGATACTGTCACATGTTAAATATTTTAAAGTTACAGTGCTTTGAAGGTTTGATTGTTTTGATTTTTGTTCTTGATAGTTGAAACGGCGTATTTCTTACAATCTATCCAACATTTTGTTTTTGGGGTTGCTTTTTGTTTTTATGTGTAATACTGAGCATTGAAGCTGGTTTTGCTTTGTTGTTTGTTGATTTAAATAAGAGATTTAGGAAGTTACTCTTCATGTTTTAGAGAAACTTAAAAACATGAGCCACTACTGGTTCCAGTTATTGAAGAGCTGAATATGAACCATTAACTGAGGAGTCATTATAAAGTGAAACAGATGCCTTACTCTGCACAAGTTTTAAAAAGTTTAACCTTTGTGCTTTATTGTATTGAAAGAAAATGGTATGAAATTTCCAAAAAATTTTTAAATATTCACTATTTGAGGAAAAGAATGAATTAGGGTTATTTAAATTACTGCATTTTTAGTAGCATTTTCACTTCATAAAAAAGAATTTTTTGTGGGGGAGTGTCTTGCTATGTAGGTCAGGGTGTCACTGAACTCACTATGTAGCCCAGGCTGACTTTAAACTCAAGCAATCCTCCTGCCTCAGCCTCCCAAGTTCTGGGATTACAAGCATGTGCCACCTTGCCCAGCTCATGATGTTTATTGTAGATGTTTTCTTTTATATGTCCATTTTCTGCTTTATAAAATTTGGTGTTATTTTCCTGAGGGAAAATGTAGTTTATCTTGTATGTAGGTAAGCTAAAGCTTTTTCTAAATATGTAACATACCTTTGTAGGTTAAGTCTCAGGAAAGCATAAAGAGCTGTGGCTACATGCCATTTTCTTGCCTGAGTAGCAAAAATTAAGTGCTCAGTGTATAAATTATATCTTATAAAAGGAGTCTCATTATAAATAACACTGTAATCTTACAAATGTGTCTTATTAGTCTCTTTGTTATTTTATTAGTTTTAGGTGCTATATCTGGAAGGTGTTTTTAATTGCCATTTAAATATTTCAAAAGCTGAAAACTGCGGCTTTTCAGATGATAAGAAAATAAAGTTGTTAAACTTTACAAGTGAAAACATTACCTTAAAGTGAACCTAAAGCTGGGTGTGTTGGCACACGCCTGTAATCCCAGCACTCAGGAGGCTGAGGCAGGAGGATCTCTGTGATTTCAAGGCCACGCTGGGCTACATAGGCATTGAAGGCCAGCCTGTCCTACGCAGTGAGATCCTGTCTGGAAAAAAAAAAAAAAAAAAAGAAAGGATTAGTTACAGTTATTTCTATAGGAGAAAACAAAAGTGGTGATTTGAATTGACTCTAATATGCTTCACTTAAAAGGGGGAAATTAAGCTTAATAAAAGTGAATGCCAAAGAAGCTGTGTTACCTTTTTAAGGCTATTTGCTGGTTTTCTGTTCCAGAATGGAGTGTTCTCATGGCCTAAGTGGTTCACTATATCTATCGAAATAATCCAATTTCTTATGATTTAAAATATGGTAGGGTTTAGAAAATAAAAGACAATATCGGTGTTCTCATAGGTAAGTCGTTAACTAACCTGTGATCTAAGTCTTTGTTATAAAACTTTATCAGACACAGTATTTTAGTATGTAAAAACTTATCTAATAGATATATTTTAGTTTTATTATCAAAAGTTAGCTTGTGTATGATATACAAGATAATTAAATTTTGGAGAAAGACAGGTTAAGGTTAGTTTACTACAATTTTTTGCTTTCTTAAGATACTAAGTTTTCTTATTTCATGATTATTTTATAGGAAGATCATAACCAACCATTGTTTGGAGTTCAGTTTAACTGGCACAGTAAAGAAGGAGATCCATTAGTATTCGCAACTGTAGGAAGCAACAGAGTGAGTGATAAGGGGTCTACATGGCATTTGGCTTAACTGTTGAATATGTTAATATGATATTTGAATGGAATGATTTTAAATTTTGTGTAGCCATGTGATTTTTTTGTATAAAAGGGGAACTTTCAAGTTGTCAAGTTAAAACTGCTGTTCATGGCTAGAAAATACCTCTTTATTTGCAATTGTTCATGAAACAGGTTTTATGTTTTCTTAAAAATACTTTGAGTAGTGGAGAGAACTGACTTTTTAAAAAGTGATTTTTATTATTCATTATTCAAAATAGGATAAGAAGTCTGATTTTTAAAAATAATGTAATTAATGACCTTATAAATTTAACATAAATCCAGTGGATTTAAAAAATAGTTTGGGAAGTTTTAATTATTCACAATAAACGTTTGAGTTTGCTTTTTAAGGAACTGAAAAGTGCTGTATCTTGAACTGAGAGAAGTAGGTTGAGAGAAGTGCTGGACATTTTAACATAAACCATTAGTTTTTATTTAAACAAGAGGTGGATTGCAAAGATTTATTTATTTATTACGTCCAGTTCTAAGTAAGTGGAGAACAAGATTCCCTCATGCTTTCCAGGGAACGTGAATGGAGTAGAAATATATTAATGTATTCAGAAAAAATGTGAAGGAAATAGATGAATTGCATATGATTTGTCAACACATAAAAGCCCTTCTTCCACCCTCAGCTCAACACATAAAAGTCACTTCTTCCACCCTCAGTTCAAAGAGGTGAATCAGAACTGTTATTAGTTACCTAGTTAAGTAAATTAAATTTTATGCTTTTTCTGTAATTGTGCTAAAATTCTTAGAGAAGTAAAAGATCATGGTTTTTAATATGCACCACTGGTTTCCTGTATTTGTTTTTCTTTCCTTGTGTTTTTGTTCTGTTTCCGTCAAAATTAACCTGGTAATAGGAGTTATAAGTTCAGTATTTGTCATATGTCAGCATTTTTCTAAACTACTTTCTTTCCTTATAGTTTAAAAATAGTAGAAACACGTACTATGCATTCTGGGCTAAATCCTTGTATGTTTTCTAAAATGTAAACTTCCAACTTTAGGTAGTTTTTTCCTGGGCTCTCCTTTAAGGAATTTTAATTGCATTTAAGATGCTGGTGCTTTTACTATTTGACACAGTTGAAATTCTAAATATTTGAAAGTTAACCACTGACATTTGTGGGTTTTTTTTTTTTTTTTTTCTCCTTTTGAGACAGGGTCTTGCTATGTTGCTCAGGCTGGCCTTGTATTCACTATCTAGCCCAGGCTGGCCTCTTCTCCTGCCTCAGACTCCCAACTGTCCAGCCCAACCACTACAGTTAATAACTTTCGATAAGAGCTTTTCTTGGTTTTCAGCTAGTCTGTAGGTTGTGTGAAATGTAGCCTAGTTCCCCAATTCTTTGAAAATAACAAGTCATAGGAAGAGTGATTTAATTTCATGAAAAGATTGAGGTTATTGTTTCTAGAAGGCAGTGTAGTCCATTAATTAATTTTGAATCCACTTTTTTAAACATTAAACCTAGTGTTATACTACTTTACCATCTTGGCCATAATAGTACCAGAATTGGTGCAATTTGTCCTCGCATAGGCTTACTGCAGTGTTCTGAGCCATCTAACAAAAATGATTTCTAATTAAAATGACATTGAAGGGTGTTAGGTAGTTTGAATTATAAAAAGTCTTTCTTGTTAGGTTATCCTTAAATGGAAGAAAGAAAATGGAATTACCTTGTAAGACATAACCTAGTTGTCAGCCATATAAAAATTTTTTCAGAATATTAATGTGGAGGGTATTTTTGAATTTAATATAGTTAGATAATATACCATTTTAATAGGGTTTTGTTAATGTGACTAAGTAAGCTATCATAAAAGTGGAAAGAAATTTATAAAAAAGCAGTGTTACAAAATTGTATATAATGTGTATATTTTTAATTTTAGAGCATATAACAAATGAAAAGGTAACCACACATGAAAAAGTATATGATCAGCTGTGTCTAAGAAAAAAGAATTCATTATTAGGCAAATGGTAGACTTTTTTTGTATGTTACTAGTGGTTTGTAACTGTCCAAAGACTTTTTACTTACAATTGATACATAACATCATAAAAAATTATATGTATGTATGGGGTATCATGTGATGTTTTGATCCATGTGTACATTGTGTAACATTAATATTAAGGTAACTATATCTGCTTCCTTAAATATCCATCATTTCTCTATGATGCCAGACTCTCTTGTTAACAATTTCTTTAAAAGATGATAAACTACCATAAACTACCATTACTTTAGGGTTTTTACTTTTACTTGCTTTGAAAATTTGGATGGAGTTACATGGATGAAATGCACGTTTAAATAATTGAAAGTAGAAACTATGATTACTAAAATACTTAATATACTCTGGATATTGTGTAAAATGTGTTAGGTTTTATAATGGCTTCTGTGAATTTGTAAGCTTAAAGGAGCTAAAAGCAATAGGTTCGGTTGTATATTTAAGAGATACAGTAATTGTGACTAGAATGTTTAAAAGCAGAGTGGGTTTCCATACTTGAGATGAAGTTCACTGTATTTTTGTTTTTATTAGGTTACCTTATATGAATGTCATTCACAAGGAGAAATCCGGTTATTGCAATCTTATGTGGATGCTGATGTATCCTTTCCTGGGTTTTGAATATCTTTGGTCAAAGATGTTTATTTTCATGAAATACACCAAAACTCAAAATTAACTTCTCAAAGTTACTGTCCTTCCTGAACTATAGCTAGCACTGTTCCTTCAATGTCACTATCACCCAAGGGAATCCTTGGATTCCCTTAGCAATCCATGGGCGGATGTGTTGGGGAGGTGCAGGTGGCTGAAGACGAGCATTAGGAATCCAGTCATAGAAAATGTTAGAGGAAACTAGGTAAAATGTCTTTCTTCACCCTTGCCTAGAATTTTATGATATAGTTTTAATGATGAACTTGGCGTGATCAGAAGCTGTGCCTGGCATTCATTCCAAATATTTGATCAGTGAAACCTAGATGGAAAAAATAATCATAAAATTTAGAGAATAAAAAAATTGCACAATGTCCTTTACAAAGAAAAAGAGAAATTGCAAAGTGTGAGTTACAAAGAAAAGGAAAAACTGTGAAAGCCAGAGTAATAAAAGCTGGGCAATAAAGTGTTTCTTTTAGATTCATTTGAAAAACTTAAAAAAGAAGACTAGGGAAGGATAGTCAGTCTTCTAGATGATATGGAAAGGAGTGAACTGTTGCCACATTAGGAAGACCTTACACAGGAGAAGGAAGGAAATGGAATAGTTACTTATTTAGAGATTGATAGTCAGCAAAGTAGAGCCTCAGGACTAAATACCTGGTTTTGTAAATTACATTTAATTGTAACACCTACCTCCACTGGTTTACCCATAGTCCGTGGGCTGTTTCAGCACTACTAGTTCAATAAATAGTAAACACTATTGAAAACCACATTATTTCTTAACTGTGGCATTTCTTAGGCTGATGAAAACTTTTATACTTGTGCATGGACCTATGATAGCAATACAAGTCATCCTTTGCTGGCTGTAGCTGGATCCAGAGGCATAATAAGGATAATTAATCCCATAACAATGCAGTGTATAAAGGTGGGTTTTCTGGTTAAATTGTAGAGCTGCTTTTGAATGCATATCTGTGAAAATTTAACTATGTTGAATTTTAAACTAATAGTTTAAAATTAAAATTTTAACTAATAGTCACTAATCCGTGACTACAATTTCTCCCATCCACGTACTAACCATGCCTGACTGTGCTTAGCTTCCGAGATCAGATGAGATTGGGGCATGGTGGGCTAGGGATTTAGCATTTGCCAGCATAGCACCTCCCTGGCAAGTGTAAGGTCATGAGTTCGATTCCTGGTACTGGAAAAAAAAACCAAAAAAAAAAAAAAAAAAAATAGATTGGAGCACGTTCAAGGTGGTATGGCCGTAGACAATGATTTCTGATTTGATTTGTACCTCACTTACTGCTTTTTAAAAGACAGGTCTTTTGAGGCTTTTATGACACTGGGTAATACAAATTAAGGAACAGATGGGATGCTCTTAAATCATTCCCTTCCTTGCTTAGTTTGCTTTGAGAGGCTTTATTTATTTATTTATTTATTTATTTAATTTTTTTGGTACTGGGGATCGAACTCAGGACCTTGCGCTTGTCAAGCAGGCGCTTGTGCCACTGAGCTATTTCCCTGGCCCCTTTGAGAGGCTTTAAATGAGCCATAGCAGGTTTTCCAAGCTGGTGGTTACAGATTGAAGGGCATCTTCTAGTGAAATAAATAGAAGGTAAAGCCCAGGCTAGGATGTTGCTATGAAGAGAGGTTTTATAAATCACTTTAGTTGGTTCTATTTATGTTTAATGCACAGTAGAAGCACCTGAGGATAATTTAAATCCTATTCTTCAGTCTGTGTTACTTCAGTCTGTTAAGATTGTCTACAAGTGAAATTTGAGCATATTTTTTCTTTCAGTTTCCTGGGCAATTCTGATTTGCAGCTAAGGTTGAAAACCACTACTTTAAGTGAAACTTTTTTTTTTTTGGTTTTTTGGTTTTTCTCCGGTACCGGGAACCGAACTCACGACCTTGCGCTTGCCAGGCAGGCGCTTTTGCCGCTGAGCTAAATCCCCAGCCCCTTAAGTGAAACTTTTTCTATTCCCTTAATGAATAGAAATGCTGAAAGGCAATGTGTTGGTTTTTGAGCTATGAAATTTAAAATGTTTAAATTTATTGTAGCACTATGTTGGCCATGGAAATGCTATCAATGAGTTGAAATTCCACCCAAGAGATCCTAATCTTCTCCTGTCAGTAAGTAAAGGTAAGAGAAGTAAATGGTTCTTCAGTCCTGTTTTGGAGGGAGTATAATTTTTTTAAAGAGTCAGATAGTGTTCTAAAATGGAAAAAAGCCAAATTAAGAAAAAATTGTAATAGCATATTTTAATAGAAAATCATGTCACCCATTCGAGAAAGGAACCATGAAATGCGTATACCAGTTAACATCAGACATTAGTAAAATAATTGGTACTGAGAACAAAATACATGTTACCCTCCCTATTTACCATATTACTAAGAAGTTTTAAAGATAGTTTTACAAATCGTTTTACTAGTTACTGTAGCTCTGCCAATCATGTAGTAAGAAATACTGCATGTGAAAATCCTTACTGCTTTTCTGTTTTAACAAAGCATTTTTTTTTCTTGTCTTTTGTCTTTTTGAGACAGGGTTTCATTATGCAGTTCAGGCTGGCCTTGAACTCATTTTGTAGCCCAGCCTAGCCTCAAACTTGCATTGATTCCCTTGCTTAAGCCTCCTGAGTGCTGGGATTACCAAGTGTGCACCACCACACCCTGGCCTAAGCTTTTGTTTTATAAAGAATTTCCTGTAGAATTCTTTAAAATGCTGTTTCCCAGCATAAATTCTTTGAAGTATTTCCCATAAAGAGAAAGCATTGCATTGCTCTTCGTGCCTATATTGCCATTGTTTATTCTGGGTTTAGACAGACCTCTTAGTCATTTTTAATCATTTCTGAGCTTTCTGAAATGAGTTGTGCAATTCTTATTTCTGCATTGTGTTCTTGATTGCCTTTTCTGCTGTTTTGTTCTAGTCAAGTTTATTCTTTTCTCTGTCTTATCCAATTTATAACCTCTCCTACAAACTACCCAGATTAAAGGATGTCTTCAAATTCAGACACTTAGGCTGCATGTAGCTCAGTAGTAGAACACTTGCAGTATGTGCAGAAGCCTTGGGTTTGAGCCTCAGCACAAAAACAGCAAACTTACTATATGAAAATGTTTGTGTCTTTTTTTTGTAACTACCAAGGCCTAAATTTGGAAACACCACCTCTTGAAACAGCCAATTACTTTTCTTTGTCTCTTGATAATAGTAGTTGGGTTTATATATTCCTGTATAAGTAGGCTACAGTGTCTAAACATCACAACTTTAACCATGATCTTCCATTATTATGCTAGCAAGGGGATTTAAAGAATCAAACAGCTTTCTCAAAATAAATAGGAATTTTGCTGTAAATGATACCATCAAAAAAGTAAAAAGATCAGTGTATTAACTTTTCATCACTGTGACAAAATAACAGAAAATTAAAGGAGAACATTTATTTTGGCCCACAGTTTTAGAGGTTTTAGTCCGTGATCAGCTGGCTCCATTGCTTTGGGCCTAAGGCAAGACAGACAGTGACGATGGTAACAGCTTGTGGCTGAGGAGGTTGCTCACCTCCTGGCAAACAGGAAGCACAGTGGATGAAAAGACAGGGCTTGGGATGTAATCCCCAAGATCATGCTGCTAAAGATCCACTCTCTTAAACTAGGTCCCACCTAAATTTCTGTTGCCTCGCAGTAACCCATCAGTGGCTTAAGCTGTTATGAGGTCAGTGCCTTCCTGATCCAGCCATTTTCCCAAGCCTTATCTTTAATCATTGTTGCATTGCGGACCAAGTCTCAACACAGGAATCTTCAGGGGACATTCCAGATTCAAACGACAGTGATATCTATGGACAGGAAAAATACAACTAATGAGGGATTTGTATCTGGAAATCTGAGAGCTCTACAATAAAAAGAAAACCAATGGAAAAGTGGGCAAAAGTTCTGAGTACTCATATTCCTGAAAAACACGTCCATGTGGCAGTGAGCACACTGTTCAAAATCATTTTATTTTTTTTATTTTTTTATTTTTTTTGGTTTTTCTCCGGTACCGGGAACCGAACTCACGACCTTGCGCTTGCCAGGAAGGCGCTTTTGCCGCTGAGCTAAATCCCCAGCCCCTCAAAATCATTTTAAAGCAAATTCAGGTCAGAAGCACCTGAGACCACTTCACTCCTCTCAAACCTGGGATATGGAGAAGCTGGAACTTGTTCAGACATTGTTAGTGAGAATGTAAAATGTAACCTCTTTGAAGACATAGTGTGGCATCCTCAAAATGCTAAACATAAAGTTAGTAACCAATCCTTGGAGAGCTGTGTGTGTGTGTATCATTTTTACAACAATGTTAATTTTCACTCTCCACTTGGAATTATTTATACAATATGTTAATACTCATTTACAGTATGGACATTGTTATATTGCAAGTTGTACATGTTTCTTTTGCTGTTCATTGTTTGTTAATGTTTAATAGAAAAGACTGGGGCTGGGGTTATAACTCAGCAGCACGGTTGCCTGGTTCCCTTGAATCCCCATGGCCTCAAAAGAAATGAAAGAAAAGAAGATTGTTCAGATTACAGCTATACACACACACACACATGCACACAGCTTTGTGCTGTACTGCAGAGCTATATTCCACCAAAGGAGGACTATTTTACTGTAAAATGGTGTCACAGTATAGTCACATATTTTTTGTTCTACATATGATACAAGTATTTTAAGTGGCTGTCGAATATAGATTTCATTCTTAGTCTTTACTGTGCATAACTTCAGTCTAAACTTTCATTGTTATTTAAGGAGGTACTGAAAGTTGACAGAAAAGTGAATGTCAAAAATTCATCTTAATTTTTTGTATGTTTATGCTAGATCATGCCTTACGATTATGGAATATCCAGACGGACACTCTGGTGGCAATATTTGGAGGTGTAGAAGGGCACAGAGATGAAGTTCTAAGTGCTGTAAGTTATAGGACAGTGACCTCAGGTTGATGTATATGTGAAAATTCCTATAGAACTCTTTCCTGAGTAGAAAACATGTTTGTTTTATACAGCATACCAGGTAGTCATTTCCTTTATGTTTGACACACAAGATTTTATCCTTAACAGGTGAAGGAATGGAGGAAGTCAAGACTTCTGCTTTTTGTTCTTTAGGAATTACTTAGAGTTGGTGTGGTGGTGCATGCCTGTAATCCCAGCACTTGGGAGGCTGAGGCAGCAGCCTGAGCTACATAGTGAGACCCTATCTCAAAAAGCCACACACACACAAAAGTATTACCTATACTTGTATCTCTCTCAGTACCTGGATTTTCACAGAAGAATGTTATGAATGTATTCCTTTCCTTTAATCTAAAATCACCAACTGTTTGTTTTTTTTTCTTCTGTTTCTCAGTTACTAAAGGAAAACAAATTATACTAATTAGGCGTTAGGGAGCATTTTCTTTGAAGTCGGTGTAAGTTATCCACTTCTAGGGTGTATTTTATTAGGCTTACACTGAGTTTTATATAATCTTTTTTCAATTCTTTTCTTTGGTATAGTACTGTACAAGACCCAGTAGTTGATTATTTTTAAAGAAAAGCAAATATTTATGTTAATGTATTATAACACATTTATTGTGTTTTTTGTCAAGTTCTAACTTTTTACAGTATTTTTTCTTTATTAAAGTCCCATGTGGGCTCATTGATTTTAGTAATTATATACAGTACATCCTTCACTTTTTTTCTATTAAATTAAAGGGGCATCATATTTTGAGACATGGCATTTTAATTGAAGGTGCTAAAATAATGCTACAGTTGAAATTTATGTGCCTTTGTGAGAATCATAGCTATGCTAAAATATCCATCAACCTGAATTTTCTACAGTGGCAGTAGTGTGCATGAAAGCCAAGTGTACTGTCCTTTATTAAGAACTCTAAATTGGAGTCTGACTCTTAAGGATGTCTTGTTGCCACTGACAATGAGATAATTAGAAGTAGCAGCAACTAGACTTGTGAATTTAGTAAAGACCAGGCCTCATTTTCTTGTAAAACTTCCAAGAATTGGATTAATGCAAAATATCTAGGTTAGTATAGGAAATAACCCTCTTTCAATAAACTCTTTACTGTTTATTACAATGAAGACATGAAAGATAGGGGATAGTGGCTCATGCCTGTAATCCTAGCACTCAGGAGGCTGAGGCAGGAGGATCCCTGGAAGTTCAAGGCCAGCCTGGGCTACAAAGTGAGTTCAGGGCCAGCCTGAGAGAGACCTGCTCAAAAAGACAAAAACAAAACAAAACAAAACAAAAAAACCACCAAAAAAAAACCAGTTTAACTGAAGTGTTTTGAATTATGAGTATAAAATAAAGTAAAATTTGAGCTGTTGAAGACTGATATAGTGTCAGATGCAAATGTCAGTTTTACTTTTTGATTGTTACTGAACAAGTAGTGTAACTGTTCAGCTTTTTGTATTAGAATAATTATTTTACATCTGCATTTGATTTACTTTAAAAATTAAGCAAAATAAATATTTAAATATAATTGAGTAAATAAAACTAAATTCAAGTAATTTCCAAGAAGGCAAGAAAGCATTCCATATTAGGAAAATTTCGTGTACTCTCCAATTAAAACTTAAAATTTTGAAATTAGTACACTGTGTTACAGCCTACATACATGGAACCCAAAGTGTAGTTACAGTTTTCATTGTATTTTATAACCAGTGAAAATTTGATAGTTTGGGTCTGTAATTTATATACTTTAAACTTTTCTGTTTTACATACAGGATTATGATCTTTTGGGTGAAAAAATAATGTCCTGTGGTATGGATCACTCTCTTAAACTTTGGAGGATCAATTCAAAGAGAATGATGAATGCAATTAAAGAATCTTATGACTATAATCCAAATAAAACTAACAGGTAACAGTTAATATGCTTTGTTGTGCTATTAAATAGATATGTAGTTAAATAAACCCTAAGTTTAAAAACCTTTAGACACCTCAGTTTTATTTATTTATTCATTTATTTATTTGTTTATTTTTGTGGTGGTTTTAGGGATTGAATCCTGTCATCTCAGGACTCTGGAAGGCTAAACCAGAGGGGTATCGAAGTTTGAGTGGAGCCTGATCAATTTAATAAGATTCTGTCTCAAAAATTTTATAAAAATACACATGTGCTAGGGATGTAGCTCAGTGCCTCAAGTCTTAATGCAGTGACTTAGGAAATCAAGCTGTCATTAACACTTCACTGTAAACATCAGATGTCTGCTTTTGTTTACTCTGTACATTTGTCTTAGCAAGCAGCTAGAGTTAATTTTCTGGTTTTCTTTTCTTTTTTTTTAATTGAGACAGGGTTTTACTTTGTAACCCAGTATGGCTTCAAACTCGTGCCAATCCTCCTGCCTCACCTTCCCAAATATTTTCTGGTTTTCAAGACAGATTATTAATACATTGTTAGTAAAATTTCTCAGCCTCAGTAAATATCTGAGTGCACTCAGCAGACATCAGTGGTCTTTAAGAATTAGTAGAATCTTCAGATTTCTAGTGCCAGGGGCTACTACAACATTAAATTTGTATTTTTAAATCAGTTTTTAGATCTCTAGAGTGAACACAAGTTACACATTTCAGTGTTTACAGAAAAATAACATTGAGTTAAGCCGATCTTGTCCTTAAGAGAGATTTAACTGTAAGGTTATAATATGTGCTTAACTATAAAAAGCATTTAATATAATTTTGACTATTAAAAATCGGTATCAAATTATAACATTTTAATGTTTTAACAAACAAAAGATCCCAGAATTTGAATTGGAAGGATTGAGGGAGATGATGCAGCCCAAATATGCTTTTTACAAAAAACAGGACATGTGATTTGCTTAATATAATCCATGGTATATCATATACCTACAGTTATTTCAGTATAAAACCTGGGTCACAGGGAGGATTGTGTAGCTCAGTTGTAGAGGTTTTAAGTTTGATCCTCAGCATCAAAAAACCCCAGAATTGCATTAAACCCAGAATTGGTAGCAGCTTGTCTTGTTTATTGTCATATCACAAATACCTGTAAGGAAAAAATGGAGCCACATTTTTGTTTCCTAAATGCAGACATTTGGGAAAGTCTTTGTGTCAAATTCCTGCAGCATTTACAGAAATTACTGCTCAAGGCAGGACTTTCATCTAAACTTAATTTATAGCAGATTTTGGAATGATGTTCATTGTTCCTATAAAGATGACTATCTTGAAATACTTGAGATTAGATGACTTCAATAGACAGCTAATGCTTAATTTTAAAGGATTAAGTGTAGGTAGATAAATGTATGAGATATTTTCATCTCTGTAATCAGATTTCTTTTTCATTGGTTAAGCTTAATTTAAAGCTATATATAGTGAAGAGCAGGTAGAAGTTTTGTAAGTTGGGTTGGGGATACAGCTCAGTGGTAGAACACTTGACCAGCACACGAGGCCCTGGGTTCAGTCTCCAGTCCTAAAGTAAAGAAATCCTGAAGTGAAAAGGTTTTTTTTTGTTTTTTGTTTTTTTAGTAAAAAGTTTATAATTCCTCTTCTAAAAATAGTGTGATTCTTTTTTTTTTTTTTTTTTTAACTTTATTTCCATTCTTCCTTCAGGCCATTTATTTCCCAGAAAATCCATTTTCCTGACTTTTCCACCAGAGACATACATAGGAATTATGTTGATTGTGTGCGATGGTTAGGCGATTTGATACTTTCGAAGGTATGGAAAAAACTGCATTTAAGCTGTACTTCCTGTGTGTGTGTATGTACATATATTTAGAGGCCTGCTCATGTTTGTTATAACTTTGCAGGGAGTGAGGATATAGTTGTTAAAATGAATAGCAGATAGGAAATAGCCTTTAAAAAAAGTCTCATATTTTAGCAGGATTGAAAACTTACTTTAGGCATGAAATATACCAATAAATTATATTTGTTTGTTCTTCTGTAAGAAGAAAACTGTAGTTTAGAAGGTGATACCGTTCTCTGATACTTGATGTTTCAAACTAACAAGTAACAAAAGTCAACAGATTTTTTTGGTATGTTTATTTCAATAAAATTCTGTTTATAAGAACAGGTGGCTGGATTGGCTTATTGGCTGCTATTTGCCCACCCCTGCTCTGGCATGTTGGTGGATATAGATATAGTCAGCCTTCCATAGCTATGGGTTCCACATCCTTGGATTCAAGCACCCAGTGGTCAGAAATATATTTTTTAAAAATTGTAGCTGTACTGAACATGTACAGACTTCTTTTTGTCACTCTATAACCAATACAGTATAGCACCTATTTACATTGAATTAGGTGTTGTAAGTAATCTAGAGATGATGTAGAATATATGGGAGGATGTGCATAGGTATATGTAAATACCATGCTACTTTATATGAAGGATGTGAGCATTCATGGATTTTGGTTTGGGGAAGGGCAGTCTTGGAACTAGTTCCTTACGGATGTTCAAGGGTGACTATATACAATTTTTTTAAGCTAGTAATTTAGAGAAATTGGTGATGTTACCTGAACATTAAGAATTGTCAAATCTGGAGAAACTGCTATCTGGTTTCTTTTCTTGACATGAATTTCAGGACACTACGTTTCCTTGGGCAGAACCTAATTTATCTCTGTATGGTTACAGTTTTACTATTGTTGGTTTTTGTTTTGTTTCTAATCTTGAAATAATTAGACTCACAGGAAGTGTTGGAGATAGTGCAGAGGTTCAGTACGACTTTCACCCAATTTGCCTTGATGGTTATGTCTTATATAACTATAATATAATGTCAAACCTAAGAAATTGACATTGGTATAAGGTGTGTGCATAGTTCCTTGTCACTTTATAGGAATTTTGTCATTTCAAGAATGTTACAGTTTGGGACCTTTTAAGGTTATTTTCACTCATGCTTTGGAGATCCATCCAACTCGTTTGTATCCGTACTTCTCCTTTTTTTATTGCTAAGGAGCATTCCATGACACAGCCGTACTATCACAGTATATTTAGCCATCTGTTACAGATCATTTTGGTTGTTTCCAGTTTTGGACAGTTACAAAAAAAGCTACTAATGAGCAGTTAAATACATGTAGGATTTTGCATGGACGTATTCTCATTTCTGTGGGATAAATGCCTAGCAGGGCAATTGCTGGGTCATGGTTAAGTTTGTTTAGTTTAAGGACCCGTTGAACTATTTTGCAGAGTGATTGTGCCATTTTACATTGTCACCAGCAATGTATGAGAGAGATGCAGTGTCTCTGAATCTTCGTTGGCATTTTCATTATTGTTTATTTTAGTTGTTATGATAGGTGTGTGGTGATATATTATCATGGTCTTAATTTGCATTCCCTGATGGCTGGTAATGTCGAACATCTTTTTCATGTGATTCGCTTACCATCCATCTTTCCTTTTTGGTGACATCCCTTCATATCTTTGGCTCATTTTCTAATTGACTTGATTTTATTTTGTCTTTGCTGTTGAATTTTGCAAATTCTTTTTTTTTTTTTTTTTTTTGGTTTTTCTCTGGTACCGGGAACCGAACTCACGACCTTGCGCTTGCCAGGCAGGCGCTTTTGCCGCTGAGCTAAATCCCCAGCCCCCGCAAATTCTTAATATATTCTAATGTGAATTCTTTGTCAGTTACATACTTTGCATGTATTTTCCTCCAGTGTATAGCTTGTCCTTTCATTCTCTTAGAAGGGACTTTCACAAAGAAAATGTCTTCAATCTTTGGGAAATTCACTTTATTGATTTTATAAAATTTACTGGTGGTGCTTTTGATGTTGTGCCTGAGAACTGTTCAACAAGCCCTACTAGATGTGAAGATTTTCTGTTTTCTTGTACAATTTTACACTGCTGTTTGACATTAAATGTGTGATCCATTTTGAGTTAATTTCTATATAAGGCGTGAGGTTTAGGTTGAAGTTAATGTTTTTTCCCTGTACATGTCCAGTTAATGTCAGCACCATTTTTTGAAGTCATGTTTCCTCCACTGAATTGCTTTTGCACCTTTGTCAAAAGTTCTGTGGCTATACTTAAGTGAGGCTGTTTCTGGTTTTCCATTGATCTGTGTGTCTATCTTTATGTCTTAAGTCTTAGAACTGGATAAATTAATTTATTCTACTTCATATTTCTTTTCCAAAATTTAGTTCCTTTACCTTCCCGTGTTAGTTTTATTTTTTTTTTTTTTTTTTTTTTTTTTTTTTTGTACTGGGAATGGATTTCAGGACCTTGCGCTTCCCAAGCAGGTGCTTGTGCCACTGCGCTATATCCCTGGCCCTTCATACAAGTTTTAGAAAAACTTAGATTTATACAAAATCGAGCTGGGATGTTTTTGAGGGAAGGCAGCTTTTGATTAGAAGTTTGTTTAACCTACCTATAATTTTGAGAATTAATATCTTTACACTGAGTCTTCTAATACACAAACATGGTACGTCTCTTCTATGTTTAGATCTTCGTTTTTTTATCGTCAGCGTTTTATAGTTTATAACACTCCTGCTGTGCTTTGTGAGATTTACAGTGAAGTATTTTTGAGCTGATATAATTGTATTTTTTAATTTCCACATATACATAGCTAGTACATAGAAATCTAATTTCTTGCACATTGATCTTAAAATTTTGCAGCCTGGTTAAAGGGGGTCATTCCAGAAGGTGTTCTTTTTTTTTTTTTTTTAATTAAGATTTTCTATGTAGATCATTGTGACATTTGGTAATAAGGACAGTTTTATTTCTTTTTGATTTGTATGCTTTTTATTTCTTTTTCTTGTTGCACAGGTGAGTAACAGTGTTATGTCAGTTCAATGTTGAATAATAGCGTTAGGAGCAAACTTGTTCAGTTTTTCACAACTAAGTACATTAGCCATATTTTTTTTTTTGTAGTTATTCTCTGGCAGGTTGAGAAGTTGAGCACTGCAAGTTTTTCATGAATGGATGTATTTTGTCAAATGTTTTTTCTTCATCAATTAAAATAACTATGTGGTTTTTCTTCTTAATGTGTTACTATAGTGGATTATATTGATTAGTTTTTGAATATTGATCCAGTTTTGTATACTTTGAATAAAATCTACTGGGTCATACTCTGTAATTCCTTTTATATATTGTGGAATCCTACTTGGTAATAACATTTTGTTAAGTATTTTTGTGGCCCATTTATGAAGTATGATAGTGGACTGAAGTTTTCTTTTTTGGTACTGTGTTTGTCTGATTTTTGTATTGGTAACACTGGCTTTATAAAATTAATTGGCAAGTGTTCTATCTCCCAATCTCTGGATGAGATTATATAGAGCTAGTATTAATTTTTTAAATGCTTGGTAGAATTTTCCCGTTAAACTCTGGGCCTCAAAATATTTGTGGGAGATTTTTGAATTATGAATTAAATTTCGTTATAGTTACAGGGCTATTCAAATTAAGTGCTTCATATTGGGGATTTTGTGGCAATTTGTGTTGTTTGAAGAATTGTTCTGTTCCATTAAGGTAAAATTCATGTAGCCAGTTGTTTGTAGTGTTAGCTTTGGATATCTTAGGGTGTCTGTTGGATTTATAGCGATAAGCAGTTTCAGTCTTGAAATTGGTCGTTGTTTTTTTGAGATTCTTGGCTACTGGCCTGTCAGTTTTATTGATTTCTTTCAAGGAACCAACCTTTAGAGGACCAGTTTTTAGATGTTTTATTGGTTTTTGCTTTCAGTTTTACTGCTATCTCATTTTTTTCTTTGATGTGGTTTTTACAAGCTTTTAAGAATGGAGCTTTAGATTATTGAGATCTACTCTTAAATTTTTTTGAGAATTTGTAATTTTTCATGGGAGATTGAAAAAAATAATTTTGCTATCAAGTGCAGTATTCTGTAAAAGAAAGACACCGTTCGTGCTGTTGTTGAGTTTTTCTGTGTCATTGTTGATTTTTTTGTCTGTGTGTCAATTACTGAGCAACAAATGATTAAATCTCCCAACTGTATTTGTGGCTTTTCTAGTATTCTGACAGTTCTGTAACATGTTTTGTAGCTCCATTGCTGGACACATAAATATTTAGTATTACTGTATTTTGGTTGCTTGATCCAAGATTTATCATTGTGTAATCTTTCTGAACCTTTTACTTTTTTCTTTTTAATATTTATTTATTTATTTATTTATTTATTTACTTATTTTTGAGACAAGGTCTCGCTGTGTAGGTCAGGCTGGCCTAGGCTGGCCATAAACTCTTGGTAATCCTGCCCTAGCCTCCCAGCTGCTGGGATTACAGGCATATGCCACCATACCCAACTTCTCAACCTTTTACTTTAAAAATCTATGTACATTGCTATATTTAGGTAAGTTTCATGTAGTTGGGTCTTTTTTTATGTTCTCTGCTAATCTGTTTTAGTGTATTTTAACGATTTATATTTTTACCTCCTTATGCTTTAGTGTTTTTTGTAAAAAGTCTCTAATAAGTAAACATTCTTGGCCAGGGATGTACTGCAGTGGTAGTGTGCTTGCCTATTATATTTGTTGGGTTCAGTCCCTAGCACCTCATTCCCCCCCTGGTGCAGAAACAAAAACTTTACCAGTCCTGTTAGTAAGAAGTACCTGAAGAGCTGTTTTGTAATTATTCTGCTTCTGCCTTAGAGATTTTGAATCAGTAGGCTTTTGGGCTAAGAGGAGTCTTGAGAAAACTTTCTGGTTTTTGATCCCATAGTATACATAGTCAAGAATCATCAAACTAGGTAAAGTCTAAAATATTTTGCAGTTAAGAATTTATATAACAGATGACCTATAACACTAGAATTTTGGAAGTCCAAAAAAGGTGAAGAAAAAATTCTTCTGTGGCCTTGTGGTTGAATGCCTGTGACCACTGTAGAGCTGTCACTTCTGACTGTATAGGCTGTCATGTAAAACTATAGGGCTCTTGTTTGCCTGCACTGGGGTTTCTAAATCCTGGTGCTGTTGAGATTGGGCCATATACTTTGGGGTGGAGTGGCTGTCCCGTTCTTCATGAGATGTTTAGCAGTATCTCTGGCCTCTACTATCTAGAGGCCAGATACATTACCAAAAGTCCTTTAGTAGGAAAATCGGGCTGGAGATAAGGCTCAGTGACACAAGTGCCTGCCTGGCAAGCTTGAGGTCATGAGTTCGATTCTGGTACCAAAAAAACAAAATAGAACAAAAAAACCAAAGGAAAACCACTCATCTAGACAGTAGTGTGAATAGTGCCCAGAGTTTGGCAACTTTCTTTTCATTATATTCTTTATTAATTACTACTTAAATAGAAGGGTGTATGTACACAAAAACCGAATGTTACAGGATAGGCAAAGTACAACTTAACAGCCCATTGTGATCCCATGCCCGTGTCAGTGTCTGGATATTAAACCACTGCTGTTATTACATCCTCTTGCCCTGTTTATAGCCTGATTGCTACGGCCCTTTCAGTGAGTTCATCTTTCCTGTGTTACGTATTTAGCATTTATCTACCACATGGCACAGACAACTGTGTGGAGGAAGAATTAATAGTTAAAAGGTAAAGTGAACCATTAGTATGGTTAGAAGTGAATTGGAAAATTGGAAAAGGATGAATCTGGTGAAGTAAGAGTCAGATTATGAGAATCTGAATTCTAATACTATGTGTTTGTAATGGTACCTTTGCTGTGGAATATTGCAAGTCTCTGGGTGCCAAAGTATCTAAAGCCGAACTTTTGATTTGGAAAAGAAATTATGACTTCCAAAATGACTCTTCTAAATGTAATTCTTTTGCCTTGTCTAATTCTATTGATAATCAGATTTTTTTGTCTTCAAGAATGGACATTGACTCTAAATACAGGTGAATGTGAATTACTGGATTAAACATGTTCTTTGAGCATTTAGTTCTAAAATGATAATGGAATCTTGTGTTTAATTTTTAAAATTCAGGCCTGCAATTAGTACTTACTTTTCTTTCTTCTCTTTTAGTCTTGTGAAAATGCCATTGTGTGCTGGAAACCTGGCAAAATGGAAGATGATATAGATAAAATTAAACCTAGTGAGTCTAATGTGACTATTCTTGGGCGATTTGATTACAGCCAGTGTGACATTTGGTACATGAGGTTTTCTATGGATTTCTGGCAAAAGGTAGCAGCATATTTTTACATTTTGAAATTATTTCACTTAAAGACCATTGTGATTCTAGCATTTTCTATTCTTTTTCCTCTAAGAATCTGTCTTCATGTTTTGATTACTCTGCCCTTTGATATTATGTATTCTACCTTTATGGGTTCTGCACATCATCTGCAGTGACTATCTTGAACCGGCAAACCGGCAGTTAAGTATCAATGGTGGAAGGTCATATTACTATGACTGAATATTTTAGTGAATGGAGTGTTAGTTTCTTATATAGCTTTTTTCCTAGAGAAAATTTAGAAACATTAGCATGGAAGATAGAGACAAAATACTCATTACCCAAAGTAAAATAAATGTGTTTTTAAGAGGTTTTAGTAATAAATTAAGATTTATTTCTCTAAGAAAATTTTGGAAGAGCTTTCCATAGCTTTTGTCAGAGTTCTTTAAGGCAGAATAAGAGACCACCATACTAACAGTCTCAAGTGCAGAACCCCTCATAAAATTGCAGAATACCTTATTTATTCAAGACACCTGTGAAATATTAATTGCTCTTACTCCTGTTTACAAATCAGGAATTTAAGATCCAAAGAAATAGTCAAGAGCACAGTCAGAGGCTGAAGCCCAGGTTTTTCTGAAGTAAGAAAAATGTCTTAGGATTGATTGAATGTCTTCGAGTGTGGTGATTTTATTAATACGATGTTTTTAAAAATATGTTTATGCAGATGCTTGCATTGGGCAATCAGGTTGGCAAACTTTATGTTTGGGATTTAGAAGTAGAAGATCCTCATAAAGCCAAGTAAGTATTCAGAAATTTCTAAACAAAATTTCCATTTTTTTCCAAACTTTTATGACAGTATAGAGGAAATCATTGTTATTTGTAGTGTCATCCTTTAATCATTTTAACATTTACAAGTTTCAGAGCTAAAATTTTTTTATTTCAATAATGACTTGTATTTCCTGAGTACCTTAGTGACAAGGTATTTCTCTTACACAAATTACTCTTGAATTTATAATCATCCAAATTGTATGAAATTTGAGGTAGAACTCTAATGAAGATTTCTAGTTTTAAATGCTTTTTATGAAACTTGGAACATCTGTTCATTTTCTTACTCTTTTAAGTAGATAAAATGTATGACATTTAACTTCTTGTCATGTTTTTTCCCTAGATGTACAACACTGACTCATCATAAATGTGGTGCTGCTATTCGGCAAACCAGTTTTAGCAGGGATAGCAGCATTCTTATAGCTGTTTGTGATGATGCCAGTATTTGGCGTTGGGATCGACTTCGATAAAATATTTTTTCCTAACCAAAATTAGAGTGTGTTGTCTGTGTAAAATAGAATTAATGTATCTTGCTAGTAAGGGCACATAGAGCATTTAGACTTGTTTTTCAGCGTTCAATCAGGCTGAGCTGAATGTAGTGATGTTTACATTGTTTACATTCTTTGTATTGTCTTCCTGCTCAGACTCTACTGCTTTCAATAAAAATTTATTTTTGTAAAGCTGTGTTTTAGTTATTTTATTGTAATGAAAACAAGTTGAAAGTAATAAAATTATGCCTTACCTTTTTTGTTTTTTTAAACTGGAGAAAGTCGTTTAATCTACAGATTAAGTACAGGCTCGCCAGGCGTGGTGGCGTATGCCTTTAATCCCAGCACTTGGGAGGCTGAGGCGGGAGGATCATTGCAAGTTCGAGACCAGCCTGGGCTACAATGTGAGCTCAAGGCCAGCCTGAACTGCAGAGCGAGACCCTGTCTCAAAAAAAAGAAAGACAAGTATAGGCTCTACAAGTAAACTGCATTTATAATTATTGGAGATTGTATGTCTTATGTTTCATATTTTCAGTGATTTCTTCTGTGATAGTTTCATAAATACTGTATGTTTAAAATTTGTTAAGAGAATATATATTAATGTTTTCTTGCCATTAGATTTGTAACCAGCCATTAGTAACTTTAGTGGAAATGTTTTTAGAACAGAAGATGAGAGGATGTAAAGTTTAAATGCAGTGGGTCAACTAATGACAGAAGTGGAGAGTTTGCCTGTGTAATGAGTTGCTGCCTCCTTTTTTGTAAGGGATATAACTGGCTAAGCGAGTAAGATAGATGAGTAGATCTCACAGGGTTGAGAGAGTTGAGATGATGATGTTTTTCTTAGACATAAGGTGCACTGCATTTACTTGTGGGTTAAAAAAAAAAATCCAAAGAATTAAGACCAGGATTACATGTGGAGGGGTTAATCTGAAGCAGTGGAGTGAAGAATGAGTGACTATAAAGCTCAGTAGTTAGAAAGCAAAAGTACTGTAGTTGTAAAGCTAAAGTTACAAGTTAAGGTAAAATGAAGCGAGGGTTCAAAAAAACCCCAGAATTTTGTTTTTAAAGATTAACAATATTTTGTTTCTATAAATCATGTATTTATAAAATTTAGTTTTGATATTGTGTACTAATACAGTATTTGATACTGTTCCCTTTTGAACTGTTTCTGAAGCAAGTTTTACTTCCCTGGAAATAAGGTTTTAACCCTCAGTCAGTAGAATTATTATCACTGAGACACTTTACCAGTAAAATGGAGAGAAAGCTGAAATCCCACAAAACAAAGATTAGGACAATTAATAAACAACTATAGTTCATTTAAAAATTTCTAAGTTAACCAGTTCTGAGTCATGAAATAAAACTGCTATATAAAGGAAGTTATATAGAAAGATTCCTAAAGAAAACTGGGGGAATATGTAAGAAATTACCAAGTGCATATGAAAGATGAAAAGTACAGTGTAAGTTGCT
The DNA here is from genome assembly GCF_000276665.1 of Chinchilla lanigera. Taxonomy (NCBI): domain Eukaryota; kingdom Metazoa; phylum Chordata; class Mammalia; order Rodentia; family Chinchillidae; genus Chinchilla; species Chinchilla lanigera. The sequence goes on along the minus strand of NW_004955414.1, from coordinate 6,657,868 downwards.
CTTAGAATCAAGTATGCATATGGCACAAAGTATAAAAAAGTGGAAAATTTCAAAAGGCAATAATGCTAAATGCTACCATTTTATTTAGCTATATTCTGGCTACTTTGTAGTACTTGAAAATTTAAGAACCTTTATAACAACCTTAGGAGGTAAATACTGTTACCCAATTTTAAGGACAGAAAAGGAGACATGAGCATGTTGGCTTAATGTTCTGGGACTTCTTAAGTACAGAGTTGGAAGACACTGGTAGAAATTTTCCTTCATGTTTGCTTCAGCTATCTCAAAAGACTGCCTAAGATAATAAAGAGGGTCAGCGCTTTTGGAGCAGCAGGACCTTCTCAAATTCTGATTCTCTGTACGGCTTGGGCTGGGAAGACCATCTGCTTATGGCTGGTGGCCTAAACTCAGATATTTCAAGCTAGGCAAAGACTCTCTTCCTTTCTATAAAAGGAAAAGGAATTGAAGCTGTGAAAGAGAGAAGGAGTACTGTACTGGTGGCAATTAGTACGTGATGTCATTGCCTGTGAAACAGATGGAGGCAGATATTTTGCAACAAACTCTACTAATTAAGTATGGCCAAGCGCTATGCTAAGTGAAACAGTCATTTAGTCCTCACAGAAAGGGAAGGAGGTAGGTACAGTTACTATTTTTATTTTGCAAATGGACCGTTGAAAATGTTAAATACTTTGGTCACAGGTTAGCAAATTTATGGGAAAAGAAGTGAAGTTGGAAGGAGCTACTATAAATTTGTTAAGTACAACAAAACTTGTTAGAAGTACTTCTGAGGTACTGTTTAGCAGAAAGAACCACGCAGTTAGCACGACTTCATTTCGGGCTCCAACATTTAATTTTGTGTAAAGATTTGGGGCCATTGTACTCTGAGCTTCAATTTCTTTACCTATAAAGCATTACAGTACTTACTTCACAAGGTGAACTGATACTGTTACTCTAAAATGTCACACGGACGTGGGGAACGTCTCCTCGTGGTGCGGTAACTGCAGTTTGGGCTCTGGATGGTGAGGATGGAAAGCTGGGACTACAGACTCCGGCACGCAAAGCCTCCCAGCTCCCTTGCCGGAAGCCAGCTCAGAGCCTTCTGGTACTTGTAGTCATTTCCTGGCGCCGGCTCTCCTCTCACCCTTAGAGGGAGACTGCGTGTGTAAGCCCCGGAAGTACTCTTCGCCTGAGAGGCGTGCTGATTAGGAAGGGTGAGAGGTCGTGGGTCAGGAGGCGTTCCCGCCGCCAGCCTTGTCGCCTTGTAGTGGAGAGGCTGACTCCCACTCGCAAATTCTGGAAGGTTCTCGGGCTCCACTAGGGAGGCAACCACAGTATTCCTAGTCGCTGATTTCAGGTCCCTGCCGAGTGGAGCCGCCGCCGCCATGTTTGGCTGCTTGGTGGCGGGGAGGCTGGTGAGGATGGGGCCGGGCGGTATGTGGAAGGGGTCAGGATCCTGAGGGCGAAGTCGGGGAACAGGGTCGGCGCGCCGCTGCTGGAGACTCCGGGAAGCGTGTTGGTGTCTGTCTGGCCGCGTGTGTCGGGTGGAGCGTTGGGCGCTGGGGTGCTCTTCTGACTCCAGACATGTTCGAATAGTACTCGCAGTATTTTCTGCCATGTATGGCGGGTGCATATTGTGTCAAGTACCGGGCTGAGTGCAGTGCACGCCTTTTTTTCAGTTGATGTTTCAGCCTCGGATGCAACGCTTGTTTGGTACTTCCGACGTAACCCTCATTAACTGTGATGCGGTCATTCTCATTTTACAGTTGAACTTGAACCCGGCTGGCAGTATAAATGCTCGCCCAAATTCACGACGTGAGTTAGAAGTAAACATGGGATTTTAATCTAGTCTGTAGCAAGCTGTCAAAGAGGAAGCTGCTTGGGCACCTTTCTAAGGATCCTGGTAAAAATACGCTTAATGTAATTGGAAGTTGGCGGATAAAAACGCTGAAATTTAGTTGCGAGCTCTTTGAGAGACTGGAAAGGGTGCGAACAGTGTTTTCTTGTTGGTCAAAAGGATAAAATGCCTTGCCAGGTTATTGGAATTAAATGTCATCAGTATCAAGAGCATTTAAGGAATAATCTGGAAGGCAAGTCTTGTTTGCGTTCATAGAAACACAGACATCCATTTTCAAATCTGACCCCTTTCATTTGGAGTTTGGATTCTCTTTTCTTTTTTTATTTCTTTTTATTTTTTGAGACAGACTCTCGCTTTGTAGTTCAGGCTAGCCTTGAATTCACTCTGGCCTCCAGCTCTTGGCGATCCACCTGGCTTAGTCTCCCAAGTGCTGGGATTACAGGCGCATGCCAGCGTGCCCTGCTGGAGTTTTTTTCTTTTCCCTATGTTGTTAAATGTTGTTGAAGGTTTTTCATCCCTTTTAATAATGTATTCTGTACCTAATTTTAAGAAACCACGAAGACTAGCCCCAAAGCTTACTGTCTCGAATGACCAGGAGAGGACTGTGGTAGTTGGTAATCCTGATGAGGTAATTTGGACTGCCCCTTCCTCTTTTGTTTTTTGCTGTGCTAGGGATTCCATCGCACATTCTCGCAACACTCTAGCACTGCCCTTTGTAAAATTTTGAGACGGGATCTTGCTAGTGGCCAGGCTGGCCTCCGGTGCGCCCGTAGCTGGGATTACAGTTGTGAGCTTCCTTGACTAGTTTGCACCTGTTGTGTGTTTGGAAAAGGAAAGGACCAATTTGGGATGAGTGTGGGATTGGAGTGTCATCAATGAATGATATTAAAATTACATGTTTTTAAAGAATGAAAAGCTGTAGGGAATCCATGTATCAGGTCAAACTTGGAAGAGAATTTAATTATAGTAATTATCTCTTTACCCAACTTCTAATTTCTGTGGTGAAAATGTCTATAGAGGTTTCTTCAAGATTTTCTTTGGGGGGGTGTTGGTTCTTTAATTCTGTACTATTAGCACATGTAAATTAAAATAAAGAGCATAAATCAAAATGAAGGGTGAATAGACCTAGTGGCATCTCAGAATTTATTCTGTCAGCAGAAAAGTGCAGTTATTTAAAGTTTTCACTGTAATTTTTATTCTTTGAAATTTTTGTTAAATTTTGAGCAAAATGAAGCAAAAATGAAGGAAAATGTCTACTCTTTTTTTTTTTTTTTTAAATTAAGGATTAATGTCAGGCTGAGGCAGCAGGATCACAAATTGGAGTCCTGCTTTAACAATTTAGTAACTTAGAAGTACCTGAGACCCCGTTTTTTAAAAACAAAACAAAACAAAAAAGGCTGGGAATGTGTTCAAGTCCTGAGGTCAGTCCCAGGCACTCACACAAAAGGATGAGCTTGTCAATACAGATTTACCCTCTGGTGCCTTGTACTAAGTTGACATTTAAAAAGTATTTCTTTTGACTTTATAATTTAGAGATGGAGTTAAGTTTTCTTCATTAGTGGATATGATATAGAGGGAATATAAGTATTTTAGTAACAGCCGGGCAAATACTGGAAACAGTAAGTTGCATGTAGGTATAAGAATGGACTGTTGAGTCTTCAAAATAATAGTAATTCAGGTTTGGTATTTTGGTGATTATCAGTTGCAAGTCAAAAGCAAAAATCAAATCAACAAAAATCACATAAGTAGATTTTTGACAGTTAGATACCTGAGCACTCAGAATTAATATTTTTGCTAATGCTATGCAATAGCATTATTGATATTCTTCTAAAAATGTAAAAAAAGTTTCTGTGAAAGATTATTCACACTGTGGGATAAGATCTCAGTTTAAAAATTACTGTTTGGTTCTAGAACAAAACTAGATTATGAAATGAGTTTAGGAAAGCTGTATATAAGTTCCCAAGTATCAGAATTTGTATATTTTATGTACAGGGGTAGCCCTCACTCATGCCAGTAGTTACCTTCTCTAAAATCTTTATGAACACTGGAATTGGAAAGTACAGGATGATCACCCTGAGAGCCTCTAGTCACAGCTTTTTTTTTTTTTTTTTCCTTCAGTACTGGGGATTGAACTGAGGGCCTTGAACATGTTAGTGAAGTGTTCTATCACAGAGCTATATCCACAGCTATAGTCACAGCTTCCCCCCCCCCTTTTTTTTTTTGGACACAGGGTTTTACTATGCAGTTCAGTCTGGTCTTGACCTCACTTGACCTCATGCTGGCCTCCAACTCACTGTGATCCTCCTGCCTCAGGCCCCCTGCTCCAGCGTTGGGATTACAGGCATGCGCCACCACGCCCTGCTAGTCACAGCATTTTTGATGAGTCTATGATAACTTATTTTATATGTGTTTCTGTTTATTTAAAAACATATAATATGCATTGTTGATTAATTCACATTCATTTCATGGGCCAGCAGTATTATAACTTACAACTAAATAAAATTTAGCATGAATTTTCTCTATAAGGTATTTCATAGTCATCTTGCAATTAGAAACACTTGCCAGCACATAAACCTTGGCCATTTTAAAAACAAAATCACCAGCCAAAAGTACAAAATACAGATGAGCCATCGTGCTAAATAGTCTGCGAAAAGGACACTTGTTTACAGAATTTGGGCTAAAGCAAGAAGGTACAGCATACCTTGGTTCCACCTTGGCTGGGAATGCATGAGTCAGTAGCTCAATGAGATAGCTCACTAGCATGTGTGAGGCTCCAGCACTGCTAAATAAACAAATACATTAAAAAGTTAATACTTCCTGGCATATTTAAGTTTCATAATTGAAAATGTCAGATTAACACAACATTATATTTGCTATGGTGATCATAATTGCCAGTGATGGTGACAATAGTTTATAGCGATACTGTATGGGTTTATAGAAACTCATCAAACTTGAACTAAGACAAGTTTCTTATTTTCTAGGTGCAAACAGCTGCACAGCAAGTGGCAGAGGATAAATTTGTTTTTGACTTGCCTGATTATGAAAATATCAACCATGTTGTGGTTTTTATGCTGGGAACAATCCCGTTTCCTGAGGGAATGGGAGGATCTGTCTACTTTTCCTATCCTGATTCAAATGGAATGCCAGTATGGCAACTCCTAGGATTTGTCACAAATGGGAAACCAAGTGCCATCTTCAAAATTTCAGGTCTTAAATCTGGTAAGAATAATAATAATTGAATAATTAAACCTTTTCTTAAATAACATGAAAGAAATATGGCTTTTAAACCATTATATTTTTCTGGTTGCTAAAATAGTGCATAACATGTTTTGAAAAGCAGATGAAACAGAAACATTTGAATAATAGTAAGTAAAAGGCTTCTTTGACTTCTTCATTCCTTCCCTCTTCCCCTGAAACCTGAAAACAACCACTCAGTATTGTTCTCTTCAGGTTTTTCTGAATTAGTTGGTGTTTTCATAAATAGTGAAAGGAGTCTCTCATAACTTGTAATATTCATATCTATTTTTTAAATGAATAGATAAACCAGGTGAATTGTACAGGAAGTAGAATTGGAGCAAACTGTACAGGAAGTAGAACTGGAGTGAATCTTTTCTTTCATTAAGATTTTTGAGCTACAGCGGCAAAAGCGCCTGCCTTGCAAGCGCAAGGTCGTGAGTTCGGTTCCTGGTACCGGAGAAAAAAAAACAAACAAAAAAAAAAGATTTTTGAGCTAGGCAATGTAGTGCATGCCTGTTATCCCCGCTTCCCTGGAGGCTGAGGCAGAAGGATCACAGATTTGAGCCTAGCCTGGTTAATTTAGCAAGACCCTCTCTCAGTGCGAAGGCTTTGGATTCAATTTCCAGTACTTTGCGTAAATAACGTAAGTAAATAAATAGATTTTGAACTCTCAATTTGATTTCTCCAGTTCTTATTTTGGTTCTGTTGACACTGCAAGGATATAATTCTCTTTTTTTTTTTTTTTTTTTTTTTTGGGTACTGGGAATCGAACTCAGGGCCTTGCGCTTGCCGGGCAGGCACTTATCCCACTGAGCTATATCCCTACCCCCCTGCAAGGATATGATTCTTGCTTTGATACTTAAGATACTTTGTGAAGAAATTTGAGAATGAAGTTAGATAGGTGCCATTTACTCCTGTTGAATGTCTGGCTTGCTCAAATCTAGATGAAGACATGTATGAAAACTCTTAAAGTATAGGTCTGTATTATTATAGAAATTGTTGATGAAATTTAAGGAAAGACTATATTTAGGGAGCAGGTAAGTGACTTGTTTATGTGGGTATCTACTGTGGGAATTTAAAGATACTGATTAAGTTCTTGCCGAAATAACTCATTCTTAGAGAAGTTGCTTCTGTAGACCAGTAATTAGAACAGCAAAAGTAATAGTAGGTGTTTGTGCAAATTGCTGAAGGAGAGTAGAAAGATGAGCAATTTCCTTATAGGTGAGTTGTGGGAAGTTACTGGCACCCTTAGGGAGACAAGTAGGACTTTGTCAGGCTTAGGAGAGACCTATTGGGCATTTGTTTCTAGGTGTGTATGATAGGAGTTGAAGGCAAAACTTGAAGGCATGGTGTGCTCCGAATGGCACAAGGCAGAGTATATGAGAAGGATAGAGATGACTCATGAAAAGGTGTATGTATACTGACTTATTTGGAATTTAAGTAATTTTTAACATGTTTAGGACATAGACCTCTTTGATAGTATGATAAAAAGTTAATGAGCCATAATGGAAACACTTGAGAACTTACTAAACAAAACTGACTGAAGAATAAATTGAGGGCTAGGGATTTAGCTCGGTGCACAGTGCCTGCCTGGCAAGGGTGAGGTCCGGAGTTTGATTTCTGATACTCCCGCCAAAAAAGAATAAATTGACATTCTGAATAGATATACTATCAATAAAGAAATTCAAATCAATAATTAGAATTTTTATATCTAGTTACAGAAAATAGTTACAAAGTAAATTGAGGGGTTGGGGCTATAGATCAGCGTACAGCACCTGCCTGGCAAGTGCAAGGTCCTGAATTTGATTCCCGGCACCAAAAACAGCAACAACAACAAAACAACAAAAATAAATTGAATTGATATCTTACTATTAAAGACTTTTCATTGTAAAAAGTTCACATATATATAAAATCAGACCAAATGGAATGTTACACTCATCACCCAGCTTCAAAAATGGCCAATTTACAGATGTTATTTCACTGAGATTCTCAATTTTAAAAAAACTAGGACCTGGCATATAGCTCAGTGGCACAGCACCTGCCTGGCAAGCACAAGGTCCTGAGTTTGATTCCCAGTACCAAAAAACAAAAACAAAGAAAACTATACTACTATCACACCTAAAACCAAACAATAAGTCTTAATATCAATTTGAACATCTGTGATCAGTATCCATATTTCCAGTGGTCTCAAAAGCTTTATGTTTATATAGTTTTAACATCCATTACAGTCCTTACATTTCAGTTGGTTGATAGATTTCTCAAATATCTCATAAAAATCAAAGGTTTAATATATTCCCTTCCTAGTAAATTAGTTGAATTTAGAGATTTGGTCACATTTTGTTTGAGTTGATTTTTAAAAATGTTTTTGTCAGAATTGTAACAGGAGATCATGTATTCTTTCATCAGAAACATACATAGTTAGCTCTCTTTTTTGTGACATTAGCCATTTATAGGCAGTACCTTTATTAATAATTCAGTAGGGGTTCAAAATGATGATGTTCTAGTTTTGTCATTTCATTGCTTCATTGTAACGAGAAACATGCTACTATATATCTGTCTCAGTTTCAAGAGAGAATTAAAGGAAACGGCAGGTTAAATACTCAGTTCTTTCCTTTTGTAGATGAGTGTTCAAAACGTAAGTTGATTTTCCTCTGGCATAAGATTCTCTAACAAGGTAATTCAATGAAAGTTCTTTTAAAAAAAAGAAATATGAAATGATGGATGTATGTGCATTTGCTTTATATCTGATGTATTTTAAGCAATCACACACCATTGAAATTCTTAAGACCCAATTTCAGTTTTTCAGTTTGCTTTTTAAGCCAGATAATCATATTTCATGGTTTTTATCTTAAATTCTCCAAAGAAAATTTACGTTGTTATTAGGAAGATTTAATAGCTTTATTGGAATATAATTGATGCGTAGTAAATTGCACATATTTAAAGTACAGAGTTTGCTAACTTTTGCTGTTTCTTAACGCTTGTGGAACTGTCACCACAGTCAAAATAATGGACATATACCCTGCCCCTAAAAGTTTACTGGTTTGCCTTTGTAATCTCTCTTATGTACTCCCACACCTTTGGCAACTACTGACCTATTTTCTGTCCTTATAAAATAGTTTGTATTTTCTAGAATTTTATATAAATGAAATCATGTGATATATACTTTTACCTGGTTTCATAATTTATATTATAATTAATTTAATCATGTTGTATATTAGTAGTTCATGCCTTTTTATTGCTAGGTAGCAGTCCATTGTATATATATATATTGCAATTTATTCACCTGGTGACAAACGATTGGATTATTTCTAGGGTTTGGCTTACAAAGATAAAGCTACTGTGAACATTTGTGTGCAATTCTTTGTGTGGACATATACTTTAATTTCTCTTGCATACATATGGAAGAGTGGAAAGGCTAGATCGTATGGTACTTAGATACTTTACTTTTTAAGAAACTACCAAACTATTTTCCAGTATAATTGACCTGTTTTATGTTTCAACTATCAGTGTATGAAAAGTTCTAGTTCCTTTACATTTTTGTCAACATTTGGTGTGGTCACTTTTAGCTATTTTAGTATCATTTTAGTGTAGTGGTGTCTTATCTTACATTTCTCTAGTGATATTGAGCATTTTTCATGTGCCTTTTGCTTTCTCTGTACCTTCTTTGGTGAGTGTGTGTTCAGATATTTTGCCTTTTTTTTTTACATGGGTTATTTTCTTAATTTTTAATTTTGAGACTTCTGCATACATACATTTTTGATATAAGTTCTTTATCAGATGCATGACTTTAAATACTTTTTTTTCCAGTCTTTGGCTGGTCTTTTTCTTATCTTTTATTACTCTACAAGTTTCTAATTTTTATGAAGTATAAATTTCTGCTTTGTAATTTTGTGGATTGTGCTTTTACTGTGGTAACTAAGAAATCTTTGCTAACTCCAAGTTACAAGAATTTTCTCTTGGAAGTTTTATGGTTATAGGTTTTACATTTATATCTGGGATCTAATTTGAATTAAATTTTATATGTATTGCAAAGTATCTGTCTTGGCAAATGGATATGCAGTGGTTCTAGCAGCACAGCTGGTTTAAAAGAAAGTCATGAACACATTTTCCTGTGAATGTCAGCATGTTCACTTGATATTCACTAGGGAACTCTTAAGCTGCTCTGTTTTAAAGTGAAATATAAACATACATGAGTACTTATGTATTTATTTTAAGAGGAAAGAAATGTAAAAAATTGTTTTATAGTTTATTTTTTTAAATAAAACTCTAGTTGGAAAATGATGGATTGGATAGACTTATTTTGTAGCCAGACTCATGTGCAGTGATTAAGGGGAATATATTAGAGTCCTGGTCACTAGCCAGTAGACCAGAACACATTGGTTGTTTTTTGATTCATACTAATTAAATTGTCAGTGTAAATGTATGTACTTTTGCTTGTCTTTGCTACAATTTTGCCAGCATTTTGAGCTTCGAATAGGGGTCACAATATCCCTTTTTCTTTTATGATCAACACTGCATTCCCTGAAGGAGATGCTTTGAGAACAGTGAAAAGTGCTTTCTCTTGTCCTTTTTGCATTGCCTTTGACTGTCTTCCCTTTCCTCTTGTGACATCTAAGAGGTTGGGGAGGCACTCTAGGGTCATATGAACCTAGACATTTCCTTATTGTGTTATTTCATCGAAACCTGGAGAAAATTCAGCGATTAAAAGTGAGTCAATCAAATTACTGTAACTAAAATTTTAGGAATAATATTACAGTGAGAATTTTTTTTTGTTGGTTTAGATAAAACATTCTAAAATCTAATCTCAGAGTAATACTTTATCTAGTATGGGAAGATTGTTTTTTTCCATTATGGTAATAAGATAAGTTATTCTGCTTTTTAAAAGAGTTTCTAATAATTTTCATTATAATATGGCTATTGCTTGTTTTATCCACAAAAACAAATTGTCAAGGCAGCATTTGTGATGATAAAGCACAATGCTTTATTAGAAACTTAAAAGAGTTTAAAATATTTAGACAGTGCTTTTAAAATGTTTTGGGCTTTTACTTTTTACAGTGAGTTGTGAAAAGTACTTTTTGTATGTTCGAAGTATTAGAATTCCTCATTTGCATGTAAAAGATTAGACCTGGTATTTGGAGTAGGAAATATTGCATTATTAAAATACAAACATAGCTGGTTGCTGTGGTGCATGCCTGTTATCCCAGCACTCAGGAAGCTGAGGCAAGGCAATCACCATGTGTTCAAGGCCAGCCTGGTCAACATAGTGAGACCCTGTCTCAAAACAAAACACATAGATGGGGTTGTAATAGATTTTGCTTTTTCAACCTTTGAGGTACTCTTTCAAGCATAGGGGTTTAAGCTTGATTATATTGACAAGGCCTAGCTAATGAGCACATCAGGACAATTGTGACTGAATCTGTTCTTAGAACCTCAATCTTTTGGGTAATGTTTTTTTTTTTTCTCTTTGAGATAGGGTCTCGCTATGCAGTTCAGGCTGGCCTTGAGCTCACTTTACAGTCCAGGCTGGTCTCAAACTCTCAATGACCTTCCTGCCTCAGCCTCCTGAGTGCTGGGATTATAGGCATGCACCGCCACATCCGGCAGAACCTCAATCTTTTAAGTGGAATGTTTAGTACATTACTGCTTTAGGTTATCTGTATGGTTCCTTTATCTTTTGTTTTCTTTTTTTCTCTCTCTGTTTTGGCATTCTTTTGAATTGAGTATTTTTAAATTTTACATATCTTCATTTTTTAAGGTATAGTCCTCTCAATTTTTAGTGGTTCCTCCAGGGCTTATAATATGCATTGTTAACTTTGTACAGTATTATCTGAGTTAATATTACAGAAGTAAACATTTCTAGTTGACAGTTATAAAATCAAATTTGTTAATTTCTGTAGATTCTTATCTTGTTTTTCTTGGTCAGTCCTCTTAATGAAATTCTGAATGTAATGACAAGAATTTTAGGGCAAGCACCAATTTTGGTATTTTATTTTGAATTAAAGGTACTAAAGTTGATGCTTTTGATAGCCATGCAAAAAGCTCTGTATGGATACTCTACATATTTTCCCCAAATTGGAATTTCCACACCTTTCAGAGTTGAACAGTAGAGGCAAAATGGTTATTTACTCACTTTTGTTTCAACATAATTTGATTCAGAGAAGTGTTTTTATGATCATGTCCAGGTTGTCCTGAGAATTTTCTCAATGGACTTCATCTTTAATTTTCTCAATGAAGTCTAATGGTCTGCTTTTTCTTTCTTTCTTTCTTTCTTTCTTTCTTTCTTTCTTTCTTTCTTTCTTTCTTTCTTTCTTCTCTTTCTTTCTTCTCTTTCTTCTCTTTCTTCTCTTCTCTTTCTTCTCTTCTCTTTCTTCTCTTTCTTCTCTTCTTTCTTTCTTTCTTCTTTGTTTTTTTTGAGACAGAGTCTCGCTGTGTAGCTCAGGCTGGCCTTGAACTTACTATGTAGCCCAGGCTGGCCTTGATCTCACAGTGATCCTCCTGCCTCAGCCTCCCAAGTGCTGGGATTACAGGTATGAGCCACCATGTGGGGCCTTGTGCTTTTCTGATGTGTGACTATTTCATTAACATAAAAGAATCCTTTAATTAGAATTGAAAATCTATTTTCCACACATACTAAGTATTTCTGTTTTTGTATTTGTACTGTCCAGTTCTTTTTGAACGTTTTTTTTTCCTTAAAATGTCTTATTAGGGTTCTCTAAGTGGTATCTAGTCTTAGTAGTATTACATTGTATGAATCTTAAGAAAACTTGACACTGCTTTCTGCATTCAGATAGTGCACTGAATACTGGTTTCTAATTGTAAAAACTTCTACATCTGTGAAAGCCTATAACAACTATGAAAAATGAAATCCCATGTAAGGTCAACTTTAAGAAGTTTTAGTCCATGATATATCAGGGACGTGAGTATAATAATATCCTTTAAATTATGGTTTAAATTGATTTTTGAATTTAGAAGAAGAAAGCAGGTTCTTTTATCAAAAATAAGTAACTGAAAATACGTAGGTATAAATGTGCATATTTCCATGCATTTCTTTGGTAGAGATAAATATTTACAAATATCCGATATACTATTTAAATACTTTTTGTCAAAGATAAATATTTACAGATAATCATATAGTATTTCAAGAGTTTGTTTAAGCCACATGCACATACTCTTTCATACACACAAAGTTCAATTTAAAACTTTCCTTTTCTCTGTAGGTTAACTATTTGTAAAGTGTTTCAAGAGACATGCAGGAAATGGTTCAGTGCCTCAGTCAGGGAGAATTCCAGTGACATCTACAGTGGAGAATCATATGGACAGTGGGAAACAGAAGAGGCGGAGATTGGAAGAGCAGGTGGGGGAGTAGGACAGTAGGTCACATGTAAAATATAAAAGCACATAGAGCTTTACAAATACTTTTTATTGTATCTGTAGCACTTTCACATGTGATTATACGTATTAGGAGAATAAATAGTTGTCCAAGTCACCATTTGCATAAACAAAGAGGATATATATTTATATGAAGGATTACTTTAGTAGAGTTTTGAAGAATTTTCTTGCCATAAAAGGCTAACATTTTATGTTTTAGGACTTCAAAGTAAATTAGGCACCTTACAGTTTTACCTTATTTTATTTTGGTCAGGCCTGTATTGTGAGATACTGTTAGTTTGGAATTAAATTTTTAAACTGTCAGTTCTGATAAATTTTTTTCCCATGGGGAACTAAAGAAAACTTTATTTTGAAAAAAATTTAGTTTTTTTCAAAACTTACACTTGGATTGTAAGTGTAGTACAAAGAATTCATAATATTGGTTTTTCATATTCATCACCTTTTGCCAATATTTTATTTACCATTCTATGGAAATACATGATTTTTATTCTTTTGAAACTTTGTAAGTTGTAGGGGTCATTTCCTTTTATTCCTACATACTTCAGCTTATATTTTCTACATCAGCAATATTCTCAAATAACCACAGTATAACAATCAGATTCAACAATGTGAACAGAATTCCCATTTTTAAAAAGTTTTTTATGAGTATATAAAAAACTGGGACAGTATATGTTTGGACTTAGTGTGTGTTTGCAGTACATAATACATTCGTTGTATTCATTGTGGGGTACTGGTACATATGTATTTATTACACCTTGGTCCTTTTTACTTCCCCTCCCCGTCTCATCCCTTCCATCTCTTCCAGTCCCTTTCCACCTCACTGTGAATGTGAGTAGAGTTCTCTATCTGTTGTACAGTCTGCATTAAAATTTTGCCAGCTATCTCTCCACCCTGTGCCCCTAATTTAGGATTCAGTCAGGATTATGCATTGGACTAGCTGTTACACTTCAGTCTTTAATCTGGCACAGTTGCGTAGCTTTGTCTTTCTTAATAGTGATATTAAGCCATGGAAAGACTTTAGCACTGAAGGATAATTTTTTAAAAATATTAAAATTAGGGTTTTTATAAATCATAATTTGAATTTCCTCTTTATAATTCTTCTTTTTTTTGTACTTGTGCCACATTTTTATGTTATTGTTTTTAACTTCATATGGCATTTATGTTCTGCTCATTTTGTCCAGCTCAGTTGCCAGAAAGAAACTAATTTGTTTTCATTTTAAAATAGGGCTTAGCTTGTTAAAAGGATTAGGAAGGGCAACAAAAACTCAAGATGCTACTGTTGATCTATTCATGTGAAGTACAGCTGTTGAGCCAGAATGGGAACTTCTTATTTCTCATTTTTTTTATTTCTTAATGGCCTCATAATGAAGTAAGGAATAAAAAGCAAGAGTTCATACCATAGAGTTTAATATTAACAGGAAGAATAATGAACTAGAATGAGCTTGAACTTTGGAGGCTCATAGAAGTGTTTTAAATCTTAATGGTACTCATTACTGGATTTGTCTCCCTGCCTCCTTGGAAATGTGGTCTTGCTGTGTTTTCCAAGTGGATTCCTGGGTCAAGAAATCTTTCTGCCTCAGCCTTTTGAGTAGCTGGTACTACAGGTGTGTGCCACTGTGCCAGGCTATTGGTGTGTACTCTGGACCAAGATATTTAAGCTTTAGAGGGGAATTCAGTAAGATGGAGATGATATAAGCATTACAGAGAATGTATACAAAATGCATGATAGTGCCTGACACATAGTTGGTTCTCAGTAAATGATTGGTCATTTTTCTAAAATCATAGAATGTCAGTGTTAGATGTAATACTAGAAATCACCCCAATAAGTAAACTAAGTCGGGACAAATAAGTGATTTACTTGCCCCCATGAGAGTTAAAACTTAAGAGTAGGGATTGTTTGTGTCTTTGTACTCTGTAGAGTGCAGTGATGAACTTTAGATATTTCTTTAAGTACATTTCAGACATGCAAATTCAGATATGTAACAGTGTCAGATATGCAACCATTTTTATCTGGTTTAAAATACTTTAAATAAAGTTTTTAGAGTAACCTCACTCTTGGAGCATGCATTAGTAAAACATGTAATTTCAACCTTGTCAAGCTACCAGTAAAACCTGAAGCAGAGGTTTTGGAAAGGTCTGTTTGATTTCTGAATTTTTATGGTCGGTGCTAAGAATGCTGTCACACAGGCATAAGATGTTTCAGTGTAGCTCTGTAGCATATGGGATCATACATTCTGTTGCGTGGTGAGTCGTTTTCCTTTGCTGTAATTGTTTTCCTTAGTCTTTCTGCCTTTGGTGCTGTGTATAGCTACAATATCTTAACCTGTGGACATTTAGTTTTTTAGCATCTCTTTTGAGCACTTATTAGAAAGATTGATATTTCATTTCATGTGTTTTTTTTTTCTTTTTTAGAAGACTTCCAAAGAAGAGAGAGAATATTTATTTATGTATTTTTTTTTTTTTTTT
>NW_004955414.1:6628215-6642824 GCF_000276665.1 Chinchilla lanigera | reverse complement strand
TTTTTTTTGGTTTTTCTCCGGTACCAGGAACCAAACTCATGACCTTGCGCTTGCCAGGCAGGCGCTTTTGCCACTGAGCTAAATCCCCAGCCCCTATTTATGTATTTTTAATAGATAAAAAATCCTCATCTTACTTTGCAATTACCATTTGTGTTCACTGCATCAGTTTTTAAATCTAAGATGAGAATCAGGATGTTAGTAATACTATTTTTCCTGTATCTTGAAATATTTTATTTCAACCAGGAAATTATTTTATTATTATTCATCAGTTATTCTCATTTATGTTAAAAGGAATAGGGCCAAAACAGTAAGAAAAGTGGAAGAATGATGAAATTTCCTAGGGCAGAGGTTAGCAGACATTTTTAAGAATGGTCAGATAGTAAATATTTTTAAGACTTTGCAGGCTTCAAATGGTCTCTGTGGCATCTTATTCTTTAAACAACTCTGTGTGTGTGTTAACTGAGGTTTGACTCCAGGGGCTTCTCACTGAGCTGTAGAAGGCACACTAGTAATACCAGCACACTGGGAGGCTAAGGCAGGGAGATCACAACTTTTAGAGCCCAGCCTAGGCAATTTAGTGACTTCATGAGACCCTGTCTTAAAATAAAAAAGGGTTGGGGCTATAGCTCAGTGTGAAGACTCTGGGTTCAGTTCCCAGTATCCGAAAACAACATCAACAACAAAAAGTCTCTTTAAAAACTTAAAACCCATTCTTAGCTCCCAGGTCATACAGAAGTTGGTTGTGGGCCAGATTTGGCCTGTGGACCTTTATTTGTTGTTGCATTAACTTACAATTTTTGTATTACACTGCTCAAAGGACTGTGTCATCTTTCTTGAAATTTGAAAGAGGACATCTTTGTGGTCTGCTTTTAGCTTTTATTAAAACACTATGGAATTTACACTTTCTTCTTAATGGTAAAGAAGTTGATAGGAAATCATTAGGCATATCAGAAAGCAAATACAAAAAGGTATTCTAGACTGAATGGTGGTGAAATTGCTCATAAAAGCAAAATGTCAGATTATGAATCTTTACGTGATGATTACCTCTGAATTTTCTTAACAAAATAATTAATGATTGAACAGTACATTTGAAAGGACCAAAAGAAAATACGATATTTTACTTAGTTATTTAGGAAAAAAGAATTATTACAGTATTTTGTAACATCTTCAACTGGTAGGAAAAGGATGGGTGCTGGTATTCCTTTATCTCATATTTGTGCTTCAGATTTGAGTAGATGTGGTTTGTAAGTAGACAGATGCTGAGTGGATGTGTACACAAAGGTGACTAGAAGGAAATAAGTGTAGGAATGAGAAAAATCACTGGGTTGAATGTTTGTCAATATAAAAATGTTTTGCAAGTTAGGGATCACATAAGATGAGCATCCTTAGTTCAACAAATTACAAGCCATTAATAGCAGGTTTCAAAATGTCCCACTTCCAGGTATTGCATTTTGATAGTGCAGATGCCAGAGGAACAAGAAGTTGCAACCATAAGCTAGAACCTATTAAAAATCTCAAGAGGTTTATAAGATGGACATATACATTCCATGGCATCCTTAATGGTTGAACCGTTGTATTCAGAGAAAATGCCGCATTTCAGCCATATATGTAATTTAAAAATAGGGAACACATAGAAGGAATATCTTTGTTTGCTGTATTTTAAGTACTGACATTCTAGACTTTTTTAGTATCTTTTTCTTGTAGGAATTCTTTCTCTAAATTATACTTTGTGTTAGGCTCTTGACTTACATAGAGGAGGGATACTTTGAGAAAAGTAGCTACAGCATTTACTATTACAATATTGTTGAGAACTTCTAATGTATGTTTTGTTTTTAAAGATTGTGCTAGATATTTTGTTTGCTCTGCTGTTTTTTAATTTTTTGACAATGATCTACAATGTAATTGAACGTGTTCGGATCATGAAATCAATTCAGATCCAAAATAAATACTAAATGTAAATATATATATTATTTTCTAATATTTCTTCCTAGTACTTTATTTTATGGTTTGTAATCAAGGGTCTTTGTATTTGTCGTGTATTAACTACTGTGTCGGGTCTGTTTGAAAGTAAGATTTACTAGTGAGTATCTTTGAAAATACATATTAAAGATTGTTCGAAGACTTTTGTGTCTTTTCCACGCATTTAAGTTGTCCTAGTGCCAGAGAGCTTTAACATGGAAGACAAAGTCAGAATGTTTTCTTATACAGTGAGTCTTAACCAGTTTTACTTGTGCGTTAAAAGATGCAATTCAGAAATGACAAGCCTTTCTGCTTGGGCAGCTCATTCCTATGTGGTTAAAATGAAGGCAGCAGAAGGGTATATTGAACTTCTTTAATTAACGGGGATGATTAGAGCCTGTTAGACAGACAAACAGCATTTTCTGAACTTGACATAATTCTCACTTTGAAATAAAGTGATGGGACAAGGAACTCCAAATCTATCCCCTTATAAAACCTACAAAATAGGGCTAGGGATTTAGCTTAGCAGCACAGCGCCTGCCTGGCAAGTGCAAGGTCGTGAGTTCGATTCCTGGTACTGGAAAACAAACAAACAAACAAAAAACCTACAAAATAACTGCCCCAAACTGTCAGAATCAGCTTTTTTCAGAACTCTAGCAACTAACCAAAAACTTAAGCAGTCAGAGAACATTTAATCAAGAAAAACCATGGCAACTCAGTCAGAACATTTACCTTTGTGGCATTTTAACCTAACTCTAGTATTCCTTATTCCTCAGCTCAGTGGTAGCCTTTACTCAGCAGGCTCCAATTTTGGTATTGGTTCAGAGAGCAAAATTAACCTTATTCACAAAGAATTTTAATTACTTGTTTTAGTCTGTGTGGTGTTTCCTGGAAGACTACCTCAAAAGTTTTGTCTTTATCTCTTCCAACTAGGAACTTTTCTAGTGCTAAAGTGACTAACTGGGGGGTGTTTGTCAAAATGTATTTACAAGTCCGGTGTGATGGTGCATGCCTGTAAGCCTTGGGTTACTAGGTCATTAAGATAGCACCCTTGTAAATGGAATTGTTGCCCCTACAAAAGGGTGATGAGAGTTCTTTCACCTTTCTGCCATGCGAGGGCACAGTGAAAAGGCACTGTCTGGCGGAAAGATGGCTCTTTCCAGATCCCATATTTGTGAATGCCTTGATTGCCTCCAGCATGGTGAAGAATAAACAGCTCAGATGCTGCCAAGTTGGTGGCATGTTTTTTTAATCATAGCCTATAAAGACTGAGACAGTGTTTGAAAAAATAATACCCAGAAACATCCTGAATTTGATGAAAGACTTTACACATTTAAGTTCAGCAAACTCCAAGTAGGATAAACTTCACACCAAGATGTTTCATAATAGATCTTAAAAGTAAAGAGAATCTTGAAAGCATCAATAGAAGTAATTTATCACATAAAGGGTCCTTATAGTTGATTCCTCATTAGAAACTATGAAATGCA
The DNA here is from genome assembly GCF_000276665.1 of Chinchilla lanigera. Classification (NCBI taxonomy): domain Eukaryota; kingdom Metazoa; phylum Chordata; class Mammalia; order Rodentia; family Chinchillidae; genus Chinchilla; species Chinchilla lanigera. The sequence goes on along the minus strand of NW_004955414.1, from coordinate 6,639,378 downwards.
GAAGGAAAAAAGATGTCAAGAATTTTCTGTATTCAGCAAAAGTATTTTTCAGAAATGCAGGAGAAATGAAGACAAAAACTGATGTAAACAAAAATAGATGATTGTTAGCAGACAGAAATGCTAAACCTCCTAGGGATTAAATAAAGACATAATTCAAAATCATATGGAGATGGGAGCTGGCACGGAAGGTGGTAGGTCAGGTGTATACTCAGTGATACACTCTGAACAAAGGGGAAATTACTAAACATTTTTCTTGAATACAAATTTCTGTATCATCTATTTCATAACATTGAGTATTGGGTGGGGTGGTCCGTGGCATTTAGTTAATACCCCATATTGTTTATTGGTGGAATGGCAATCTCAAGATCTTTCTATAATGGAATAATCAGAGAATAGTAAGGCTTTCTAAAATAGTTTTCCTCAACTTTTCCCAGCACTGTCTTTAATTCTCATTTTTCTTTCCTGTTAACTATTTTTAACTTTAGTATTTTTTAGTTGCTTTTAGAAAAACAGCTATTTTTCTTGTGGGAAGCTTTTAACTCTTACTCTGCAGTAATACAATAAACACTTGATCTTAGCCAAAAGGCTGAGAACCAATGCATTAATATGATAAAAACAAGCCATTTGCATTTATCTGAACAGAGACAAACTTTTTTGGGGGGTGCTGCGGATCAAACCCAGAGCCTTGTGCATGCAAGGCAAGAGCTCTACCACTGAGCCTCATCCCCAGCCCAAGACAAACTTACGTCGAAGAAAATTTAGAACATAGGCTCTTTACATATTTATGGAGCTATTTTTATGAATACAAGTTAAATTTGAAATATGTGGCACGTGTTAATTTCTTTCAGGAGAAGGAAGCCAACACCCTTTCGGAGCTATGAATATTGTCCGAACTCCATCCGTTGCTCAGATTGGAATTTCAGTGGAATTACTGGACAGTCTGGCTCAGCAGACTCCGGTAGGCAGTGCTGCTGTATCTTCAGTTGACTCTTTCACCCAGGTAATATGATACACACTGCATTCATTTCTTGTTTTCTGCTTGCTTTATTGTTATAATTATGTAAATAAGGTGATACTTTGATACAAACATTACATTGTGAAATGATTGGATCAAGCTTGTTAACATGTTCATCATCTCACATACTTTTTTTGGGGTGGTGAGAACATTTAAGATCTACTCTTTTAGCAAATATCAAGTATATAATACATTATTTCTAAGTATAATTTCTATGCTGTACAAAAACTTTACTTTCTTTGAGCCGTATCTCCGTATATCTTCCCCCTACAACCCTCAGGCCTTGATAGCCGTCACCATCCTGCTCTGCTCTTACTAGTTTATCTTTTTAGGTTCCACATTTAATTGTGTTTATACAATACTGTATTTGTCTTTCTGTGGTTTGTTTCACTTAGCATAATATCAAGAGGGAAAAATTTAATGATGTTAGAGAGAGTAGAGCATTACTAAAGCAGTATCTTTTTTTCCTCTTAGCGATGGCAATCATCAAACTTTAAACCTGGTAAATGCTACACAAACGCTGTGCCGCTTAACTAAACTCTTAAAGCTGTATCCCTGAGTAGAGGACAGGAGCATATGTGGAGGTGTTCACCTGAGCTAGGATAGTGCACTGTATGTATAAGGTACAGGAGATTGGTAGAAGTGGCGACAACTTGTGTGGGTTCTCTCCTGATTCCAGCAGCAGAAAAGCAGGAATTGGTAACTTACATTAAAAGGGCAGTGAAATATGTGCTCCAGGAGTAAGAGAGTGAATGTACTAGGGTACATTTATAGGTGGGTTTTCTGGTCAGCACCATAGACATATGTTTCTGTGTTATGAATTTAAAGTCAGATATGTCACATGGTCTCTTGAAAATAGACTGAATTAAAAATGACAGAGTCTGAGTCTCAAAAATACTATTTTCAGGGTCTGAGAGTGTAGCTCAGTAGTAAAGAGCCTGTTTAACATTTGCAAAATCCTGGGTTCAATCTCCAGCACTAATTTTAAAAAATAATTTAAAAAAATAAACTAAAAAGGCAAACTTTGAAGCAAGACTTTAATATTCTACTTAGTATTTTTAAAGTGTCTGGAAAGTATACCCCCAAATGGTGAATTATCCCTGGAGAAAGGTAAAAAGACTTTTATTATATATATTTATTAATTAAATTTTGAGCTGCTTCATTGCATATGTATTTTTAATAAAATCTTTTATATACATAGAAAGTATAGAAACTAACAATATTTCACAAATATTTATTATGTACCTTCTCTGTGCCATACATTTTCTAAGCACAAATAGATATAAAGAAGTAGATGAATAAGTAACACTGTCATAAATTCTCTTTGTGGTGAGTGCATGCAAAGACTTCCAAGGACTTCTGCCTGAATTTTTTTTTGTGCTGGGAATTGAACCCAGAGTTTTGTGTGGCTGCTAAGCATGTGGTCTATCCCAAGACGTTAGTATTAATTTTTAAAAAGAAGAAATAAAGAATTAAAGGCATGTCCCATTACTGTTTGCTTTTTTTATCCCTTTTTACTTCCTAAGTAGCTATTCCTCTCAATTTATAGAGATCTTTCCTATCCATATTTTAGTACTTGTGTAATACATTTGTGTTTAAGTTTAAATGTGTTTCTAATTTAACTTCTTAGTTACTCTTATTTCATTTAAATTTTTATCAGTGTAGTACATGTACTTGTTTTACAAAGATGACTAGTTATACCCTCGCACTCCTGTTCTGCTTCATAGGAGCAATCACTTTCAACCACATCCTTTCTGTGGCGGGGGGGTGTTACTTTCTTGAATCAGATACAGCTTACTTAAAAGTCTGTCACTGACTTTTGGTATAGAGGTTTTCCATTGCATTACCAGAATGAAACGGTGACTTTGCCTCTCTCCCTTGTTATTACGTGCACACATGTGTATGGCATAGTACACACACACACACACACACACACACACACACACACACACACACACTTTCCCAGTATAGAATTTTCTTAAATTAAAATTCACAAAAAAAGATTCAGAGTTTTTAATACTATTACTGGGTAAATAATTTCAGAATTGAGCCATGCATAGTACAATGATTATGTTTATTTTCTTGTATAACTTTTCATTTTTTTCTCAGGAATAAATGCTCCATTTTTTTTCTTTTGCACAGATTTGTTTCTAGTCCTAGTTTGTGCCCAAATGCTGCTGAATGTAAATTCTCTTTCAGTACATTTAAACAGATCAGTTTTACATTCTAATTCTTAGAATTATCCCACTAAAACTCTCTTTTTTGTTGTTCTGCTGTGGACTAATTATTTTCTGGGTTGTAGAGTGGTTGTATTTAGGGTGTTATTTTCTTTCTTTCTGGAATGACTACAAAAATTCCTTTCCTTTCTGTGTTGAATCCTTTGTCTTCTGGTTCCTTTATTTTTCCTTTTTGATGTACATACAGTATGAGGTATGACTGAAAAATATGAATGTTTAAAATTTTTAAAATTTGCTAAAGACACTCTCATTCTCCTCAAAATGCTACCTTCTTTTCTTCAAACACACTTATCCTATCATTATAGGTACTTTTTTGTGTTGTTCTGTTTTGTTTTTGAGACAGGGTCTCACTGCGTAGTTCAGACTAGCCTTGAACTCACTATATAGCCCAGGCTGGCCTCAAGTTTGTGGTGATCCTCCTGCCTCAGTCTCCTGAGTGCTGGGATTACAGGCATGCGCCGCCATTCCTGGCCTATTGCTACTTCCTGAAGCAGTTCTGGAAGTCCTCGTTTCTGTTTTCATTTGTGTTGTCATGGCTGCCTTGATGTCCTAAATCAGTTAAAAAACCATTTACCTTTCATGGTCATTTTGACTTGGTGAAGAATCAGAAGTTACTTGGTTTCAGATCTGATGAATAAGGTGGATGAGGAAATACCATAATATTTTTACAAACCTGGCTTTCTAAATTAGATTACACTTGATAGTGGCATTCATTTTATTTTTTATCACACCTTGTAAAGGTGTGATAAAAGAGGACTTCAGAATGTGGCAAAAATGATGGAATGTTTGAAAAGATGGGGAGTATTTTGAGAATTGATGGCAATGTGTCTTTTATTGTGATACATTTTTTTTTTTTTTAATTTTAAAGATAAAAGGAGGGAAACATTAACAGACATACAACATTTTACAACATATCACAAGCACAATACAGACAACACAGAGTTACAAACAAAGTGGTAGGGAATTAACAATGGTGGTTGTATTACATATTGATATCTTCGAAGTGGCTTCTCGTGAAAACAGATATAAACATGCAATACTGGTCAACCAAAGACTCATTGACAGTTTCTTTCAGCATAGAAATAGAAGACAGAAGAACAACCATGTTAACTATCCTGTATATACATACATACAAAATTTCTCCTTCTTTCTGTGATACATTTTTTAAAAGGTAAATATTTGCCATATATTTTGATCATCTCTTATATTCTTTCACATTTTAAAAATGAGTATAAATAGTACCATACCATACAACTTGCTGCTGCTAACTCGACATTATTTGTAAGATTTTGCTCTGTTGATGCATGGAATGGATCTAATTTGTTATAATTATTGTACAGTATACTACTATATGAATGAGTCAGTTTCCATATTGATTGATGTTCATACATTCTCACTAATATTTATCAAACCTGAAAATTTCTCCAGACTGATAGGTGAGAATTTGAATTTCATGTTTAATTTGTATTCATTGCTAGTGATGTGGAACATCTTTTCATATTTTATAGAAATTTAACATTTTGTGTAATTTTTTATTGTATTTTGGTAGTTTTTCATTTTAACTTTCTGAAATGATACCTTTTCTGTATTCTGGGTAATAACCCTCTGTATATACATTGTAGTTTTGTCCTGGTATGTTGCTTATCTTTTAATTTGCTCATGGTATCTTGTGTATTCAAACACATTTTTATGTAGATGAATTTGTGGTTTTTTTTCCCCTTCTTGATGTGTGATGTTCTTTTATAAAGTCTTAGGTTTTTTTCATGAGGAACCACTTTGAAGATATCAATATGTAATACAACAAGCATTGTTAATTTCCTACCACTTTGTTTGTAACTCTGTATTGTCTGTATTGTTCTTTTGCTGTTTTGTGAAAGGTTGTCTGTCTGTTCATGTTTTATTTTTAAAATTAAAAAAAAAAATAAAGTCTTAGGTTTTACTTTTTGAATGTTTATGTGTGGTAGGAAAGGAATTTAAGTTAACTTTTTTCCTTTATGGAAAACTAGGGGGCCAAACCCATTCTTTGAACAGTTAGCTTTGTTTTTTCCCCCTGAGTTCTATATCATATTGTCACATATAGGTTTTGTTCTGGCCTCTCTTGTTTCATCTCAGTTCATTGGTCAGTTAAGTTGTAATAGCTGGTAGGCCAAGTTCCTCCTTCTACTCATCAAAATAGGCTAAGTATCCTTAATTTTGTCAGCTTGCTTAGCTTCATGATATAGTATTACTTTGTCAAATTCTGTGGAAAACCTTATTGTAAGTAGCACTGAATATATAGATTTGATTTAGAAAGAATTGGCTCCTCCTCCCCTCCCTCTTCTCTTGTTTCCTCCATCCTTAAACTCTTTGTCAAGAAAAGGAGTTCTTAGAGATCGTTACTGTTTTGGGGGTTGGTTTGTTTGTTTTTTCTTTGAGACTGAGTCTCACTGTGTAGTTCAGGCTAGCCTTGAACTCACTGTGTAGTCTCGGCCAGACTCGAGCTTGTGGCAGTCCTCTTGACACAGCCTCCTGAGTGCTGGGATTGTTTACAGGCATATGCCACCACTCCTGGTGGTTACTGTTTTATATGAGAAAATAGGTTGATTTGAAGAGAGTTGGTTTGAGGATAGGGATACAGATGTGGACATAAAATAAAAAATTGAAAAGAAGCAACCTTCTGTCCATAGAACAACACACTGTGTCACTTTATGACTGCTCTTAATTTTCAACATTAGATTGTTTCAGAACTTAGGGTCCTTAAAACCAGGTTAATGCAAGAGTATTTTTTTTATTAAAAATGCAGAAGTCTAAATGGAATATTTAATACAACCCACTAATCTGTCAATTTTTAAACTTTCCAGTTCACACAAAAGATGCTGGACAACTTCTACAATTTTGCTTCATCATTTGCTGTCTCTCAGGCCCAGATGACACCAAGTCCATCTGAAATGTTCATTCCAGCAAATGTGGTTCTGAAGTGGTATGAGGCGTTTTCTTTCTCAAATATTAAGACTTTTAGTAATTGTATATATATTTTATTTTTGGATGTAGTCCTTCTAAGTTTTGCTCAAAAGTAAAATGTGCACAGGTTATGAGGGAGTTATATGACACTGTGAATCCAAGTGGCTATTGCAGCTATTTCCCTAACTTCTTCATGTTTTTGTTTTAGAGGATTTTGTTTTGTTTTTTTAAAATCAGCAGTTGGGGGATGTTAAGGATATTTTTGTTGAGAAAAGAGTATCATGTAGAGCCCTGGGATATCTTAGGTTTGAGTTTTATCACAAAGTAGCTACATGACAAGCAAATTATTCTCATCTGCTCATCCATGAAATGAGAAAGGAATTTGATTTTTTTCCCTAGGTCCTTTTCTAGCATTCTAATTTGCAGAAGATAAATAGTTATTAAAATTCATATGATATGGGCACTCTAAAAGCTAATCAGAACTGTTCTTATACTTAAACCACTGTCTCGAACTGCTTTTTATCTTTATGTAATTAAACTTCTAGATTAGTTTTTTTACCTTAGTTTTTAAAAAATCATGTAAAATTGTTGTTGAGATAAGTCATTTTATAGATTGTGAAAGATCTTATTTAAATTTTCATATAAATACATGGTTTCTCTTTTCTAGGTATGAAAATTTTCAAAGACGACTAGCACAAAACCCTCTCTTTTGGAAAACATAATTCGAATAAAATAATTTTTAATGGATTTTGAGATTTGTTGTGTTTTAAAGATAAATGACTCCATTTAAAAGCAAGAAGTCAAATGGATCCTGAAGCCTAAATTTGAAAATAGCTTAGGGACTGTGAAACTCATGAAAATATTTACTAAAAATTTAAAAATATTGAAAAATGAAAATATGCTCATTCTTAATGATTTTTTTCCATCATAAGTTTAAAATACTTCTTAAAGTAATCAAATCTATATATTCAGTGCTACTTACAATAAGGTTTTCCACAGAATTTGACAAAGTAATACTATTTCATGAAGCAAACATTTTATTTAGGCTGTCATCATTTTTTACCTAAAAATAAAGCCTAGTCACAATAATATTTAAGGCAGTTGCCTGTATAATTTTTCACAGTTTTCATCGTAGTTTGCTAGAGTAGTTAATGTTAAATCAACATTCCAAAATTGGAAAAATTTTTAAAAACATCAAATACACATTTTTAAATATGAAAAAGTTACTTTTAGGAGTATTTTTTATGGTTAATGAGGTTTTTCAATTAAGAGAGGTTGGTTGTCAGTTTTTATGTCCAGGTGCACTTTTGTTTAATAAAATTGTTATGATTACCAGTACTTTTTTACATTGTTAAAGTTTTGCAAGTTGTATATTTTATTCAAGTTGTTTTCAGTTTCCCCCTAGCCTTCCTTCAGAAAAGAATGGAAGGCTAGACCACTGTCTTCTGGAGTGGTGGTGAACTTGGGTTGTATTGTTCTCTGTGGGTCCTGATTGTGCATCAGTTTTTCAGTGGTCCGTGGTTGACCTGCAGGTCTTGTTAGTGAATTATCACTGTTGAGCTGTGACTTGACAGTGGCTGCACAACAGCATTTAGTGCTCTGCGCAGAAAGCATCAGTCATTTGCAATACAGTTATCAGAAGCAAAATGATTATTCATAGAAGTAGAGTGTGTACCCCACAAATTTAAGACTACTGACCTAGATTACCAAGCTATAAAAACATGTTCTCTTGTCCAGCTAGATCTGTTTTATATAGCCACATAACTACTTACAACCTAGTCAAAATCTGTTCCACCTGTCCATTGTTTTGTTTTGTTTTTTAAATAGAAGTACAACAGGAGGCATTAACTAAACAAAACAGTCCCTTGGCTTGCTATGAGGAATGGAAGATTGTGATTATCCACGACAGTCCTAGGTAGTGAATTTAAACCAGTTTGATGGCCTTCTAGGGCAGATGGTGAGAGTCAAACTTGGACCACCTTTTCTAGCTGTACACAGTAATGTTTTGCACAGTATGAATAAAGAGTCAGTTGTCACTTCTTGGAGCTCTGAAGTTGCCTTTATTTGCTTTATTTTGGAGGTGTCTGTTTCCTCTGGGAAACAGACTGAACAGAAAGTTTTATTTTTTATTTTTTGGTGCTGGGGCTGAACATGGGACCTCAGTCATGGGAAGCATGCACTCCATCACTGTTCTGCACTGTTCTGCAACCCCAAACTATGTTTTGGTTTTTTTTTTTTTTTTTTTTTTTTTTTGAGACAGTTTTTCTATGTTGTCCTCAAACTCCAGGACAGCATAGTGTCCTCCAGGTTGTCTTCAAACTCCAGATTGGTGTTCTTCATTCAGCCTCCTGAATAATGGATTGCATGTATGCACCAGTGCGCCTAGTTCAAGAAAAAAGTTTTAAGTATCTGAAAAATCTCTTAACAATTATTCTCTCCTTTTTTTTGGTTTTGAGACAGGGTCTTACTGTGCAGTTGAGGCTGGCCTGGAACTCATGGCAATCCTCCTGCCTCAGCCTCTCAAGTGCTGGGACTACAACTGCGTGCCACTACACCTAGCCTAACAATTATTCTATCTATACAAATGAAGTTTTTTTAAAAATTAAATAAGTTTATTGGTACATTTTAGATATACATAATGATCACTTGCATCACAGGGAATTTGTGCCTATACATGATATAACTTGATTTTTTTTCCCATTCCCCTCCCTGCCCTTCAATCTGTCTTCCCCTCCTTATTTAGAAAAGCTTTGTTTCCATTTTTTCCCATCTTTTCTCATTTTTCCTTTTCCCTTCCTTTCCCCCTTCCCTCTCTCCAGTTCCCCTTCCCATTTGAACATTTTCTTCCTTTTGACAATATCCATAATACATTTTGGTCCTTATTTACACTTTGAGTTTCTCACACCAGAGAAAAATGTATTTACAAATGTGTGACAAGACAGGTTTTTGTATAGAATGAGGGTGAAGGCCAGGTGTTGATGTAAGTAATTCCTAGTGGGTTACAGAAAATATTGGTATTATAAATGCCATTTATCTTTGATACACCAATCTATGTACTTAGTTATAGTAGCCCAAATTAAGATAGTATATGAAAGAAAGAAAAATGTACTCATAAAAACTTGCATATGAATGCCAATAGAATGATTTATATGAGCACAAAAGTGTAAAATTAACATCTGTCAACCGATGTGTAAAGTGTGGTATATTCACACAATGGAGTATTACTAGCAATAAAACATAATGAAGTACTAATCATGCTGTCACATAGATAAAATCTTGAAAATGTATGCTAAGTGTAAGAAGCCAGTCATGGGCCAGATATATAGCTCAGTGGCATAAGCACCTGCCTGGCAAGCACAGGGTCCTGAGTTTGATTTCTGGTACCAAAAAACAAGTCACAAAAGACCATACATTATGACTCCACTTATATAAAATAACCAGAAAAGATAATTCAGAGACAGAAAGATTAGTGGTTGCTTAGGGGTATTGGGAGTTAGGAGATGACATTAACTACTAATGTGTATGAGGCTTTTATAGGGGATAAAAATACTCTAAAATTTTGAAGTTTGTGCAACTACTAAAAATATGGATGAATTGCATGGCATGTGAATTATATCTTAAAGTTTTTTTAAAAAGGTGGTTGAAAGCAGATATGTATACAAAAATGATGGAAAGAAACAGAAATGCAAAAATTAAAAATTCTTTGACCATTTAGTGATTATAAGGCTAACATGAAAATGTTTTACAACAATATAAAGGCAGTGGTTCTCTCTTCAATTAAATTATAAGCTGTCAGATTTCAATTCATAGTAGCCTCAGAGTGGAATACTTCCACTTAATTGTGTATACAAGAAGAACCAGAAAATAATGATAAATAGAACCTATTAGAGATGCTGAAATCAGTTTACAAATTAGATATCATTATAGATTGGATCTTAAACATCCCCCAAAAGCCTAATTGTTAAAGGGTTGATTGCCAGCCTGTGGCACTTCCGGAAGGAGATGGAACCTGTGGGAAATGGGGCTGGTGGAAGGAAGCTGGGTATCTGGGGATATGCTCTTTCAAAGGATACTGGGACCCTGCCCTTTCTCTTCTGGCCACCATGATGGAAGCAGACCTCATGCACCCAAGCAACAGGGCCAAACAACCATAGATTGAAAACTCTAATTCTGTGAACCAAAATAAACTTTCCTCCTTTTTAGTTTTATAATTTTATCTAAGGTGTTTTGTCCTAATAACAAGAAGTTAGCTCACACATATGTCCTTAACTATTCATCAACTATCACCCATAGTCCTGGAACATGTGTGAGCTAGCTGCTTGTTGTAAGGACAAAATGCCTGAGATAAAAAAATTGGGTGCATATATCATTAAAACAATGAAAATATAGAATACATAGTTATGTTTCTTGCTTAAAATTGCTAATAAGGTTTCTTAATAACCCTTTATTGTTTTGTTCAGTAAGTTTGTAGCAGAAAATGCTCCCCCGCAGCCAGTATACTTCACATTGTTAGTTGCCCAGGTAATACAGATCCAGTTGCTCCTGTGGATCTGGAGCAAACATCTGGTCACTGTGATGCATAGCTGATCACTGGTGCACATCGTATAAACCAATCTCCAATTGACAAGTCATTCTGCCTCTGTAGTTCCTGCTCTCTTATCCAGTATAAGCCCTAGACCACCAGAGATCAGGGCCTAATACTTTGGGAATGATCCCAATCAGTGCGCATTGATGTAAATAAATCTGCCTCCAAATCCTGGGTGTCATTTTGGTATTTCTGCTTGCTGTTGCATCTGGTGCGTCAGCTAGGAAACTGGCAGGGCCAACCTCTTTGTTCACTGGTCATCACCCTCATGGACAGAGCAAGGACTTCTCCAGGTCCCAGTGGGAAGGCATGCCCTCAAGATTTCTCAAGTCCCGAGCCTTGGGCGGGGAGCGCCGGTCTTTGGACCGGCGGCTCACTCCCGGCCT
>NW_004955414.1:6621505-6626115 GCF_000276665.1 Chinchilla lanigera | reverse complement strand
TTTCTCAAGTCCCCTTGGGCGTCTGGAGGAGAATTCCTGGCTCCCAGCTTGAGCAGGTCCATTGGAACTCAAAGGAAGGAGAATGCAATCTGTCTGCCTGCCTGCCTAATTCCAATAAGACCCTAGGGGCTTGGGGGGACCTGCTTAGGTGTCAGTCCTGCTTAGTTTGAGCAGTAGAGCTTAATCAATTCTTGTTAATTAATACCACCCTCAAGGAGAGGGGGTTTAGAATATTTAACCGCTGAATGCCTGCTGAATAAATGAGTGGGAGGGCTAGACAGCATACGCAATAGGGCTCTGTCTGTGCACCAAGACTGGAAAGCACTGGTCATGGAGGCTGACTGGGCCTCACCTGCTCAACATATGGCATAACTGAGTCCTCTCACCCTCCTTAGCTAAGTTGCACCTAAGTCCCACTGAGGGGTGCTGCCAGAAGGGCATCTGAATAGTCTGTCTCTGAGGGGTGCCCATCCTTTGTTGTGCCATTGTTCAAGGATACACAGCATACACTGTAGGGAGGTAGAATGGAAATTAATTAGTTAAAGCCCACAGACTCTGACTGGAGGAACGGGCTTTTAGGGAGTTAAAAATGAAACCAAACTGCTCCCTGCATCTCCAAGAAAAAAAAAATGATAAAGAGGCTCGTTTTTTCCTGAGAGTTCCATCTTGGCACTCTTAGCTGCCAAAGTTGCTGCCAACAGCTATAGTTTCATTTCCTACTCCCAGTTTGCCTTCTTCCAGCCAGTTGAACTGGTTCCAGCTAGCCAATTGCCTGCCTTTAGCCCCAGAGGCCTTCCCTCCAGAGCCTTGTGCTTGCACGCCTATCCTGGTCAGATGGCATCATCTAACACCCACCTGAGATTACCGTCCACAATTCCTCTGAGTTCCACATTTTGACAGAGGAAAAATTGGACTGTCAGCCCTGACAAGTGAGTTGTACCCTCTGGGCCTGAGTAGATAGGACAGAACAAGCTCTATCAAATTGGGCCCCTGAGAGCCTATGGTCTTTGCAAAAGTTGGGAGCAAACTGGCTTTCTTGGTAGACAATGCAACAGAACTCTCTGCCTTCAAAAGTTCCCACTGTCAAAAAGCTAACCATCACCAGGGCAACTGGGACTGTTGCCTCTCACCCCTTCTGCCAGACACAAACTTGCAGCCTGGGAGGACATCTCTGTCACACCAAGGCAGTCAGCCTCACTCTCGTTCAACCCTGCACGTTTAACTTTGACTGTTTCCTGAGAGGAAAATGATGCCTGCATCAGCCTGAGACAGATAACCACAATCCTCACGTTCTGCAAACTCTCCTCCGAGAGGTGTAGACTAAAGACTCTCCTCCGAGGCTGAACATCAACCCCACTGCCTCACTGTGACCTCCATTGCTATCAGACAGGGGAAACACATGCATCCAGTCACACATCAGCCGGAGACTGTTAATCACCTTGGGCAAGATCTCTATGTTGTCAACAACACAGAAAAGATGCTTGCGAGTTGCTCCCATAAGCCCCTTCACCTGGGAAAATCCTGAGACAAAAGGCCAGCTCACTTGGACTCAATTGCCATCAGTGGTTAAAAACTGTCCCACCTTGGCTCCACAACTGTGTCCTACACGGTAAGGTTCTCTAAGGGGCAGAGGGAAGGGGAATCTGTTGAATCCTTAGCTGCAGTCGTTTTTGTCCTAATGTAAACACATCAATGTCATATTAAGAGGATTCATTTCCATTCCAGGACTACTAATCTATACTAGAAGTCTCTAATCTTCCTATTGACATTTGTTCTTTTTCTGGTTTTCATTTTCAACACCCTCACATAAACTGCACACTGCTCTGCTTGAGCCACCTGATTAATTAAAGCTAGGATTTAAATGTATCTCTCTACTCCTCACATTTATTTTCTGAAAACGAGGAAGGAGGGTTGGCAGTCTCTTTCTTTTACACGACATAGTCTGATGTTTAATTGTTCTGTAAACTCGGAAGCAGATAAGGGCAGGGATGTTGATTTGGGCTAATCTAGGCCACAGTGTTATTGGAAGGCCTTTGAGAAGGTAGTAAGCTGATGGGAGCTGGGAGAACCAGACTTGGACAGGCCAGGATTCAAGGGGGCTGTGGAGGGCTGGACATTAGGGACTCTGTCTTAAAACAGGATAGTGAGGAACGTATGCCATCCCCGCATAGCTATCTCCCAGATGTTCCGGCTGTCAATATGTCACCATCTCAACAATCTGTGCCCCAGAAGGAGCATCTGACAACTGAGCTCTGACACAAACCAGGCTCCTGGTCCAGCTGAGGAAAAGAGGGCAAGGATCTGCATCAGTTTAGGGAATAGGAGCATGGTCACTAGGAATTACTGCTCCATCAAGATTATACACAATGTAAGTGTATGAATTCTAAAAGAAAATCTGCTCTTAGCACACTAAATCCAAACAAATGCTAACCAAAACTGCATTTTCAGAGCAGTTCAAATACAGGAGAAAGGAATAGAGAAGTAAGGATGGAATGAAATAGGAGGAGGGTGACAGAAAATACCGGGGCTGGGGATTTAGCTCAGCGGTACAGCACCTGCCTGGCAAGCTCAAGGTCCTGAGTTCGATTCCCGATACCAGAGAAAAACCAAAAAAAAAAAAAAAAAAAAAAAAGAAAACTGGAATAAGTGAAAAATCGGGAACATTCTCCCAAGAACAGGTATTTTTTGGCAGTAAGTATGATTACTTATACTTACAAGTCATGGTAGCGGTTTTTTTCCGTCTGACAGACTCTTAATTCACCACCAGATGGGGCTTTGTATCTGCTGGTGCGGTGTGGATCTTGGGGGCGCTCCCAAAGCTTTGCTTATGTACACAGCCCGCTTAGCCTTCATTCAAGAAACACGGAGGGAATGTGCGCCCAGAGGAAGGTCACCCCACTTATCTGTGCAGGTAGGGAGAGGAAGGTGTGCTCACAACAGCTGAGGTTTGGGCACAAGGCAGGATGGATACTGGGAGAATTCCAATTTAAGCCTTTGGCTAATCCCCGCCTTGAGGCCCTAGCAACCGGGCGAGCCTTTGTTGCGTCCTAGCAACTCGCTCCGCCCCCTTCTCCCTCGGCTCAGCTCAGCCGCTGCTTCTCTGGTCCCTCTCACCTCTCAGCGCCTGTCATTCTTCTGGTGGGCGCATTTTTTTGCACACTTGGAGCAACGCTGGACAGCGTTCAAGCGTTCTGCCGTCACACCCTCCGAGAGCCCGATCCAGGGACAGGGACGCGAGAAATAACATTTATTTAAGAAAAAATCTAAAAAACTCACTATTTGGATAATTTTTGTTTTGAAGCACATCCTATGCTCCGGGGAAAAGCGGCTGGTAGGTGGGTAAATCGCTGCAGTTGAAACTTCCTATAAAGAAGGAAGAAACGAGAGCCACCCAGGACCAAGCGCGAAGTGGACTGGGGACTGACGATGTTGGACACTATCCTCCCTGACGTGCAGGAGCTGGGCAGGCCGGTGCTGCCCACGCTGCCCTCGCTGAGCCAGGAGGGTAAGGCTTGGCCCTTGGGGGCCTGGACCTGAGGGCTGGACTTTCCTGCTTCGCCGGGAGGCGGGAGGTGCAATATCTACTTTCCCATTCTTTAGCCTGGGTCTGGCCTGGAAGGACTAGGCTGCCTTGGCAACCAGGTAATAATCAAATCAGCGCAGGCTGGATGCCTAGGGACGTTATTGGCTGCCTTAATCAGGGGAAGAAGCCTGCTGAAGGTTTTGACTAAATTCGTTAATGCATACACCACGCTCAGCTCTCGGGTTAACACAAAGTGGTCAACAAGTACCAGTGAAAAATAAGCCTTACTTCTGCGGCAGATGCAAACTCGTGGCTACCTAGGGAAACGCCGTTGTTCAGGACCCTAAATGGCGCCTTTCCAGAGTTCGTGCAAAGGCGCAGTTACTTTTGTTGCCTTTCACACTGATTTTGCAGTTAAGAAAATGAGACAATCTTAAAACGATACTGGGCATCTGTTTACAATGAGATTTGACCCGTTTCCGTAGAAAGCTCATCAGGTCTGTTTAGTATCACGACGTAGTTTGTTCTTAGCATGTTTCTAAGAGTCTCCTCAAAGGAGACTTGGAGATCTGTTTACAAACCATAGGATCCCTTTGGAAGAAAGGTACGTTGGAAATGGAAGCTACTATTATCAAGCCATCCTAACCTAGAGATGTTACTAGGCTTTTACCAAATGATTTTAGGAGACAAAATAAGTAAAAATGAAGCTTTTTTCCTTCCCCCACATCCCTCCTAATTTTGTCAAAATAATCCTCATAGAGGCATTAAAGGTAATGGCTCTGTGGATTTAAAAATATTTGAAATACTTATAAATTTATATATACATTTTCAAGTAATTTTAAAATCCTATGTTCCAGTACTAAGAAACTGTTATTGGTTAGAAATTTTGCAGTTTACAAACTAGGTGGGGAAAGGTTCACGTTAATGAAATAGTCACATAAATAAATGTATGAGATGTGATTGAAACATACAGTGAATGTTTAAATTTTTTTTTTTATTTTTTTTATTTTAAGGATAAAAGGAAGGAAACATTAACAGACATACAACATTTTACAACATATCACAAGCACAATACAGACAATATAGA
>NW_004955414.1:6585173-6615358 GCF_000276665.1 Chinchilla lanigera | reverse complement strand
CTGGGGGAGCCTGCTCGGCCGGCTCCGAGGGCCTGCTCGCCCCGCCCGTCCCCTGGGCCTCCCAGCGCCCAGAAACTCAGTCTGCAGTGTCACCGGGGTCTTTGTTCTCGCGTCCTGGCCTCCGGGAGTGGGTGCGGCCTACCTGGCTCTTTGCGCGCTTTTCGGCTGGGAATCGCGGTGGTATGAGACCGGCCCACACTCGGACCCAGGAGCGCTGCAGCTCCCGGAGAACTCGCTGCCTGGGCGCAAGGCGCGGGGGGCTGGGTGTGAATGTTTAAATTAAAACAAATTATTACAGTGAAAGACATATTGTCATTGATTCACCTCAAAATACTCCCACCTAACTTTGAACACACTTATCCCGTTATTCATGCCACTTTCTAAAGCAGTCATGAAGCCCTTTTTTGTGAGTGACTTTTGTTAGTTGGGTTTTGTCTAGCTCAAAGCCCTGAATCAGTTCAACACGTTTACCTTTATGGCATATGTTTACTGTACTTTTTAATCACACCCAGTGAAGATATTCATCAAAGAGGACTTCCACATCTGCTTCAGAAAATGGCAAGAACCGTATGCTAAATGAATTAGAGGGGAGGGAGTGTATTTTGAAGGGGATTAACGGCAATGTGTCTTTTTTTGTAAAAATTCTTTTAAATTTAAGCACTCACCATATATTTCAATCATACCTCGAAAATTTACATTTTACCTAAGTGCTGCCAAGGAGGTAAATGGTATGATAACAACTTTTTTTTAAAAAAGACCTTTTTAAAAATCTTTTTTTTAAGTTCCTAGCCAAAATTAAGAGGAAGACAGAGATTTTCTACATACTTTTTTTATTTTAAAGAGAAAAGAACAAAAATAAAATAACAAAAACAAAGACAAAAACAAAACACAAAAACTATAAGAATGATACAGAATTTCAAACAAGATGGTAGGAAATCAGCAATGGTTATTGTGTTACGTACTGTTATCTTCAAAGTAGTTGCTCAGATTACCAGATATAGGTATGCAAGACTGATCAAACAATTAAACATTAACTGTTCCTTTCCATAAACCAATCGAAAGTAGTAGTACAATTATCTTAACTATCTTATATATATACATATATATTTTTCCCTTCCTTCTTTCTTTCTTTTCTCCTTTCCCTCATCTCAGTTGTTCTTTCCTATTGAGCAGTTTCTTTCCCTTTCACAATATGTATTGTACCTTTCAGATTTTATTTACTCTTTCAGGTTCTTACACTAGGGAGACAATACTGTACACATGCAGGTCTGGTTTATTTTACTTATGAGTATGATCTCTAGTTGCATTCATTTACCTATAAAAGCCTTGAGTTTATCTTTCTTTATAGCTGGGTAATACTCCACTGTATAAAAATACCACATCTTTTTTATTCACTCCGCAGTTGATGAGCATTTGGGTCATTTCTAGGATTTTGCCATGACAAATTATGCTGCTATAAACATGGGTGCACATATATCATTGTGGTATGATATTTTCAATTCTTCTGGGAAAATACCCAGAAGGGGGACAGCTGGGTTAAATGTGACCTCTAATCCTAAGTTTTTGAGGACTCTCCAGACTGATTTCCAAAGTGGTTGCACCAGTCTACATTGCCACCAAAAGTGGAGAAGGATTCCTTTTTCCCCACAGCCCCTCAGCATTTGTTGTTGGTTGATTTCTTGATGATAGCCATTCCTACTGGGGTGAGATGGAATCTTAGTGTTGTTTTAATTTGCACCTCTTGAATGACCAATGATGTTGAACATTTTTTCATTTATTTATTTACAACTTGTATTTCCTCACCTGAGAAGAGTGTATTCCCCTCAGATACCCATTTTTGGATTGGGTCTTTGAATTTGGGGGGTTCTGATTTTTTTTTAATTCTTTATATGTTCTAGACATAAGTCCTTTGTTTGAGGGACAGTTAGCTAAAATGTTTTCCCATTCTATGGGCTGTCTTTTCACTCTGTTGGTGATTTATTTTGAAGTACAAAACCTTTTTAATACGGTACAACCCTAGTTGTTGATTCTTTGAAGTGTTTCCTGTACAGTTTGGGTTTTGTTCATGAAGACTGTGCCTACTCCTATATATTCAAGATTTCCAACCTACTTTCTTTTCCAGTAGATTTAGAGTTTCTGTTTTAATATTTAGATCTTTGATCTATTTTGACTTTAGTTTAGTTCATGGTGATAGGCTTGGGTCTAGTTTTATTCTTTGACATGTAGAGAGCCAGTTTTCCAGCACCATTTATTAAAGACGCTATCCTTTTCCCAGTGAACAGTTTTGGCCCCTTTGTCAAAGGTAAGGTGGCTGAGAGTGTTTGTAGCTATGTCTGCATCTTCTGATGTGTTCCACTGGTCCTCAGGTCTATTTTTTTTTTTTTTTTTTTTTACTGATATCATGTTGATTTTATCAGCGTAGCACTGTATAATTTCAAGGCAGGGATTGTGGTGCCTCCTGACTTGTCTTTATTGCCTGGGATTGCCTTTGCTATTCTAAGTCTCTTCTGGTTCCAGATGAATTTTAGGAGTGTTTTCTCCAGTTCTGTGAGGTATGCTAATGGTATTTTGATTGGGATTGCACTGAATCTGTACAACAATTTTGGAAGTATAGCCATTTTCACTATGTTCGTTCTGCCTATGCATGAGCCAGGGATATTTTTCCATTTTCTGATCTCCTCTTTTGTCTTCTTTTTCAGAGTACTATAATTTTCAATATATAAATCTTTAGCTTTCTTTTTGTTAGATTGATTCCTAATTATTTCAGTTTTGGGGATTCTGTTGTGAGGGGTGTGGTTTCCCTAATTTCTTTCTCAGTGAGTTTGTTGTTTGTATACAAGAATACTATTGACTTTTGAGTACTGACCTTGTATCCATCCATGCAACTGAATTTGGTTATTAACTCTAGGAGTCTTTTGGTGGAGTTTTTGGAGTCCTCTATGTAGAGTATCATGTCATCTGTGAATAATGATAATTTCACTTTCTCCTTTCCTATCCTTATTCATTTGTCT
Organism: Chinchilla lanigera; assembly: GCF_000276665.1. NCBI lineage: Eukaryota > Metazoa > Chordata > Mammalia > Rodentia > Chinchillidae > Chinchilla > Chinchilla lanigera. Next base: position 6,612,347 of record NW_004955414.1, on the reverse strand, counting down.
CTCTTGTCTAATTGCTCTGGCTAGTATTTCGAGAACTATGTTGAAAAGGAATAGTGTTAGTGGGCATCCTTGTCTTGTTCCTGATTTTAAAGTGAAAACTTTCAGTTTTTGTCTATTTAGTATGATGTTGGCTGTTGGTTTGTCATAGATGGCTTTTATCAGACTGAGATAAAGACCATCTATTCCAATTTTCTGTAGATTTTTTTTATCATGAATGAGTGCTGGACTTTATCAAAGTGTTTTCTGCATCTATTAAGATGATCATGTGATTTTTGTCTCTGGCTCTGCTCTTATGGTGTATTACATTTATTGATTTGCATATGTTGAACCATCCCTACATTCCTGGCATAAATCCTACCTGGTCATGATGTATAATCTTTATGATTTGTTGAATTGTGTTTGCTAGTATCTTATTGAGGATTTTTGCATCTATGTTTATTAGGGAGATTGGCCTGTAGCTCTCTTTTTTGGGTTGTATCTTTCTCTGGTTTTGGTGTCAGGATAATACTTGCCTCCAGGAAAGAGTTAGGGAGTATTGCTTCCCTTCCATTTTCATCAAAGAGTTTGACAAGAATTGGCATGAAATCTCTAAATTTCTTGTAGAATTCATCAATCCATCAGGACCTCGGCTTTTCTTTGTTGGTAGGTTTTTAATTACATTTTCAATCTCATTAACTGATACTGGGTTATTCAGAATTTTTATATCTTCTTGATTCAGCTTTGGTAATTCATGTGTATCTAGGAGTCTGTCCATATCTTCTATGTTTTCCATCCTATGAGAGTAAAGATTTTCAAAGTGTTTATGATGATCTTATGAATTTCCACAGGGTCTATAGTGACTTCACCCTTATCATTCCTCAATGCATGAATTTGAGTCTTTTCTTTCTTCTTTTGATAAGGTTGGCTAAGAGTTTATCAGTTTTATTTATTTTCTCAAAGAACCAACTCTTTGATTCATTTATTCCTTTTGTTTTCTTGGTTTCTATTGTGTTAATTTCTGCTCTAATTTTTATAATTTCCTCCCTTCTCTGGGCTTTGGATCTGTTTTGCTCTTCTTTTTCTAGAAGCTTGAGGTGCAACATTGGATTTTTATTTATGCTCATTTTGATTTCCTGATGTGAGAATTCACCACTATAAATTTTCCTCTTAGGACTGCTTTCATAGCATCCCATAGATCTAGTATGTTGTGTCTGCAGTCTCATTTAGTTGTAATATTATTTAATTTCTTCCTTTATTTCATCTGTGACCCATTGATTGTTTAGGAAGATATTGTTTAATTTCCATGTGTTTATGGAGTTTTTGAGATTTCTTTTACCATTAGTTTCTAATAACCCTGCACTGTGGGAAGATACTATGCATGGGATAGTTCAATTCCTTTGCATTTACTTAAGCATAGTCTGTGGGCTAGTGTATGGTCTACTTTAGAGAAGGTTCCATGTGCAGCTGAGAAGAATGTGTATTCTGATGATGTTGGGTGGAACAGTCTAAAAATTCCACTAAGTCCATTTGTTCACAGATTTGGTTTAGTTCTGTTACTTCTTTGCTGATTTTTTTGTCTAGTTGATCTATCTCTTTGTGATAATGGGGTATTGAGGTCTCCCATAACAATTATATTATTGCTTATTTGATTTGTCTATTAATAATTGTGTTATATAGTTGGGTACCTCTGTATTTGATGAATGTATATTTATGATTGTTATCTCTTCCTCTTGAAGTTTTCCCCTAACAAGTATGTAGTGACCTTCTTTATCCCTCTTGATCATTCTTGGTTTAAAGTTGTCTGAGAAAAGAATAACTACTTCTGCTTTTTTTCTGGGCTCCAGTTGCATGGAAGATTGTTTTCTATCCTTGGATTTTCAGTCTATGATTTTTTTTTTTGCATTAAGTGTGTTTTTTGTATATAGCATATTGTTGGATCTTGTTTCTTGATCCACTCTGCCAGTCTATTTCTGTTGATTGGTGAATTGAGGCCACTTACATTAATGGTTATAACTGATATGTATTGGCTTATCTTTGTCATGGTATTTTCTTGTTGTTGGTTCCCTGCTTGTCCCCTGTGTTTATTGCTTGCCCTGCCTGGTGGTTTCTTTCTGCTGAAAGAATTGTTCCGGGACTTGTGAATTTTTCTCTGTCTAGAATATCTTTTAGTTCTCTTTGTAGCATTGGTTTGGTGTTCATAAATCTCTTCAGTTGTTCTTTGTCATGGAAGGATCTTATTTCTCCATTAATTTTGAAAGATAGTTTTGCAGAGTACATCAATCTGGGTTGGAAGCTGTTTTCTTTCAGGACCTGAAATACTTCACGCCAAGCTCTTCTTGACTTGAGGGTTTGTGTTGAGAAGTCTGCTTTGATTCTGATGGGCTCTCCTTTATAGGTGATCTGTTTCTTTTCTCTAACAGCTTTTAATATTCTGTTTTTGTGCTGAAGAATCTTGATTATTATATGTCTTGGTGTAGTTTTATTTTGGTCATGAGTGTTTGGAGTTCTAAATGCTTCATTTATTTGCATGTCAAATTCTTTTTCCATACTTGGGAAGTTTTCTGCCTCTATTTCTGTGAAGATATTTTTATGTCATTTGTGTTGTCTCCAGCTTTTTCATTGACCCCAATCCATCTTATGTTATTTTTCTTTGCTTCCTCTTGTAGCTGTTGAATTGATTTTTCTGGTCTCTTGCTAATTTTAAGATATCTTTCTTTTCATTATCACTGTCTGTAATTCTATCTTCCAGACCTGAAATCCTATCTTCTCCTTCATTCAACCTGTTGCATACACTTTCAATGGAGAGTTTAATCTCTTGGATTTTTGTTTGGATCTGTTTGATGCATTCCTTCTTTTTTATGCTTGGCATTATTTGTTTCCATCATTTTTCTAAGCTCACCTACTCTTTTATCTGTATCTCCTCTAATATCTTTGACTTTAAGCTTCATTTCTTTCTGTACCTGAGAGATTATTTTCTCCATAGCCTTTTCCAGTTGTTTTTTCACTTCTGCTGGTATCATTTCACAAAGTTCCAGTGTTTGATTTCCAACAACAATAAAGAAGGACATTACATAAAGATAAAGGAATCAATTTTCTAGGTAGATATAACAGGTCTTAATATGTATGTGCCTAACAAAAGGATATCAAATTACATGAGGCAAAAACTAATTGAACTGCAAGGAACAATAGATGAATTCATTATTTATTTATTCCTGTACCAGCAATTGAACTCAGGAGCTTGTGCTTGTCAGGCAGGCGCTGTGCCATTGAGCTATATCCCCAGCCTATTCCTTTATTCCTGGTAACTTTCTTTGAAGTTTTCTTTGTGTACTTACCCCTGCTTTGATTAGTACTAGCATGGTCTATTTTTCTCTATGCACTGACATTTAATCTTTATGTATTTTTATGTAAAGTAGATTTTTACAGATTATGATACTGATTTTGGGCAAATTGAAAGTCCTTTGTGAGATAGGTAGTTGGAAGCATAGGTACAGAACTTCAAAGATGGGTGGGAAAATCTAGGCTTATAAATAAACATTTGGCAATCATATAGAACATAGCTGACTGAGTAAGCAGAGAGTACAGAGTAAAAAAAGAAGGCATCCTGGAACTTACTTGAGGAAGATGTGCCTATGAAGGACACTGGTAGGATAAACCCAGGAGAGAATAGTGTCATAAACCAAAGGAGAGGTCTTTAAAGGAAGGAGTGATCAACAAGGCCAGATCTGATTTTTTTTTTTTTTTAATTCTTTTTTTTTGGTTTTTCTCCGGTACCAGGAACCGAACTCACGACCTTGCGCTTGCCAGGCAGGCGCTTTTGCCGCTGAGCTAAATCCCCAGCCCAGGCCAGATCTGATTGAAAGCTCAAGAGACACAAAAATTCAACATGGTCATTAAATTTATTGATCAGATATCCACTGGTGATTTCAGCAAGGGCTTATTTGATGAATGGCAGAAATTGAAGTCAAATTACTCTGTATTAGCTTTTGCAAAAGACTTATTGTAAAGAAGATGAAGACAAAAATCTAAACCTTAGTGAAATAAAAAAATGAACTGTCATTCTTGGATATGTTCATTATTGTAGATTCCAACTGCTTCTGTTTCACCAGGTTTAATGTTCTATACCTATAGTGCCTAGAAACTCCCGGCATTATTATAGAGATGTGAACCGAGTGAAACTATTGAGTGCATTGGAGGCAGGAAGGCTGCTGATCTAATCATCAGGGTATTGCTCTTTCCATTGCCCTGAGCTGTGAAACAGATCTTTCTTTATTCAACCACCCTTTAAAATTCTACTGTTTTTCTCAATATTTTAATTTTACAAGTATTTACAAGGTATGTAATTTATTATTTTTGATATTAATATGTATTTCAAACATTTTATAATTTACATAATGGACACTTAGTGCTTTTTTTCTGAGATGTCTTTTACTTTCTTTTTTTTTTGTATCAGGAATTGAACTCATAACCTTGCCCTTGCCAGGCAGGCACTTGTGCCGCTGAGCTTAGCCCAACTTAATGCTTTTTGATAATGATCATACATATAAAGCACAGTATTCCTGATGCTTGGCATTGTGCTTGAGATTAAGGTTTTGAGTTTATGGAATGTTTGGAATTCAAAGTGAAATTATAGTAGTGGTTGTTGGCATTTTAGTGTTTGATTAAAATAAGTAACTAGCTTCCCTTAAATTAGAAAAGTAGAATATTATTTATTTCTTTTAGACTGTAGTGAAATTCTTTTCATTTTGGGATTAGGAATGTCTTCCTGAATAGTAAAAATTATTTATTTTTTAGACTATATTGAAATTATTTTCATTTTGAGATTTAGTAATATCCTCCTGAAAAATAAGAATTTAAGAGCAAATCATCTAGAAATCACATATGAGTGTATTACAACTGAATTCTAGGGACCAAAACCTTCCCAATGGGATCTATAGGCATGTTTTCCTTTTTCTTCAGTAAGAAATAGCAAATATCAGTTTAAATAATTATCCTTTTGCCTATCATACTTTATGGAGTAGAGCATTACAGTAGACTTAAATATCTTATACAAATGAAGAAAAGCTATTCTCCAGTTTCCAGTTAAGCTTGGCCAAGTCTTTTCATTAGGGCTTGGTTGAAAGTATACAGTTTCTCCTGGCCCTAATTAAAACATTTCCTTTGGTGTGGATTGTTTTTCTGAAATCTGAGCTGTATGTCATGTCTAGCGAAAGACATTTAGTCATAAACTTTAACAATTTGAACTTAATGACTTTGAAAATTTTTATGTAAATCTGAATACCAAAATTTTTAATAGTGAATTTATGATATTTTTGGTCATTATGAAAATTGCAACCCAGTATACAGTTGAGTCTGGTTTAATACCCCAGTATTTTGGCAGCTAACAATAAAATTTTTTTTGGCTTATAGAAGGGAGGAATATAGAATGCAGTAGGATGGAGCAGAGGAGGGGCAACCCTTGGTTTCAGAAAGTATACACCCATGATTTAGAGTGAGGGGGGCAGGATCTTGGTCTCTCTTCTCACTGGGGCAGGCAGTCCTAGTTTCACTAGTGTTAAGTGAGTTTCATCATCAAAGTTGTCCTAGATGCTCAGGAGAATAACTGCTACTTCTTATTCACTGAACCTGCCTTTCCCCTGACATTGTAATAAAAATGTTTGCAACCCTTCTATGTCAGAGTTAAATGATTGTAATGTCCCTGCTCTTGTTAGTAGCTTAAACCATTAGGGAAAAAATAATACCAATAAATCAAGCAGTTTACAAAGTGGGGGAAGAATTGGACCTTTGCCACCAACTTCATCAGTGTTCCAAAGTGGCATCCTAGTGAATTTCACCTTCCTTGAGCTTTTATTTTGAAAATTAAAACTTAACACTTGATTTGCAAAGTGTTTCTAACTGGAAAGTATCTTTAATAAACACACTGTTTAGTGTGGAATGGCGATGTTGACCCAGACACAGTTCTGTATATTTCTAAATATTAGTTGTACGGTGGTGTATGTTTGTAATCTCAACTACACAGGAGGCCACATTAGGAGGATTACAAGTGTGAGGCCAACCTGAGTAACTTAACAAGGTCTATCTCAAAATAATATTCGAAAAAGGGGTGAGGAAGTAACTTAATGGTAGAGTGCCCCATAGAGACAGACATACAGACAGATGATAGAGATTAAGAGAGAGAGAAAGAAAGAGAGAGAGAGAGAGACAAAGAGAAAGAGGGAGAATATGGATGAATTTAGCAAAAGCAGAAATGTTGGGACACTTAATGTATAGATGATAACATTTTAAGTCTTACCTTAGTGGCCCTTGACCTTATTCTTACATTATATAGAATGGTATAAGAATGAATGTTCATAATATTTAGAAGGCACAGAATAGATACCTTAATGGGTTGTTAAGGAAAAGCTAGGTTATATGGTTATATTTTGTTAACTCCAAGATAAAGGAAATGTGTGACTGAGTTCTCTTTATTCTAGAAAGGTTTTCTTAAAAATGCATTATTGTTTTTATTAAAATCACAAATTTGGAACTTTAAGGGATAAGCTGTAGTTTATCAGGCAAAGTAACTTTTGCATGATTGTTTTCTTCTAATGCTAAATTAGGAATTACTGTCACTTGATTCTGTACTTCATATTTACATTCTTCTTTATTAGCACGAGGATACTAACATAGGTGCTCACATATATCATTTTGGTTTCCTTTGGATTTCAGAAGTCTCTACTATCTGGGGAAATGTCTCAGAATTTGTGGAACGACAGCTAACCTTGCATAAGGTAGGATGTATTCTTTACTTTTGACACAATAGTCCAAAGAATTTTTTTGTATAGTCTTGTATAATTTTTTGGAAGGAGTGTAAGACTTTAGAGCCATGTAGTTTGACTCAATTTTGTACTGTTCATACTTTGGGCTTGTGGAAAGTAAGTGTAAGAAAAGTGGAATATTTCCTAGATGAAGACTTTATAAGTTCTGTTTTTCTACTGTAGTGCTGATCATCCTGGGTTTGTGTAAAGTAACTAGATGAGTCCTGTTTTTCTCTGTTTTGATATTTCCTGGCATAACTATAGAACAGTATCATGCTTCTTGTTTTGCCTCTTTGCAGAGAATGGTTTTTAGTTGAAATCCATGAAAATAGGGAAAAACTGCCAAAAATAAGAAACTTTGCTCAGAATGGACTATTTCCCCTTATGAGGTATTGGGTTTGGATACCATAGAGCTGGACAGATTTTGGGAGGAGCTTAGAGAGAACTAGGAGGATATGGAACTTAGTACCCCACTCCAAGTTCCTACTACTTAGACTGAATTCAACCTTTAAATATGTTTTATTTGATTTGAGAATTTGAATTAGTTATCACCACTTACATAGACACTTGAGTCTATGTAAAAGTTTGCATCTCCCCTGCCCTTTTCTTTTTTTTTTTTTTTATTATTTTAAAGAGTAAAAGAAGGATAACATAATAATAGGGGGGGCTTACCAAATTACAGACAAAGTGGTAGGAGATTATCAATGGTTATTGTTTTACATATTGTTATCTACAAGATAGTTTCTCAGGGAAACAGACAAATAATATTCAGTTACAGACAAAAGAGGTACGAGATTATCAATAGTTGTTGTATTATACTTAGGTATCTTCAAAGTGGCTTCTAAAGAATATAAATAGAACTACGCATGAGTGACCTATTGAATAATCATTCAATAATTCTCAATAGTTGTAGGAAACACATAATAATAAACATGGATCCATTTATGAAATAGGATAGGAACAATACAAACATTACAGAGTTATGGATAGATTTCTAGGAAAATAACAATGACTGCTGTAATACATGGTGGTATCTTCAAAGTGGTTTCTCAGGAAGACAGAGATACACAAGAAGGATCTAACAAGTAGTTACAGCCTAAGAGTTGTCAAAAATCAAGTGAGCCATCTGCGGCGAAAGCCATTTTTTGTAGCGTTTTCTCTCCAGCCTCCCATCGCATTGGGACCCCACAATTAGTTAGTATCCTCTCCCCAACTGTCAGCACAGGCAGAAGGAATCCTGCTGTAGACTTCTCCGGAGCTCCACTACAACCTGTACTGTCAGGGGAAGAATGGCTTCCAGGGAGTCTCTGCAGGTACTGTGCACGGTCCTCCTGGTTTACAGCTTCCAAGTGGCTCTCATGACCCGAGTCCACAGGACCTCTGACTCCTTGGGCTTAGTTTGCATTCTCATGTTCTCTGAGTCCTTGTTTAGCAGCTGCTCCTCTGCTGACTCTGGACCTTTCTGTTTCTCAATGGCAGGAGCAAGAGTAACCCGTTGTATGGCATGCATTCCCAGGGGTTTTTCCATTTGAATGTTTCACACACGTCCCAGGGTGAGCATCTGCAGCCGGTGCATGGTGGGCCAATTGTGTCACTGTTTCTCTGTGTCTTGATAGTTCTCAATTGAGCGGCGGCTGCTGGCCTAAGGGCTGGCCCGCAACAGCGCTCGCTGCCGCATGGCTCCACGTGCGCCGGGGGCCCTCCCTCCGGGGGCCTACCAGGCAGAAAGCTAGCCCTCCCCTGCCCTTTTCTTGAAAAATCAGCAGACCTACCAAGTACAGCCTTCTATTTTTGCCTGTGACAATTGGCTGTAGTTCACTATGGTTCTCCTCTTTGTATGAATGTGTACTCTTTAATCATCATGGTCTGGCTAGTTAACTTCAGTCTCTTGCATTCTTTCTTGGCTCCAATAGGCATTTGAATTTGTAACCCTTTGATGTACAATATCTCCAGGGTGACAGAACCAGGGTTCAGAGCCAAAAGCATTTGCATCTAACAATTATCAAGATTAGTGCACTGTAGCATGTGCTTGTGAAGTTGGTCCACCTGATATTAAGTTGGGGGACATAAGATCTGAAAAAAAAAAAAATAAGAAAACCGGGTTTCTCATGCCCCATTAAGTGCCAAGTGATTAAAATATCACACAATTTAGGATGAGAAAAATCTTAGATAATAGATTTTAAAAGCTGTGACATCCATGTTAGTTTTCATAGGCCTCATAGTCTTTTAATGATGTATAAATGTGGAATCTGATATCTGTAAAGCGTGTATTACATTTTATTCTAAATTTATTTCAAAATTTAGAGTCATAAAATGCTATAATTATAAAGGGCTATAGAGATCATTGATTTTTTAAGGAATAAAGTCAAAATCTTTTCATGTTTTTTGGATAACAGTATGAAAAATTCCTTTTCATTTTTTTAATGAATTATGTTTGTTGCTTTCTTTTTTTTTCTTTTTCCTTTCAGGGGGTTCAAATTCCAGGACTTGGAACTTTTACTTTCACAAGACAAAAGCTTGAGGTGGGAAACAACAAGTTTATTCTAATCCAGAGGCCTGTGTTCATCATGGCTGAGAAGTTGGTGCAAATCCATGGACTCAAACAAAACAAAGTGTATTCGCCTGGTAATTTGAATATTTAAGACTTTTGCAGAAATTTACTACCCTGGGGATAAAAATGATAAGGCAAAATTGGTTGGAGCTTCTTCTTAATTTCTGGTTTGAGGGACTAATATTTCACTAATATTTCACTAATATTGGCAGAGGGAGGGGCCAGGATGGGAAAATAAGTCTTTCTGCAGGCCATTTTAAACCCTAGACTTTAAGAGGCAGTCATGAGAAGAGCTGATGCCATGCCATAGACCTGTACAGACTCTTATTTGTGTTTCAGATCCTGAGAAGTTAAAAGTATTATTAAGAAAAGAAATTTTATTTGTGTCTCTGGGTGGGAGAATTACAGTTAATATTAGCTATAATTAAATGCATTTTTTGGTTGGAAAACAGACAGATGTTCATTGGATGTCTAAGACATTAACTGCCAGGAAGAGTGAAGGGAAAGACAGATGGTTGTGGTGGATAAAATAATGATTTTCTTTTGGACATGCTGGATTTGAGGCTCTTGTAGGGACATTTAGATGTGATTCTAGCACTTGGGAGAAAGGTGGAGACTAGTGTTCAAGACTTGAATAAACTTGTCCCAGAGAGGATACAAGGAAGACAAAGATCAGGACAAAATACTATAAACAAATGAAAATATGAACAATGAAACCCTTAGTGCTGTGTCTGGCATTTTATACAAGTGCCTCTGATCAAACTGAAGGAATTATTTCTGAGAAACAGTGCGAGGTTGTGAGGGAGCTGGGGTGTGGATAGGGTCAGTATCCTTGGTCCTACGTGGCCATTTCCTCCTAAATCAGCCTCATGCTGGCAGCACCATCACTGCAGGGGTGGGGTATCTATGTCAGGTCGCTTTGGGCAGCACTGTTTTTTCCTTGCCTTTTCTAGAAGCCCGTGATTTTCACAGGCTTTATAATTTTTAAAAAACAGTACCAAGAAAGGAGGACTCATTTCTGCACTGCTTTGAGAGTGTAAGTACCTGTCATTCAGCTTTCTGAATTAGTGAGAAGATTCCTAACCCTGAAGCTTAGCATTGCAGAGACTTGCTGACCATTTTCTAGAGCCAGAGGTCAAAGCGAAAGGATAGACATAACTTCTCAGCCCAGACCCCAGCTTTTGGTATATTTTAGTCAAATTAAACCTGAAAAATAAAAATAATTAGAATAAAACCCCCTCACTATTATGAGGAGAAGAGGAGGGAAGCTAACAAAGGAGACTGAGGTTGAGGAAACTGATGAACAAAGAATGGTGTCACGGATACAAGAGAAGAGAGAGGGCATGGCCAACAGAAGTTACAGATTAGTCATGAAAGATGAGGTTTCCAAAGTGTCCATTGGCTTGTCCATAAAAGTGGGTAGTGTAAGGATGAGTAGGCTAGAAGATAGATTGTAGAAAGGCAATGGGCAAATGGGACGGAGAACCTAAAGGCAGGCAATATGGCATTTTTAAGAAATTTGTATTAGAAGCCAAGCACCGTGGTGCATGCCTGTAATCTCAAGCACTTGGGAGACAGAGGCAGGAGGATTACAAATTCAAGGCCAGCCTGAACAATTTAGCAACTTAACGAGATCCTGTATCAAAGTAAAAAATAAAAACTGGGCTGGGGATGTAGCTCAGTGTGAAGGCCCCGGGTTCAGTCCCCAGTATTGCATTAGGAAAAACTGTAGAGAGGTAGTAGAGAATTATGAAATTGTGTAGGAGACACAATATAGTCAAGCTCACTTGCTGTAGAGCTATTAACCCTCACCATTCAGCAATATTGGGCATTTAAAAGGCTATAATTTGTACTGAGTAAATGTTTAGGATATTCTTATCTTTTCTCTGATTTGTTGTCCTATCAATGGACCTTTTTATTATCTCTCTTTGGCTTTATCACTTTTTCTTTCTGGTCCTGGGAATTAAACTCAGGACCTTGTGCTTGCCAGGCAGGCACCGTGCCACTGAGCTTTATCACCTGTGCTTGGCTTTATCATCTTGATCCTCTTTGCTGTTTACCCCTTTTCTGACTTGTGGACCTAGCACAGTTCCTACATATCCCCTAGTCAAGTAGATCTTGCACTTCCTTCAAGGTAGATGTAATCTTACTTTTTTGCAATGTCCTTTATGGGCTCACTAGGCAGGAAAAGCTTCCTGCAAGTCATCCACCCTTGTATAAGACCCAATTTCTTTTGAACAATAACTTATTGCGAAGATTACTTCCATTTCAAAACATTTGTAGATGGTTATAATCATAGAAAGTGGTTTTATAACTGGAAGAGAACACAAATATTGCGATAGCATGTTCTAAAAGATAAAGGGGCTTAAAACTTTAGAAAACCCTCTGTGAAAATAAGCAGTTATTATGTCTCCTAAAAAACTAAAAACTTCCTGTAGAATGTTGTTTAGAAAGCTAATTATTTTATTTTGAGCATACCATATAATACATTTAGGAAAAAGTATACTGTTGTGTTAGTTGTGTGCAGTAATGATATTACTTTAGCTACAACCAAATGTTTCACATGGAAATGTCTATTTTTGAATATTTCTATTTCTGAATATTAAATATTAATATAATTATTTGTATGTGTATATGATATATCCTAGTTGTAATCTCCACTTCCTTTCCCCTACCTCATCTGTCTTTTTCTTCTCTAGGTGATATCCCAGTTATTCCACTTAATTTTGTCATGATATCCTTGGAGAGTCCATTTTCCAGGGATACAGTGGAAGGATGTGTTAAGGAGACATTGCTTTTTTTATCGCGATCCATTTCCATAAAAAAAAATGTGGAATTTACATTCAAAGGAATTGGGATACTTCTGATCAGAGACGGCAAAGTGAAGATGAAATTTTATAAAGACTTCCTTTGTACTATGGATGGAAGTGGGACTTTGATGAAAGCCCTAGCAAATGTAATGGTTTCCTTCTCTTACTCCCTTTCCCAACTGTAGCTCTGAACCATATACAGCTATGTTGTCGTTAAGAGAAGCTCAGGTTGCCATATTTTAAGTGATAGTTTCCCCAAGTTCATGGTAATGTCTATAGATGATTAACTCTGACAAAAAGATGAGAAGGGCAAAGGAACTTTTAAGTCAATGCCAGTTAAAGAACATAAACAATATTAGAAATCCACAATTCTGAAGATTTAATAATACTTCATAGTTTAAAATATTATGTACTATTTCATTTGAGTCTCAAAACATTATAAAGTTAGCCCTATCATTCTGACTTTACAAGTGACAAAATTGAGGACTCAACTCAGAGAGGTTATACGGGAAGCCTGAGGTCAAGGTGCCCATATTACTGTACTGTAATTCGAGTCCAGACTTTCTCACCACACAGTTTTTGCATAATGACTGCAACAACATCTAATTTAAGTCATGGCAGCATGTCTTTAGCTTTTAATTTGCCGAATCATAGAGGAAAATTTTGTAATTGGGCACCATCATTTTTAATCAGTAAGTAGATGGCATGACTTTCATGCTAAAGTGGGCATATCAGAGGTTAAGAACGCAATAAAATAACAGGATTTATTGAATACTTAATGCACCTTATGTACACCTCAGAGAATTAACAAAGTTAACCTGAATGAACTGAATTACTGCAGAATCCTAGAGAGAAAATACCTGATTTTCTAAAATGAAAATTCTGTGAGCGGCAGGCATGGTGTCAAACACCTGTAATCCTAGCACTCGGGAAGCTGAGGCAGGGGGATTGTCATGAGTTTGCAGCCAGCCTAAAGCACATAGCAAGACCCAGTCCCCACCCCACGCCCCAACATCTTTGAAAAAGATTTAACTCTACTCTTTTCATGGAGCTCTGGGGTGGCCATTTAGGAGATGAGGTTGTACAGAATGAGACTTTTGGTGTTTTCTGTACAACCTGCTTTATACAGGATTTTTAAGATGAGTGTTAACCCAGTGTGTGGAAAATAGAAACATACACAGGAAAAGCTGTTTTTCCATGAAAACACAAGGCAAGATTGCAAATCCATAGGCAAGGCCAAAGTGACTTGTTTGTCTCTCACCCTGAGGAATTCTGCTGAACTTTGGATCTTCAGTACTTGTTTCAAAGACAAGATAGCATTTTACGTGGCCTGCTGAACCCTAAAGCATAACTTTTTATTACTGGGGACTCAACTTAGGGCTTTCCCACTGAACTACATATGCAGCATTTTTTAAAATTTTGAGATAGGGTCTCCATAAATTGCTAAGTTGCCCAGGCTAAACTCAAATTTTTGATCATCTGACCTCAGCCTCCCAGAGTGCCAGGATTACAGGCATCCACCACCACACATGTTATTTAAAAGTTGTGCCTAGCACAATTTTTAAAGTTCCCTGAAGAACTAGTTTTTAAGAAGATATTGCATAGAAAGAAGGGTTGGAAGCCAAGCAGATTGAGAACTTCTGACTGTATCACTCATCCTCAGGTACAGAGGCATAAAGCATATCAGCCAGTTAAGGAGCTGAGAAATCTGGCGGTAAAGCAGCTCGTTTGACTGAATGTATTGAGTCATGGAACTCTAGGTTAATCCAATACTTGTCAATGGCTCATTAACTATATACACTGTGAAGTGTTGGGAGTGATAGTTTTATTCTCAAATGTCCTATGACTTACTGTGAGTGCTGTAAGTGATAGTCCTCCTGGGAATTTGTGCTTAATTCAGGAATGCTGATTTTTAAAAAAACACTACCTTTTGAGAATTTCCTTCAAAACTTTTTGTGTAGGCCATAGTATTTGTTCAAAAATAATAATTTTCTATATTATACTATACTAATAGTGGAATAGTATGGCTATTATATAGTGTAAAAATTATGGTAGCTATATGTTGAATGTTTTTATGTGTTCACTCAGATAAAGTACCTCATAAAAGTCTGTCTTAGTTACTTTTCTCTTGTTGCTGAGACAAAATACCTGACACCCAGAAATAAGGAAGGAAAGGTTTATTTAGCTCACAGTTTGTGGAGGTTTCAGTCCATAATGAGCTGGCTCCAAGGCAGGGTGGCACATGGCAAAGGGCAAGAGTTCATGGCAGCAGAAGACAGCAAAAGCAGCAAAAGCAAAAGGGAAGAGCAGCAGAGAGCAGGATCTGTCCCTTCCTATATTGTATGCAAACTACCCACCCCAGGGCAGGTGTAGCACTGACACCCATAACAATGGATCATGGATCAATCACAAACTCTAGAAGTCCACCCCATGACTGCATGAGGCTTTGGGGGGACATCCAGACACAAACCATAACAAAGTCCTAGAAATTAGATCCATTATTGCCCCATAAATCTAGTGCCTAAGGTCACACAGTGGTTAGCAGTGTGGGGATTCGAATGAGATGTCACGACTCCAAAGGTTTTCCCTTAATTTCCTAATTTTAGAATCACTGGGGTAGAGAGTGGCATCATCCAGTTTGCTCATTTCTCTAATAGTTTTACGAAGTGCACTTTCTGTCCAAAGTTGTCTGAAAGAAGTTGTCAGCTCTGAAGGCAATTTCCAAAGAGGAGATGGTTTGAGAAAAGGCAGTGTCAGTGGAATTGCTGTACAACCATCCAGGATGACTAGTTTGATGAATGAAATTTTTCCTCACTGAATTTTGGAGAAAACTAAACATATTAAATATCCTGGTAGCCTTGATTTGTCTGTCCTGGGTCACAGCCCAGGTGTAACCTTCTCTATCTCTGCCCTGCAGAGGCCTGGCACTGTGGACTCTGTGTTGTCCTCCAGGGAGGCCTTTGGGAAGCGGCCTGGAAGCATGCTTGCATTTCCACGGTGAGTGCTTTGCTCTGTGGGTTTCCTTAGGCCTCAGTTCTCCTTGCCTATCTGCTGATCTGATCCTGGCCTTTCTTAGCCTGTTGTAACTCGTGTTCCTTTAATACATTCTCTTTCCAGTCTCTCTTAATGCACCAGCAAAGAAGAGTTTATTGCATATACTTTCTGTAGTTAATAATGATTCTTTAGAATGTTTTTTAGGGGGGCTGGGCATTTAGCTCAGTGGCACAGCACTTGCCTGGTAAGTGCAGCGTTGTGAGTTTGATTCCTGGTATTGGAAAAGAAACAACAAAAAAAGAATGTTTCTTTTTAAAACTACTCTTTACTCCCTGGAAATTCTGAAACTGGACTGAGGATATGAAGCCTTAGTTTGCAATAGAGTAAGACTTTTCTTTCCTACTGGGCTTTCCTCTACTTCCTCTGTTCTAGCTTCTTTCTCTTCCTGCATCTAGTCTGCCTTATCTGAACTTTTGATTTTTATTATGAAATAGGTTAAAAAGATAAGATAGAATAGCAGACAGCTTTATCCTCAGCAGTACAGGGAGTATTCCTGAAGGCTGCCGACAAAAATAATGATAATGACAGTATTAATAATTACCAATAGCATTTACCAGGTACCAGTTACTATTAAGCATTTTCATTATTATTGTATTTAATGTTCACTCCCACCATTTAAGATTTGTTATAATTTTCTCCATTTTATATATAGAAAAATTAACTTTAATTCTTGTTTTTAAATGAGTGAAGCAGCATGGTGCACTACTGAGAGTGCTGGAATTGGGGTCCAGAGGCTGGACTTTTATTTCCAGCTTGGCTGTCACCCACTCACTGTATGCTTTTAATTATGTTCTTAATCTGAATTGCAGTGCTATTAGCCACTGTGCATTTTGGATAAAGGAAAGTTGGAGAATAACAGCCAACATCCTAGAGAAGTATTTTCTCATATATTTGGAGCCTATGACATCCTCTTGTGTTTGTTGGTTTGGAACATGACACACACCTCAGAAGAATCAGAGTGAAGGAAAGAATAAGCCTTAGAGATTCATTAGTCCTACTCTTCATCTTTATATATATATATATTTACTTTATAAAATATTGGGTTTCATTGTGGTATTTTTATACATGTTCATCCCTTCATTATCCTCCCTTAACACCCCCCTTTATCAACCCCCCATCCCTTCCTCTTGCCTGTCTTGCTTCTACTTTCATGTCATCTTTTTGAGATTCCACATATTAGGGAAAACATGCTGCACTTGCCTTTCTGAGTATGGCTTATTTTACTTAACATGATGATCTCTAGTTCCATCCATTTTCCTAAAAATGATTTTGTTCTTCTTCATGAGTGTCTTGATTACTTTTCTCTTGTTGCTGGGACAAAATACTTGACACACAAAATTAAGGAAGGAAAGCTCACAGTTTATAGAGGTTTCAGTCCACACTTGGCTGGCTTTGAGGCAGAGTGGCACATGGCACAAGGTAACCATTCATGGTGGCAGAAGATAGCAAAAGCAACAAGAGCACAAGGGGAGGAGCAGTGGCAAGCAGCCTCTTTCCCTCCCTTACATTATATGCAAACTATCTGCCCCAGGGCCAGTGTAGCACTCACATCCATAATTCCAACACTGGACCCTGAATCAGTCATAAACTCTAGAAGCCTGCCCCATGGCTGCATGAGGCTTTGGGGGGACATTCAGAGACATAAACCATAACAATGAGTAAATAATACATATGTCTATATTTATGTATCTCTATCTATCTATCTATCTATCTATCTATCTATCTATCTATCATCTATCTCACATTTTCTTTATCCTGTTATCCACTGATAGGCACTTAGGCTGATTCTATTTTTTGGGTATCATGAATGATGCCACAATAAACATGGGTATGCATAGGTGTCCCTATAGCCTGTTCACTTTAACTCTTTAAGGATCATATGGCAATTCTATTTTTAATTTTTTGAGGAACATCCATACTGATTTCCACAGTGGCTGTACTTACATTCCCACCAGCAGTGTATAAGGGATTCTTTCCTTATCATATCCTTGTCAGTATTTGTTTTTTACATTCTTGATAGCCATTTTGATTGGGATGAGATGAAATGTCAGTGTATTTTTGCTTTGCATTACCCAGATGGCTAAAGATGTTGACATTTTTTTCATATAATTATTGGTCATTTGTATTTATTCTTTTGAGAAGTGTCTGCTAAGTTCATTTGCTCATTTTTTGGCTGGATTATTTGATTTTTATGTGTGTTTTTGAGTTCTTTATATATTCTTAATATTAGTGCTCTACTGGAAGAGTAACTGATAAAGATTTTTTTCCATTTTGTAAGTTGTCTCTTCACATGCTGTTTCCTCTGTTGCATAGAAATGTTTTAGTTTGATGTAATCCCATTTTTCAACTCTTGGTATTATTTCCTGAACTACTAGAGTCCTATTCAGGAAGTCACTGCCGGTGTGTATGGCTTCAAGTGTTTCTCCTGTTTTCTTATAGTAGTTTCAAAGTTTCAGGTGTTATATTTAAGACTTTGATCCATCATGAGCTGATTTTTGTATAGAGCCAGAAACAATTTCACTCTTCTGCAGATAAAAAACCAGTTTATTAAAGAAGCTATTGTTTTGCAGTAGCAAAATAATATTATTTTTGACTCCTTTGTCAAGAATAAGATGGCTATAGCCTCGTGAAATTATTTCTGCGTTCTCTATTCTATTCCATTTATTTGTCTCTGTTTTGTGCAAGTAGCATGATGTTTTTGTTACTATGGCTCTGTAGTATATTTTTAATTCAGGTGTTGTGATATCCCAGCATTTGTCTTTATGCTTAAGATTGCTTTGGTTATTCTGGTTCTTTTATGTTTTCATATAAATTTATGATTTATTTTTATGTATGTATGTATGTATTAATTTATTTATTTTGGTACAGGGAATCAAACTCAGGACCTAGCACTTGCAAGGCAGGCACTTGTGCCACTGAGCCATATCCCTGGCCCAATTTTATGATTTTCAAAAATCCCCTCCTTTTGCAGGGTCCTTAGTTGCTCCAGTGGTCTTTCCATTGCACCATCTTGCCTTTTTCATGAAAAACAAAACAATGGATTAAATTTTTTTATTTTGATTGTTTTGAAAGGCATATTTGCCTGTCCCCTTTGCCTTATTTTGCCTAAAGCATTCCTGGAGAGAAATAATTGCAGAAATGAAGCCTCCTATCAATTTGTTCCATACTCTATATCTGAGACCAAAGAAAACCTACAAATGCACATACTGGTTGAACACAACCTCCCCGAATTGTACCTTTGCAGGTCCTTCACTTTTGCCTGGGAAAAGCATGGAAAGTGGAGTGGAGAAGAAAGGAGAGGAATGGGGCCCCCTATAGCATTTGGCTACATAAACAGAAAAAGACATAGAAACATTCAAACCGGAGCCAAAACCAAAAAGTTAAATAGAGGCCTTCAAAGCAATTTCTTCCTATAAAGCCTGAATTTGAGCCCACAGTGGAGTGGTACAGTGTCTTGGTTGGTTCCCAGACTGGGCCTCAAAGAGAAAGAATCCTTGATAATTACTTGGAATGACCCTCTCCCACAGGAAGTGGACTTATTTCAGAACCAGCATGCTGGCTGGGTTGCTTTCTAGAATTGAGAGTTCACACAGTCATGTGCTCAGGTCTAGTGCAGTAGACAAACATTTTGACTTTTCATAGGATTGAGCACAAAGATATGGACAACAAACCACCCATGGAGACCATTGCAGAAGAAGGCGAAGGGAACAGACATGGGAAATATAAGGCGAAAGACCACTCAGACAAAGAAGAAGGTGTCAGAGGTAGGCCAGTGGTTTCAGGGTATACTCTGTCACTCTTTACTACTCATGTGCCCAGCCATATGTCTTAGCAATTCATATGACCATATTAAACAAAGTTAAATTATGAATAATCACTGTATTCTCTTTTGTAGCAAACATCTTCTGTTTAAGAGATCTTGTATCTCACCTTAACCACTTTATGTGTCTTAGATCCTGTGATTCTCAGGTTCTGAGACTATCACTAATCTCTTTACTGGCTCCCCACTGCTTAAAGGTGTCAAAACTCAGACGCCTATAGTGTCCAGGTCTATGAAGTGGATCTATACAAGTGTTAGGAATTGTGTTAGTTTAAATAACATTTTTTATGGAAAATGAAGTGTGACAGTTTTTTTAATCTTTAATGTCTTTATAAGAGAGCTGGAATCTACTCTCTGCATCTCCATTTAATCTTTGTAATAAGTGGTTTTGGCTGGAGCATATGAAGAAAATCTGAGAACTCTGCAGACATTTTGGAAGCATCCAAGGGATGCCCAGAGGTTGCCAGGCCATACATTGAAGGCTGCTATTCTGATAGTGGAAGTGTGGTCCAAGTAGTATCAAATCTAATTTTTTAAGAAATGCTGACTTTGATGGAAAACTGACAGATTACTAACAAACAAATTTTTTGGTGATTCCCCCACCAAAAAATGTTAAAATGCATTTAAAATACAGGTCAGTGTTGGCTTGTAGATGTCAGTTTTTGATGTATGACCTGCCGGAGCACTTGTAAATTTTTAGTTTAATATTTATGAAGTTTCATCTCTTTAATCACTGTTTTCTGGAGAGACTTCTTCTTTGGATAGAATTTATTTATGTTCTAACATGGCTCCCTCTTCCTCATCTTCATCCTTTAGTTTACTCTTTTTCTTAATCCTGAATGGCTCATCATTTTCTTTCAGTCTGTCTCAATCCTGCTAACCTCTTAACAGCCTTTCCACATTTGACTTTCTCCATGAAAACTTTATTTATTTATTTATTTTACTTTTTATTTTTTGTCATTTTGAGACAGGGTCTCACTATGCAGTCCAGGCTGGCCTTGATCTTACTTTGTAGCTCAGGCTGGCCTTGAACTTGCAATGATCCTCCTGCCTCAGCCTCCCAAGTGCTGCGATTACAGGCATGTGCCACCTCGCCCGGCCTGAAAACTTCTTTTATTGCCAGATTCTGAAGTGGCTTCTCTTTTTTTTTCTGAACATGTCAGACCCTAAAAGAATGAGCTACTGTTTGAGGATTTAGATTTGTGGCATCATTGCTCTAAGACACTATACAATATACCTAAAGCAGTTGGCTCTGTTGGCATGCAATAAGGCCTCCACAAGTGGGACCTCTCATTTTTTTTATGTCTGTTTTTTCTCTACATCTATTGAAATACATTTAAGGGCAAATACTTGCCTCTTTGTTTCCTCTCCATGCCCACCACAGTGGTCTTCAGACATATGCAGTAAAATAATTTTTAAAAAAACCTCAGTAAAACAAGAGACAACTATTTAGAGATAAGATAGTATATCTTATGTGATTTACCTTGGTAAGAATTATCAGTTTATCTGTGTTAAGTAAAAACTATGCACTTAGTGGTTTGAAAGTTACAAGTGATCTCCATTGTATTTCATTCTACAGACATCTCATCAGCCAAGAGACTTCAAGATAGACAAACCATCTCCCCTACCAAAGTAACAAATGCCAGCTTGCCGGACAAAGTTGAACAAAGTGGGAACGGTGGGAGGAATATGATCCCAGAGAGGTAATGCATTGTTTTTTTTTTTATGTTTTACTTCACTAAATATGATTTTTGAGTTATTTATTTTCCAGAGAAATTTTAGTAGTTGTTCATTTGTTCCTTTATCTGGTGTTATTGAAAGTGTTTTATATGCTAGGTGATAGGGTTAGTAAAATATAAGGCTCAGAATGTAGTGGGAAAATCACACAAATGAAAAGTGATATATTATGGCTTAGTGGGGTAAATGTTATGACAGAAGCAGAAACAAAATACCACAGAGGAGAGAATATCCAACTTTTCCTGTGTATTTGGTGAACTACTTCTCAACTTTGCAAAACTTTTGTTTTCTGAATGCTTTGATATTATGATATCATATGGTTTCATATTTATACAAATGGAAAATAAGTCTACCAGATATCTGGAGCTCCATTAGTTCTAATAAAAATTGTTTGAATTAATGAATTTATTACAGTTTGTCATAGCTTTGTCTTCTTTTTGTGATGCTATATGAAGAAATTTCTATTTTATCTTCCTTTATTTGAATAGGATACTTTTAAATTCTACTCAAGTAAAACTGAGCACATATGTAATCTTCACTGTGTTGTCAATTTTAAATTTATTGATGTATCACAAAACAGTTACCATATGTAAATTTTTTGCACTTTGTGAGTTACTAAAATCATATTCAAACCCCAGCTATGCTTTTTATTCTTATTTTGTGATAATCTCACTTTTTATAGAAAGATAAATTAGAATTAAATGTCTAATGTCTAGTATTTTGGAATTTAGTTCAACTCAGTAAACGCTGGGCACCATTACGTGCCAGATACTATTCTAGGCACTGAAGATATAGAACCAAAGATGCATAAACCTACTTTCACAAAACTTAAGAGTCTTGTAGGAAGACTGACATAAAAGAAATAAGGAAGGTGATGAAGACCACAAAGGAAAGTACAGAGGCTTTCAAAAGGAGGGAGTGGGAGTTGTGAGAGTTTCCTGTATAGGTGACCAAAAATGTATTTTCTACTCATTACTGAAATACATGCTTAGTACAGTAATTGTAAGAAGATAAGAAAAACAGGATCTACAAAATTTACTCTGACTTCCATAGGGAATGAAACTTTCTGTTAACTTCATTTCAATACACATACAGTGTATACAAAAATTTATACTTGAAATATACACACATTTTCATAAAGTTGACATTGTATATATTATATGAACTTCTTTACATCAAACAGTAAGTGATGAAGATTTCCTTATGATTTTAAATATTCCCAAACAACAAATTTTTATTTCATCCTAGTGAAAGGTTAAATCTTCAATCTCCTGTTGAATATTTAGATGGCTTCTAGTTTTCTATAATGTTGTAAAAAATGTAATTGCACATTACTTACAATCTAAATATTCCATAGGATAATGTCCTTAAAGTTGAATATGAAAGTTAATTATAAGCCCATTTTTCATGCCTTTTGGTAGTTATCTTTAGGAAGATTTTACCAAATTATCCTCCCAGTCTCAGTAATGGGAGACTTCTGTCTTTTTATAGTTTGCTCATACTGGGCATTGTACCTTGCAAAATCTATCATAATAGGTGTAATGAACTATTTCTTCATTGTTTTATTTTGTAATTATTTTTAAATGATTCCTAGTAATTTGTAGTTCTTCTTTTAGAAATTTCCTATTTGTCCTTTTTCTACTTTGCTTGCTTAGAAAAAAGTTGGGCTTCTTATAAAAAAAAAACCCTTATAGATCATTTGTATGAATAGCTTTCTGGTGTATATGTTTTAAATATTTTCCTTATTCTTCTTTTACTTTTAGTTTTGCTCCTGAGTAATTTGGTACAAAGAAGTTTAAAATATATTTTGTACAATTAACTAACCTAAGTACATACTCAAACATCATGTTTGAGGATGTCAGTTCATAATTACATTTTCATTTTGAAAAAACATTCTTCTAGAGGAGTGAAGAATAACTTAGATGGATAGAATGTAGTGCTGAGAAGGAAGAGGCATAATAAAATGTAAAGATTTGGAAAAATTTAGACCTAGTCAATAATAAAGGGCATTTGTTTTTAATAAGTTATCCTAAAGTTCCTTGGAGGATCTTGAGAACCATCTCAAACAGTGTAACTGAGAATGTATACATTGGGCTCTGAATTATATTCCCCCTCTTCTACTGGGGCATGTGTTTATCTATTTATTTTTTCTTGTTTTATACATTAGGACTTGAGTAAGTTTTGTTTAAACTAAGAAGGGTGGGTCTTTCATCCTTGGCAGTTGAGTATAACTGGTTGAGAAAAGATAATGAAGCTATGCAACTGAGATCAGTTGGAGAAAAAGGTTTATATTTAGCTATTTGGGAGGTAGAATGAACAGGGCTTGGTGATCAGTTAATAAAGCAGGTTAAGAATAAAAGGTCAAAGAAGACCCCAGATTTTGGCTTAATTTGGAGAAAGTGGTACTATTATTGAAAGTAGGAACTATTGGAAGAAGTGAGAATTTGGCTGGCAGTGGTTAGTGAGTTTATGAAAACTTCACTCCAGTTCAGAGACTTTTTTTACATACACAAATGAATCTACTTGGAGCATATCATACAGACACATTTCTTATTGCCTCCTCATGCAGTTGCACCTGACAGGTTATTTATGATTATTAATCAGCACTGCCACCCTGATTTTGATGCTTACAAAAGTGTTATTTAAAGAAAAATCAGGGTTCTGCTTCCAGCAGTACAGTACTCTATTCAGAAAAGTTCCTACTAAGAGCTAAATGCAACTCATTTTTTTTAACTGGAACACAGCCATGCTTATTTATTTGCATATTATTTATGACTGTTAGTTGTACCAGGGACCTTATAAAGTCCTCAAAGCCTAACATATTTACTCTCTGGCCCTTTACAAAAGAAGTCTGCCAATTCCTGCTCTAAAGGAGCCCATCCTAAGTTCAAGCTCTTATGATTTTGACAGATTAAATTGGACCAAACATTAAGTCACAGCCCAAATTTATAAAGATGGAATGGGAACAAGCCTGATAATGACAGACATCAGAAACAAAATGGGAAGGCAGCTACCAAGGTTTTTGGAACTTGAACATATAAAATATCAAATATAAAGGGAGGTGTTTAAGGTATTTAAAGAAATAAGATATACTGAAAACACGAACAAGGAACAAGAAATTATAAAAAACAATTAGGTCAGGATCCTCAAAGCATTTGAATCTTGGAGTTGTGGTTAGGGATTGTAGATCCACACACTACTTACTCCATTGGTTATTTAGAAGATTTAAAAAAAAATTTTCCAAATGAATAGAGGTGTTTTTTTGGCTACCTTTTCATTTTATACTGTGGTTCATTTAAAGTTAGCTATTTAGAATACTGTAATTTGTCAAGCCTTCCTTTGTATTCTTGCAATTGTTCCATGTATTCTTGGATAGACTGCACACTGTTCCTTGGAATCAAATTTTTGCATACAGTATTGAGATGGTAATAAAACCTTGTTAAATAACAGCACATGACGGGGTTTTTGTTAGTTCCTTTTTCATTATGATATCTTTCCTTTTTTCTGCTAAAAGATTTTGCTTTAAATTCTGCTCTAATTAATAATGCAAGATGTAGTTAGTACTTACCTGGAATATCCTTTTATGCCATTCTTTTTCATCTTTGTGTATGTGTGTCTTCTTCTTTTTGTGTCTCTTACAAACAACTCATACTTGGGTGTTTTTGATTCAATCTAGACTTTAACTTTCAATTCCAAATTACTGATATAATTCTTTAACATCATATTTTATAGTTTATATTTACTGCACATCTAACTTAAGTATTTCCCTTTGTCTATTTTCTGTTAGATTGATCACCTTTCTTTAGTATGTTTTGAATTTCCTTCAAACTTTGCCTTCCCATACCTATATCAAGTATAATTGACAGAGTGAATATTTAAACTTTTTAAAATGTACAATAAAAGATACATAGCCATTTTTATCTGAATAGATCTATATTTATTAAAGAAATTATACAAAATAATTATATTTGAAAAAAGAAAGAAGTAGGCCCAAATGATTTCACCTGTGAGTTCCAAATATCTCAGGAAGAAATAATACAAACTTTACTCAATCTCTTCTAGAAAATAGATGCAAAGGGAACATTTTCTAACTAAGTGGATGTGGTTATTTCCCTAATACCAAAGCCAGATAAAGACATTATAAGAAATCCTGCTACAGGCCAATGTCTCTCATAGACATGGATGCGAAAAATCAGTAACATGTTAGTAAATTGAATACAACAATGTACAAAATTAATCATATGCTACATCCAATTAGAATTTATTCCAGGTATAAAAGACTGCTTCAACATTTGAAAACTCAACCATTATAATCCATATAAATAGGTCAGGAACAAATTAGTGATTATATGATCATGTCAACTGATGTAGGAAAACTACTTGATAAGTCTAACATCCATTCATGGGAGAAAAGAAACTCTCAGTGAACTAGGAAGAGAAGGGAAATTCTCATGAAAATGACATGTCCTCACTTTTTTTTGAAAATGTCAATGATATTTTTTATTCCATGTTGTAATTACACTTCAAAAAATCTCTGAGTTTTGGTGTAAAATGAGAAGCCCAGTCGAAATGCTGCTTCTGCTTCCCACTGCATGGTTTCTGGAGGTTGTAATTATAAATATTTGTTCAGTGAAAACAGCATAGACTAAATGTATGTAATAGCCAGGGGGTGAAACAGTTTGCACATGTCAGTGTTATAAACTTTTATTTTGAAAATGAGTTTGCTGCTGCTATCTTGATGTATAAATACTTCTAAATTTCTTGGTTTTAACTGGTAGTATGGTAGTCTTAGTAACTTTTAAGGATATAAGATGTACTCCAAAGACTGCTGGGAACCACCGATCTCAGCATAGCCTGTTCCGCAGGTGCTGAGATGTGCAATTTTACACAGTTTGCTCCTTCTGAAACTGGGCACATCCTCATTTTTAAAAAATTTTATTTTAAAGAGAGAAAAACCCAATAACCCAAAAAAACAAAAACAAAATAACAAAAAACAATAAAAACAATACAGAATTTCAAAACAAGGTGATAAGAAATTAACAATGGTTGCTATATTACATATTGTTATATATAACATATTGCATATATAATACGTAATAATATATGTTATATATGTAATAATATATATAATGTATATATTACATATATATTCACATACAACATAGCTAAGATAATTGTACTACTAATTCCTATTGGTTTATTGAAAGGAACAGTTAATGTTTAATTGTTTGATCAGTCTATACCTATATCTGGTAATATGAGAAAATACATAGTTATTAACCCTACTTCAAATACCACGCCCCTTAGAACACACTTATCCCATTGTTCTTGCCAATTTATGAAGCAGTTCTGGAAGGAAGTCCTTTTCTGTGCCTCTAGTTACATTATCATGGTTGTATCAATGTCCTGAATTGATTCAAAACATTCACCTTATATGGTCATTTTTATGTTGAGGAAGAGCCAGAAGTTGCACTGTGCTAAATCTAGTGAATAAGGTGCATGGATACACACCGTAATGTTTTCACAAGCAGATCTTTCTGTTGGATGGCATTTGGCAGAAGCATTCACAGTATTTTTTCTTTTTTATCACACTTTTTAAAGACATTCAGGAAAGAGGACTTCCAGAACTGCTTCAGCAAGTACCAAGATTGGTGTGCTAAAGTGTATTTGAAATGAAGGGCAATACTTTGAGGAAATTAAGGGCAATGTGTCTTTTATTGCAAACCTAGTACATTCTATTATTATTGCTATTATTTATTAATTTTAGTTTTTTTTTTTCCATTACCGGGAATTGAACTCACGACCTCGTGCTTGCCAGGCAGGTGCTGTGCCGCTGAGCTAAAGCCCCAGCCCTAATTTTAGTACTGGGAATTGAACTCAGGACCTTGCTTTTGCCAGGCAGGTGCTTGTGTCACTGAGCTATATCCCCAGCCCCATTTAAAAAATGTAAACATCACAGTATATTTCAATCACACCTTATATTTTTACTGTCTGAAACTTTGTTCCAAATTGCTTTAAAGTAAAATTTTAAAAAAATTTTATGGCCAATGATTATTTACACATTTTACGAATTTCTTTGTTCACCATTATGTCTTATATCCCTGCCCTTCTCCCTTCTAACATGAATCCCACAATGGCTCTGTCTTAATATCCTAGTCTTTGTATTGCTTAAAAAGATCCTTATTCTGTTGTCACTCTTGAGTACTGATTCTTGGTTCACGTTTTCCCTCAGCAGTGATAACCGTGCTCTCTTTTCTTCTAGCAGTTGTGCTGATGAAGTTTAACTCAGTCTACTTGTTATTCTTTCTCTCTCTTTTTGGTACTAGGAAGCGAACTCAGGACCTTGCCCTTGCTAGGCAGGCAGTGTGTCTCTGAGCTATATCTCTGGCCTTGTCATTCTCTCTTGTAGTTTTATTTATTTTTTTT
>NW_004955414.1:6583644-6585073 GCF_000276665.1 Chinchilla lanigera | reverse complement strand
AATACAGACAATACAGAGTTACAAACAAAGTGGTAGGGAATTAACAATGGTGGTTGTATTACATATTGATATCTTCAAAGTGGCTTCTCATGAATATTGCATGTCTCTTGTAGTTTTAGATTCTGTCTTCTTTCTTGATGTTCTGTGTTTTATTTTTTGTAGGAATCTTGATTTTCTGAAAAATTCTTACTCGTGCTCTTCTAGAATATTGGTCTTTGCCATTCTGAATGCAGGAATTCCAGCCATGCATCACTACCCGGGCTTATTTCTTAACTTTAAACAAATATTATCTTTTATCTTTGTGCTGCCTTTTAGGTGATATTCTGAGTTCTGTTTTCAAATAAATTAGCACAAGTATTAGGTGGCCCAGTCTAATATTATTTCTTTTATTGAGTTTTAAAAGTGTGTATTTTCTCTTTTTATTATTTGGCTGCTCTCCCCGATTCCTCCATTATTCCTGAGAATTTTGAGTATATTTGTTTAGCATTCTTCTCGCCCCATGTTTTGCTTCAGTATTTCCTTAGGCATGAATTACCTCATCCATTGGGTTCACTGGCAGAAGTACTTTTGTGGCTCTGGAGTAGTTTAAATGCTTGACAATGTTACTTTGCGAATTCATTTTGTGTAGGTGTTTTTACCATGCATGCCTCTCTGTTATGTGGTTGTTAAGACCTTCAGATTGTACAGCTACAAACTCTGGAAAAATATTCACATTAGTTCTTAAGGACCTTACCCCGAGCCACTTGGGCAATGCTAGAAATACATTCATTCTTATTGCGAGAGTCAGATACTGGGTTTTGACAAAGAGCTGTGGTTTGTAGGAAGTAAAGAGACTAAAACTGTGTTTCACTGGGAGACTGTGGCAGGAAGCATGCTCCTGTCAGTGAACCTGCAGAAGGAACCAAAGCACTTGCATGCAGTCAGAAAATGCTAAGCATTCTATCTTCAACATGTGTCCAGAATATAATCACTTATTATTACCTCTGCTCTACCACCTTGGCCCAAGCCACTCTCTGACTTACTGGAAATCTTCAAATGCCATTGTCCCCATCATTTAATTCAGATGCCACTGTCTCTATCTTTTTATTCTCATACCATAGCCAAAGTAATTCTGTGTACGTTAGACGAGCTCATCCACTGCCCCAAACTCTCCACCCACGGGCCATCCTCACTATGGCCTAGAGATCCTCTGATGTCTTCTCTGCTACAGCTTGCCCTGAGCTTATCTCCTCCCCGCTATGCTGAACACAGGCAGATTTCCTCCTCATGGGATGTCTACATTACTTCTCTCTTACTTCCTTCACACATTTATTCAAATGTCATCTTTGATGTATGATTTAATACTGAATTTTTCCAACACTGATGACATTTGTCATCATGGAACATTCTTCACAATTCACTCATCTTCTTCTTCTTTTTTTTTTTTTTT
>NW_004955414.1:6564433-6582708 GCF_000276665.1 Chinchilla lanigera | reverse complement strand
GCTGTGCCACTGAGCTAAATCCCCAGCCCACACAATATATTTTTGTATAAAGTATAGACACACCTGGCTTTTGGAGAACTTGTGCAGAGAATGTGAAGGCTAAAGAGTAAAATGTAAAAATTAATTTGTCCTGAAATTTGGGATTGTAGGAAATGTGCTATGTATGTTTGCAACGAGCACAACGAAATTTCCCATCGTACTACAGTGAGGAGAGGAGGAAGAGAGAGATAGAACATGAACAACACCTGCATCAGTATCAAATGATGAAAGATCAGGAGGCTTTTGTCAAGCACCAGGTAGTCCAAATCCTCGCTTAAAGAGTGTTTAGTATGGGGAAGAGGAACATGAGTATCAAAATCTACTTTAAAGTGTTCCAGCATGCTGGGTGTGGTGGCACTCAGGAGACTGAGGCAGGATAGCTGTGAGTTTCAGGCCAGCCTGGGCCACATAGTGAGACCCTGTCTCAAAAACTAACAAACAAACAAACAACAAAACCCAAAACAAGGTATTCCATCATATGCCTATATTATCTAATCATTTATATCCTTGGCTGAAACTTAGGTTGTGCCCAGTTTCACTAATAATAACCCACTTTGGAATAAATATTCATGTGGATCCATGTGTGCAGAGATCACTGATTTTTTTCTCCCACAAGGACTGAATTTTAAAGGTGGAATTTCTGGATTTGTACTGATTAATTTTTTATTTCTAATAAAATAATAATCCTGTCAAAACTTTTCCCTTTCAAATTCATGGCCTATCTCAAGCAAGCAAAGACATAACAGCATCTTTATGTTTGCTCTGGCCGGATTTATGTGGTCTCCAGTAACTGACTCTACCGCTCTTTTCTGAATTGTAATGGAATCTTCCATTCCTCTTTAAGATTGTTGCCTAACATCCAAGAATAGGAAATAAAAACCTCCCCTAACCCACTTAAATCTATGAAGGTGTCGGAAGTAGCATCGCCTTCCAATAGGTTTCTTAGTTGGGCTATGTTAATGTTATAAAATTAAAAAGTTTAAGGACTGTACTTCAATTGTGATTAAAATTTTAAAAATTGTTTTGTAACAGATGAAAACTTTGGCAACTAGAGAACAGAATCAGAAAAATGCTGCCTATAATCTTGGAGTTGCTGAAGCTATAAGAAATCACAAGCACGAAAAACCGGAATTTTATGTAAGAGTCCCTCTGAAACTTCTGTTGCTAACAGTTGCTGTCTTTGGAGCCACCTTGTTTGTGTTATTTTAAAGGTTTAAAGGTTGTGTGAGATTTTAAATGGCAGAGTTGAAAAGTGGGTTTTGCAAAGGGGAAGCTTTCTTTTAGGGCAGCTGCTGTCCAGCACCGCAGCAGTTACAGACAACTCCTATCAGTCACTGCAGCTCCTGTTATAGTCATTCTCAGCTAAGACCTGGGCATATGGTGGAGGGCAGAGTACTGAAGTTCAGCCTTCGGAGATAAAGAAAGAGCAGCATTGCTGCCACCTGTGAGCACGCTAGGACTTCAGACTCTAGGGCCCTTCCCAAACTTTCAAAAAGGTGAATCATGCTGAAGTAAGAAGTTGAAGCACGAACCCCGAGTGACTTAAATGGGCATTAAGTTTTGAGAAGCTCAGCTTCAGATGGAGCCACCTGCTTCACTGATTAAATACTTTCAACCACGTGCCTAATTTTACTTCTTTCTGAGTTCTCTTCATA
Organism: Chinchilla lanigera; assembly: GCF_000276665.1. Lineage (NCBI taxonomy): Eukaryota > Metazoa > Chordata > Mammalia > Rodentia > Chinchillidae > Chinchilla > Chinchilla lanigera. Next base: position 6,581,014 of record NW_004955414.1, on the reverse strand, counting down.
TACCACTATCGAGGTAGTGTGACATTCTACACATAAATCAGTACAATATGTTTTCTACATCGTCAAACATTTATTAAACTCCTCTGGACCAGCCCCTGTGCTGGCAGCTAGGAATACAAATTGCCTCTTCTAAAGAGATCTCAGTGTAGCTGGGGAGAGAAGCCCGAAAGAGACAAGAGTATGAGATGCTAACAGCTATGATACATCTTTGAAGAGCACAGTGTCTGAGCACAGAGGAGAGTCACTTAATGCAGACAAGAAATTTGGGAAGGCTTCTTAGCGTACAAGAGTTAGGTGAATCCAGGTATGGTGGCATGCATCTGTAATCACAGCATTTTGGGAAGCTGAGGTAAAAGGATGGCAAGTTTGAGATCAGCCTGGGCAATTTAGTAATTCAGTGGGAGCCAATCTCAAAATTAAAAAAAATTTTTTTAAAAAGGGCTGGAGGTGTAACTCAGTAAAAGGTCCTGGTTTCAATCTCTAGTACCACACATAGACACAACATTAAGAAGTGAGAGGAGGGGAAAAAGAGCATTCCAGGGAGGAAGGGGGAGAGCCCTGGGCTTTCTGCAGTTAGCTTACACATAAGCTTATACATAAGACCCAGATTACATTATTACTATCCATTTTGCAGGTCTTCTTTGGTATATCCTATATAAATTTTTTTTGAGTCTGCTTTGTAGTTCAGACTGGCTTGAACTCACTGTATAGCCCAGGCTGGTCTCAAACTTGTGGTGATCCTCCTACCTCAGCCTCCTGAGTGCTGGGATTACAAGGCATGCACCACCATGCCCGGACCTAGACATTTTAAATTTAAAAAGACCAAAGCAGAGCTTCTGATTCCCTCCTCATCCCGCTCTTCCCTGTCTTCCTGTGTAAATGGCAGCACCCTCCAGTCAGTGGCACAGAACTCCCATCTCGGTGTGACCTCAAGTTCCTCTTTCTCTGTCCTCACATGCAACCATCTCCAAGTTCCTGCCCCTCTCAACCCACTTTCTGTTCAGATCTCTTCCTCTTCAGTGTTACCACCCTAGACCAAGGCATGACGTTCAACTTTTGCAATACCTCCCCGGTTACTTATTGCTTACACTCTGATGCTTTTGCAATCTTTATGGCAAAGTGAGCTTGAAATATTCTTACCTCAAACCTGCCCCCCCCTTTGTTTAATTCCTCTAAAAGCATCCCACTGCATTTCACTGAAACCCAAACTTTTGGCTCTGCCCTAAATGACCCTACCTGATTGCCCCTGCCTTTCTCTTCAGCTCATCAGCTTCTCCTTGCTCGCTGTGCGTCAACCCTGCAGCCTCCTTTATGCTCCCTCAATATGTCTCTCTTGTTTCCGTGTAGCATCTTTGCACTTGCTGCTCCTTTATGGGACTTGGGGCTCCCTGGTTTGTGATTTAGTCCTCTACATGGAAAGCCTTCCCTCAATCAGCCAATGTAGTCCTTTTTCTACCCAGTCTCTTTGCTGTGATAAGGGCTTCAGAGCATTTTTCACTACCTTAAGTGATTCTGTATACTGTATACTTGTCTCCTGCTCCAGAATGCAAGTTAGATGAGAACAAGGTCTCTAATCTTGGTCCTTCTTGGATTATTGGTGTCTAGAATAATCAGGCCCATGCACATATTCAGTTCTTTCTCTTTCTACCTCCTTTGTGTTCTTGTTCATGCTTCTGCATGCTCTCAGAACTTCTTTTGTCCATCTGAGGGTTGTAAGTGCTACTCAGAACTTAGTCCATTAAATCCTTTTTCATGGAATTTCTGTCTCAGAAATGGGGCTCTGAGCCTAGCTCAGCTTCATCTTTGAACATGCCCATATCATTCTTTGGGTTAGCTCAATCCTAGCTCTTTAGTGTATTGAGGGCTAGGCAAATACTAGAAATTAAGAAATACTTCCTGACTGATTTTAGTCTTCTGAATTATTAATCCTTAATTATTAATTAATTATTAGTCCATTTTTTGAATGTCCATAACAATGAAACATAATAAAAATTTTCTTTAAGTTCTTGTTCCTTAAACGTTTCTAGGTAACATAAATAAATTTCATGCAAATATTCAGAAAATTTCACTTTTTGGCATAAATGGGTTAACTTTAATCTTTGAGATTTTACAACAAATGAATTGTTTCTCTTTTATTCTAGAAATCTTTTCTATTCTATAAACGGCCACTTAGTCCTGAGATTAATGCTCTTAGGCAAGAAGAATATTCCCAAAGTCTCCTGAAACAAATGGATAACAGACGGGAAAAGGAAATAACGCAAAGACAAAACAGAGAGTTGATGGACCGCCTAGAACAAGTGCAACTCACAGAGGAGTGAGTCTAGCCACACATGCTCTGAAAAATGGTTTCAGAATTTTTGTGTGAAGTTAATTTCTATGTAGGATTGAATCAGTACTGATAGTTTCATTAATATCTCTGTAACCAATTGAACAAACTAACCCAGTTAGTAGCCAGTACCATAGCATAACTTTTCATTAGAAAAATTAAAAAGCCATCATTATTATAATTAGAGTAATGATTGCCAAGCTATAATTATTGCAATTACAGAGTGTCATTTTGCATTGTTTTGCACTCTCCAATACTGGTAAATGGAAGAGGAACTTGTCTTGAGAAGGCATCATTCCCTGCTATTAGATGTAAGGCAACCTCATGGCAAAGCTGAGGTTTAATTATAAGTAGATGAATGGAATCTGACAGCAGAAATGTAAAGGGAACTCAGGAAGGACTGGAACCAGGGACTAGAAAGGCCAGGTAGAGTGGCATTTCCTCCTTCAGATCCACAGATTCTCAGCTGACATTGTCTCAGATTTGGAGAATGTTAGCCTCAATTCTAAATTTTCAAGAGAACATCTAATTGGTCTTACTTGGGTTTTCTGAGACCTTGGGTAGCGTCAGGGCCATGGAGTTCATGTATACTTACAAGGGGACCATATTTCTACTACTGAAGTCAAGAGAGCAGTTGTGGAGGCTACCAGGGTGTGAGAAGAGACTTCTAAGACAGATAATAAGCTGGTTTTTGTGACCATAAAAGTATATGTCTATTACGTACACATTCCATTAGTCTTACTTACTAGGTCATACAGTTTTCCTAGAAGTTGTACACAATAAATCATCATTTATAGCAGGATAGATTACTTCTCTTAAAAAGGACTGTCCTATATTTATAAGATGAAATCATGTCTTGCTTTCTTACCTATATTTGTTGAAGAAATGGCAGGGATGGGCTGGGGGGGCTATTATTTTAGCAGTACTTGCATCTTATGGGCAGTCACCTGCTTATACCTATCCTATCTGTCCTGTGTTCAACATTGTCCACGGGCCTGTGGAACTGAATTACTTTTTCTTTCTTAAGATTAAAGCTCCTAGAATGAAAGAGAAATTTAATTTATCATGCTCTCATTCATGTTAATATGAGCACTTGCTGAATATGACATTATTTGATGACATTAATCTATATTACTAAAAATTTTGTAAAATTGTTTCCACCTTATCCTGTTTTTAAATGCCAGACTTGCTGCACAGAGAGCCAAATATTTAAAAGATAAGATGGAAGAAACACAGTGCTATAAGAAAGCTTTGGATGCACAGGTAAGGGGACAATTATTGTTTCAAGTGATGGTGCTTCAGTGGCATTCTATAAGCACATTACACATTGTAATGTTATTAATACTCTTACTGTTGCTTATTGGGTGGAGTTTGGCCCCCTTTACTTCCTGTAAGTTATTGGCATTTTATTATATTACAGAGTTCTGTGCAAAATTTATTCCCTGGTAGAATTATAATCTGCACCATGTATGTCCCTCTTTCAGATAAAGAATAAAGCCTTCCAGTTGCCCGTATTTGAACCAGACTCTTATGAACCCATCTTCATTAATAATGAGGATGAGCTGAAGGTGGAAAGGCGAAAGCGAGAACAGAATTACATGAAGCACCAGATGGAGACAGCTGCTAGTCGCAAGAGGAAAGCCATCCTGCAGCAGCTGATGGATCAGAAGCGGGATCTGCAGATGCTTCATAGGACAAGGACAGAGTAAGGATCCCCTGATTTTCCTGCTCTACCTTTGTTTCCTCCTCCTCTCTCTCCTCCTCCTCCTCTTCTCCTGCTCCTCTTCCTTTCTTCCTTTTCTCTCTCATCATTGCCGTCTTTGTCATCTTCTTCTTCCTCCTTTCTTCTTACTCTTCTTCCCTCCCCATCCTCCTTTCTCCTTCTCTTCTGTCTTCCTCTCCTTCCTTCTTCTTCCCTCCCTCCCTTTCTCCTCTTCCCTCCCTCCTTCCCTAGCAGAGAAGTAAGAATAATACCTAATACATTGAGGGTTTAGTTGTGAAAGACATTGCTCTGAATTCATTACATGCTTCATCTTCTTTTATCCTTAACAAATCATACTACGAAGAAAAAATTACTAAATAATAAATCCCTCTTGATTTCACTTTCTCCTCCAATTCCTTCCCCATATGTTTCTTTTCCTTTATAGTACTGCCTCTTAAAAGAATTGTACATATCAGCCTTATCCATTCAAAGTACAGTGTGAACCAGAAATGTAGGGTCATAATCAGGCAAACTTAGACCTGAGGTGCAGGCCCTTTCTGTTCTTCCACTGACCTCTGCCCCTAGGGTGAGGGTGCTGGTGAAAGTGGTGGAACAGGAACAGGAAGACTATGCCGTACCAGTGCACATATGTTTAAATTCAAACATCACACATCCAGTTTCTTAAAATGCCAACTTGTCACTTCACCACTGGGACGCGGTGGAAGCTTTCTTTTTGGAAAAAAAAAAAAAAGCTTTTTTGGAAGCTTCCAGTGGGCTCTCAGTTTTGCAGCAGCTCCACGTTCCTTTCCAGCCTTTTCATTGTCCATGTATCCTGCTTCCTACCTCCACCCCAGGTTGCCACAGCAGACTCCAGTTTCTTCTTTGTGGATGTTCAGTAATTCTCAGATCCTTGATTAGCCAAAGATATCAGTGTATCAGGGGTTCCAAAAAGGCTTCTGTCCAAAGGACCTTCTGTTTAGGAGGTAGTTATATTTATAAAAAGAAAAAAGGTTATTTGCTAAGTTTTTATAAACCTGCTAAGTGGTTAGTGGGCTAGAGCTTAGAGCTGGTATATTCTATGCCAAATGGACACAGACATAAAAATATGAGTAGAAGGTAAGTTAAAGATGAGGGATCTGGTGATAGGTGTGGGGTTTAATAGTTGGTAGAGAGGGTTGGGTGGTGAAGCACATGACTTCTGGAGTCAAGTCTGAGGTAGGAGAGTCTTGCATGTTCCCAGGGCAGTGTGTATTTATATGTCTATATATTTGCTAAAATATTGAAAGGTTTCCCTGCTTATTGGTAAGTAACTGTTGTCTCAGACCCCAAGTGCAGCACTGCTGCCCAGACAGCTTCAGCCCCTTCCCTGGTGCCACCACTCTGATCTTTCATCTAAAGGATAAAAACCCAAAGCCTCCAGACCAGTCCCAATGTCCATTCTGATTGGCTGGTATGGTTCTTCCATTTTACTAGTTGGGTGATGCCGGGCATGTTACATACCTCTGAGAGCTCTGGTTTTCTTCTCAATTAGGGATAATACAAGTAACTGTCTTTGGGATGATGATGGTTACATTAAATATGGTGACTCTGTAAACAGCTCAGCATAGTTACTGGCTCAGAGTAAGTTCTCAGTCAAGGGTAGCTATTGCTGTTATGGGAGAAGGAAAATGAAGAAGAGGCTGTTTTTTTCCAGATCACAAATTGGCATAATTATTCTGTTAGATCAATTTAAATAGGTAGGAGTGTTCTTATTTAGGGTCCTCCCAAGATCTGACTGCCCACAGATAATTATTTACTCATTCTACTGATCTCAGGACATAACTCTTAGTAATTCTGAGCATTTTACCTACAGCAGAGGGAGCCAAAAGCTTTTTGAAGAGGAGAAAAAAGTGCTTGCAGAAAATAAAATGTGGTAGTCTGTTGTCTGTGTAGGAGGGTGGTGGTGTGAGAAGCTTTTGAGAGGGAGGCAGAGCTGTGGGGTGAAGAGCCGGTGATTCCATATTACACTGACAACTGCAAATGCTTGTGGTGCAAGATAATGCCCATGCCTTTTACTATTCCTGCGCCACAGTTCTGAGTGTCTACAGAAATTGACTGTAGTGTTTTTCCCTGAGCGTACGATTTTATTTTTTAATGTTCCACGGTTTTTAAACCACAAGAATACTGCTGGCAGATTAAAAGATTATAATAAAAGGCTGTGTGGGCATTTTGATGGTGAGGAGGAGAGACGGCTGCAGTATAAAAAGATCTGTGAAAGCATAAATATGCCTAAGGGGAGGCAGACCTTTCTTACTGATTCTTACTCTGTTTGTCAAAACACAACTTTATTGAGATATAATTGACACACCTTGAACTGCATGTAGTTAAAATGTACGAGTTCCTAAGTTTTGCTGCATGTGGACACCCAATCATGAAAGGTTACCACAATGAAGGTAACGGACATATCTACCCATCCCCTCCAGAAAGTTTCCTTGTGCCTCTTTGTAATTTCTCCCTTTGCCCTTCTCCAACACCATCTTCAAGAAACCACTGATCTGCTTGTACATTACAAATTTGTTTGCATTTCCTAAGGTTTTATATAAATATAATCCCAACCAACAGTGTACAACAGTTTCAGTTCCCCCTTATCTTTGTGAGCACTGTACATAATGTCTTTTAAAAAATTTAGCTGTTCTAAGAGGTGTCTGGTGATAAACCCATGCTTTAATTTATATTTCCCTAGTGACATATGATGTTGAACATCATTTCATGTGCCTGTGTGCCATCTGTGTATCTTCTTAGGTTCAATGTTTGAAACATCTGTTTAAATCTTTTCCTGATTTTTTCATTGAGCTGTTTTTTTTGTGGTTTTGAAAATTCTTTACATATTCTGTGTACAGATCTTCTATCAGATATATTTGTAAAAGCCTAATCATGCCTGAGCAGAAGATGACTTTTTCATTGATTTTTTAAAAATTGCATTCCTTAGGAAAGGATTCCACTCCTTTTTAGCTTCTGTTGTAAGTAGTCTGTCAGCCATGGTGGTGGTTCCACGGTGGTTCTGTGAATTCTCCCGTAGCCCAACTTGTAATACTTTGCAGTACTGCTGAGATCATTGTGGCTTCCTCCTCTGCTTTTAGATGGTAGCTTCTCCAGTTTTATCTCCTAAACTTGGAGTGAGGTCACTTCCAAGTTGTATGTCCTGGGCAATATCATATATAGGATCTCAGAGTCATCTTTTCATTGTATGAAAATAAAGGATAATCACACTTGCCTTACCCATCCTTGCTGTAAGAATGCTATGAAATTATGTATATGAGAGCATATATAGTTTATAATGCTTTAACTAAATGAAGGCAATGGCCTTGGTTATCTCTTTTGCTGGAACTCTTGTTGTAGGACCTTCTTTTCAGTCTGGGACCGATCCTTGTTCTTCATTTTATATCCTTTATGGATTATAGATGATTTTATAATCTACATTAGATTCTCTTACCTCATGATTTTCAACTCCTCATTCCTTTTCTGGTTCATCTGAAGATGTGATTTTAGGTGTTCCTATATCAAATACAAAGTTATTATCTTCCAGAGGGATTTAGTTAGTTTGTTCCAAACAGCCCTATGAAGATATTTACACTTATTTTACCTTTTTTTTCTTTAAACATTTTTGCACTTTTTTGTTTTTTTTTTTCTGATGGTACTGGGGATTGAGTCAAGGGCCTTATGCTGAGCTACACCCCCAGGGCCAACATTTCCCTTTGATTCGGTTTTCTGTTTTGTTTTGTCTTTTTGAGACAGGGTCTCGCTATGCAGTTCAGGCTGGCCCTGGGCTCACTTTGTAGCCCAGGCTTGTCTTGAACTCACAATGATTCTCCTGCCTCAGCCTCCTGAGTGCTGGGATTACAGGCGTGCACTGCCACACCTGGCTGAGCTTCTTAAAAAAGTAATTTCTTCCCATTGAAATAAGTCAGTTGATGAAGACATTAATAAAAGGTTAATAATCTCCACCACGTTTTCCCCCCTTTCTTTAAAGATATATTCAAATAATATGCACACATACATTTTCCTTCCATTTCTGTAAATGAAAATGAAGTCTGTGAGGTCTTCTGCATTACCCTGCAACCTAACTTTTAACTTAGTGTATCATTAATTTGTATCCAACTCAGTACATATGTATATGCTAAATTTATTCTTCTTTAATAGCAATATAATATCTATAATATGGATGTATTACAACTTTTGCACTATTGTTAAACATTCACTTTGTTTCCAGATATTTTGCTACTATAATAATTCTGTATTAGACATTCTTTAAAATTTGTTTTTATTGACGATATTTGTACATATTTATGGATACAGTATGATTGTTCAGTACATGTATACCATGTATAATGGTCAAATCAGAGTATTTAGCATTTTCATTTCTTTAAACATTTATCCTTTGTATGTGTTGGAAAACTTCCAACTCTTCAAGTTATTTTGAAATAATGTCATAAAATGTTTTAGACTATAGTTACACTTACTAGGATAAAAACCACCAGAACTAATTCTTCCTGTTTGTATTTTGGTACATGTCACTGCCTTCCTCTCTATCCTTTTCCAGTCTCTAGTAAACTATTACAGTTTCTTCTATGAGATCAACTGTTCAGCTTCCACAAGTGAGTGAGGACATTTAGTATTTGTCTTTCTGCTCATGACTTATTTCACTTGACACAATGTCCACCAGTTCCATCTCTGATGCCATAAATGACAAAATGTCATTCCTTTGTATCACTGGAAAATATTCATTATATGTTTATAGCACATTTTATGAATCTGTAGATAGATAATTTGGGTTGCTTCTGCATCTTGGCTATTGTGACTAGGGCTGCTGTGAACATGGGTATCAAATATTTAAGATTTTGCTTTTGATCCTTTCTCCAGAAGGAGAAAATTCTGACTCTTGCTACAGCATGAATGCACTTTGAGAACAGTATGTTAAGTAAATAAGCTATTCACAAAAGACAAATATCGTGTGAGTCTACTTAATGTAAGTTACCTAGAAACACCAAATTCATAGAAACAGGAGAATGGTGGTTCTCAGGGGACTGAAGAGGAGAAAGGAGTTGTTCAGTGGGTACAGAGTTTTAGTTTTGCATGTCGAAAAGAGTTCTGAAAATTAGCTGCCCAACATGAATATACTTAATACTAAATAAGTACATTTAGGATTAGTGGTAATTGTTTTAAAGCCACAATTAAAACTGAAAAAACTATATGAAAAAAGTCATCTTTCGTCAGTGAGCTCCCATGATATGATGGGCATTGGGATTTTTTCCATATGTTATCATTTAATCTTTATATTAACCACAAAATAACTGATGAATCAGTGCTTGTCAGATGAAAAGGCAGCTATGCTGTTTTAATAGGAAATTAAATTATCCAGGAGGGGATAGTACTGATTTTTATCAAGGATTCCGAGACCTAGTGGCTGTTGCTAGTTCAACCCAAAGCCCTTCAGTGTAAGCTAAATCAACAGTCACATTTAGTGAAGTTCTGGGTTCTTTAATAAGAACTGTTGATAAAAGCTCTACATTGATAAGAAATAGGCTTATGGTGATTCACAACAGTAGTGATTGTGTGTTTAGATCCAAGTGATGGAAACAAAACATTAAGTATAGTGAGAGATTACACTCAGGGAGATTATACTGCAGTCCCTGCTTTGCTGACATGTACTTCACCACTCAGTTTTTCCCTTAACCTCTTTACAATATTTTCCCTGTTTCCTTTTGTTTAGTCACGTCTACTCCTTTTCCCCTTTCTAAACTTTGATCTGTATGCATATCTATTTTGTCTTGTAAAGTGCCTGCAGGCTGATTACTGACAGCTGAGAAGCTGAAATCAAAGGAAAGATACAGTATAGGACATCTGTGGGATGATTCTTCACATGAATTAAGTTAGCTTCAAAGGAAATTAACATCTTTAAAGTTGATGATGTTACTTGAAAGAGGATGCTATCTTGCTGATTTAAATCACAATTGAAGATGAAAGGGCCTAGACCTGAAAATTATTTGACTGGGAATTATACCATGTTTTCACAGTGTCCATGCTTTTTAGTATATTTCAAAATTGGTTAGCAAAACCTGGAGATTTTTCCATTTAACATAAAAGGCATGGGGCTCTCACCATTGGTGGAATTATGAACAGAGGCAGACTGTTCTTTTCTCCCCAGGCACTTAGCAGACAGAACTGCTGAGGTGGAGCGAGTGAAAAGGATCAACCAAAGCTTGCAGGAGGACTGGGAAAGGAGTGCTACTATGAAGAAGCAGCGGGACCTGGAGGAAAAAGCTTTTGAGCGGTAAGAAATTATTTGAACCAGAAGCTCTTTGTTTGCAAAGACACCCCCACTCCCACCACCTTGTTCAGTTTCCTCTAATGCTGGGATGACGGACAGGTTTCAAGTGTCAAATTCCAATTGATTAGCAATGGCTGCCTAGAAAATATTATGGAAAAAATAAGTCTGGGTTCAGTAAGAAATATTGCAGTAATTGGATGCCACGGGGTTACCAGCGCTGCCCTAAACTCTGCCTTTTCTCAGGGTGGCTTTATTTTCTATTTGTAGAGGGTGGGGATTGTCTTTGAAAAATAACTGTTTGGAAGCAGGGAGATTGAGTTTCTGATCTGAACACTTCTAAGGCTTATTTATGTATGGAATGGTCATTGAAGAGCAAAGCCACCGGGTTGTGAGATTGACAACTGGAAAATGAGATGCCCATTCTTTTAGTCACTCTCACCACTGGGATGCAGCATCTTTCTAATAACCACACAGTAGCTGGAGAATCAATGTTTGTCAGATGAAAAGGAGGCTATGCTCTATTTTTATTGGATGATTCTGACACCTAGTGGCTGTTGTCATAACTTAAAGGAGGAGAGGTTTATTTTGGCTGGAGTTTCAGGAGTTTCAGTCCATGTTTCGCAGATTTAAACATAGAAACACTGTGGTGGGAGTCTCTGGGTGAGGAAAGCTGTCACATCATGGCAGGTAGGAAGCAGAGAGACTGAAAGCAGAAGCCAGGGAGGGAGACTAACTCTTGCCCAGTGACCTGCCACTTCCTTGAGCAGGCCCTACCTTCCAGCAGCACACTCAGCGGCTGAACTCACCAGTAGCTAATGAGAACTCACACTGATGACTGCATTGCCTCTGTGATCTAATTACCTTCTACAAGCCCCACTTGCGATATACAAGTGGGGTCATGGCCTCCGGTGTGCTTAGACACCCCTGAGCTTTAAAGCAGTCTGAGTGGTTCCCTACATGGATCTTGATCTCTTTCTTTTATTTTATTTGGTCTTTTTGGGACAGGGTCTCACTATGAAGTTCAGGCTGGCTTCAAGCTCACTTTGTAGCCCAGGATGGCCTCCAACTTGCAGGGATCCTCCTGCTTCAGCCTCCTGAGTGCTGGGTTTACAGGCGTGCACTACCATGCCTGGCTTGATCTCTTTTTAAAAAAATATTTTTTGTAAGGTATTTCTCACCTGTCTTTCTATTTTATGGCTATGAAAGTATAAGGGATGATATAGAAAATAGGTTTCAAAGGAGAAGTGGGATTGTTTGGCCTAGACAAAAGAGAAAAGGAAATTGGAGAGTTCAAGCCACATTAGCAGTGTTTGGGAAAATAGGTAAATAGCATTGAGATTAATGCCAGGGAGACTTTGATTTAGTAAGATTGTTTGGCCAACACTGTGATAAAGGATGGATAGAAACAATCTCCAGTAATAGCTTAACAAATCTGTGCAAAGGACATGGCAGAGCAGATGTGTTACAGGGGGACCAAGACCAACTTGTGGGCAGGGACTCAAGCCAGCAACAGGTAGTAAGAAGAAAGTGGTTGAAGTAAAAAAGCCAAAGCAAGGTTCACATGTATGTGATGAGCAGACGCTATTTGTCCCATTACAAATGCAAATCAGGTAGTTCTTTACCCACTTGCAAGGCTGTTTTTAATTCACTTTATAGCCCAGGATGGCCTTGACCTCACAGCAATCCTGCCTCAGCCTCTTGGGATTATAGGCGTGTGCCGCCACACCCAGCAAGGCTACTCTTGATGCTATTTAAAAAAACAACAAAAAACCAGAATTCTACCCTTGAAGAAATTGTTAAGGGCACAGGGGAGCATGCCAGGGATGGCTTGCATAACTAATTGTCAAAGTGGAGAATCATTCACTGCTGTCTCTTTTTATCTCTGCTTTCAGGCACTTTTGTCCACCTCTTTGTGGACTTTCTCCCCTGCTTTAGATTCTCCAGAGGCTCTGTTTTCCTGGGCCTTTTTGTTACAGGTCTACTCTTACTGCTCTGCATTCTGTTATCTATTCACTTGAAGCTTAATGGCCTGATCATTCTCTGTAGCTCATCTTCGGGAGCCTAAGAAGTGGAGGTGCACTTAAATGGCAAAACAACAAATGCAGAAGCTTTGCTGGCTGTATGGCCTGAGGCATCTGTGTTCTCAGTGTAGAGCTGGACAGAAGGGTAGAGTCAGAATGATGTGAAGGCGCAAAGTCAGGGTTTTTGATTTAGTGGATGGGAGACAGTGGAGGTTTTGAAGCAAGGGATGCGAGGATCTGGAGCAAGCTGCAGGTAGTAGAGCGGCAGGGAGGGACAGAGAGATGCAGGTGGGTTACAAGCTTCTTCAAAGAGGATCCTGGTGTTGCTTTCTTTTTATACCCCTCCACCTTGAAGGCCTTGGGAAGCACCAGATGACTGCTGCTTTTGCTCTCCTCCTGTCAGGGCTTCCGACAAGCTGTTCCTCTTGGACCAGTGTGAGAAGTACCCACGCTGCAAGCAGTGCCAGAAGCGCATCTCCAACATGGGTGACAGCAACCTGTGGCCCACGAACAAGTTCTTGCACGGCTCCCGGTTGCTTGTGTAAAACCTGAAATTTGGTCCTACAATTCATGGGGAACTTTAAAAAAATCTTTTACATATTTGGAGTGATTATGAAACTGCATATTCATACCTCAGAGGAAGAAACATTACTCAGGTTTGGTGCTCTCAGTGCGTTGCTTTAGCAATCTGTTGCTGGATTAGTTTCTGTAGATTTCTGTTCTTGTCTTCCCCTCACCCTTACTTATTCCTGTTACTGGCCTTTGAGGACAGTGAAGGTATCTGACTAGTTCTGAGGGCTAGAACCTATTGCCACAGGGGCCAAGAACGGAATCCAGCTTCGTGCTGACTGCTGCTGACCCAGCCCTGACACCCCCTCTGGGACTACATCCTTTTTCATCTATAATGGGTAATACCTTAATAAATATTTTCTAAGTATCTGACTGTGCATGATAATTTAAAATGGTCAACTTACCCCTTGGCTGTCTTGCTCAGCAATCTGTGTGTATGTGTGTGTGTGTGTGTGTGTGTGTGTGTGTGTATACACACGTGCACATCATAGAAATAGGTCAGGCTATTTATCTCAGGGGCTCAAAGCAACACTGCTGGGGTTTTCTGATTGATGACACCACTGGGACCTGGTCACTGCCTGAAGGATATCATTGCTCAGTGGCCTCCTGGGTAACATTCTGTTGTCCATTTCTACCTCCTGATCACACACTGATTGTGGGAATAAGTATGTACTGTGAAGGGGGTCTGGGTGACTCAACAGCTAAACCTCCCATCCATTCAAATTTAGCCCATTACCATTTGCTCCAAAACATTCACCAGGGGTGCTTACAGCTGTAGCTTTTGCCCTGGGGTGGATAACTCACGGATTACATTCTAATCTTACCCTCAAAATTTGCCACAAAATGTTTATTACTATTTTCACACTGCTCTAGTATATTGGTAGTCTATGGAAATAACATACATCATTCTATTGATGGCATTGTTTTTAATAGTGGTATTTCCATTTATAAAATATAGTATTTAAATGACTGCTGGCAGCGAGCTGCACTTTTTGTCTTCTAAATAGGAAATGTGAAGTTATTTGTACCACTGAAGAGGATTTCCCATCCTGTCAGAGGACTGGGTTAAGGTATGCTCAACCAAAGACCACCTCCTGCATCCCCGGAGCATTTCTCAGGCTCTAGTATATAATAAATTACTATCATAATATTGTCTTAATATTAGTTAAAATGTAGACTGCTTTGTTAAAGAAAAAGACTTTAGGCAATTTTGGTATTTTCAAGTCAACAGATTTAATGTCATACACATTTTTTTTTACCAAAGCAACTAAATTTTTGATTTATTACCATTGGTAGTAGTACTGCACTATGTGCAGGGCATTAAGCTAATTTTTTGATGACTTGGAGATTAAGATCTCACCCATCTCTACCTGCCTTTAAAGCATCATGTAGTGTAGAGGTGAAATGTGACTAGCAGTTCTTTAATAGTGTAGTGGCACTGTGCATTTTTTGTTATAGATGAACATGGTGGACCTCTTGCTGTTCCTTAAAAAAAGATAATTTTATTGGTCTGGTTAAAGAACCAGCTTTTGCTTCACTATTCTCTATACCTATACAAATATGTCTGCTCAATATCACTGGTTTCTGCTCTTTATTATTTCCTTCTGCTTGCTTTGGCTTTAATATGACCTTTTTCTAGTTTAAGGAGGAAACTCAGGTCATTGATTTGAAACTATTTTTCTAATATAAGCATTTTTTTTGTTTGTTTGTTTTTCTCCGGTACCGGGAACCGAACTCACAACCTTGTGCTTGCCAGGCAGGTGCTTTGCTGCTGAGCTAAATCCCCAGCCCCTCTAATATAACCATTTAATGCTACAAATTTGTTTCCCTCTATGCACTGTTTTATTTGTATCTTATAGATTTCAATATGCTGTATTTTAACTTTCTCTTAGTTTCAAATATTTTCTAATTTTTGGACTTTTGATTTCCTCTGCTACAGTTTATTTAGAAGAACATTGTTAATTTTCAAGTTTTTGGAGATTTTGCAGATATTATTCAAATTTTTGGAGATTTTATAGATATTCAAATTTTAGAGATTTTATATATTTTATTGTTATTTATTTCTAGCCTAATTATATTATCTGACAATGTACTCTGTATGATTTTATTTAAATTTAAATGCACAGAATACCTTGCTGAAGATTCTGTGTGTATTTGAGAATATATATTCTATTGAATGATGTACTATTAGTTAATTAAATTAAGTTGGTTGCTTAGGTCTTCCATATTTATGCTAAGTTTAATATGTCCTTGTTCTATCAATTACTAAAGAGGAGTGCTGGAATCTCCAAATATAATTGGTCTTCACTCTCTTTTAAGTACAAGCTTTGATTAATGTATACTTTGCATTATGTTCTAGTTTTCACAATCTGTAAATTTGTGTCATTTACTAAATTTTAGAATTATTCTAATATTTGTTTCAATATCTTTCTCTTCTTTAGTGATTCCAATGAAATGCAAAATCTTTGACATAGTTTAAAAGGTTTCTGAGGTTTTACTAATCATTATCTTCATTTCCTTTTCTCTCTTTTTCAAATAGGATAACTTCTATTAATCTATGTTCAACATTACAAATTTCTTTGTTTTCTTGAGATAGTTGTTTTTTTTGGTACCGGGAATCGAACTCATGACTTCAGGCTTGCCAGGCAAGTGCTTAAGCTGCTGAGCTATATACCGGCCTGAGATAGTTTTGTTATGTTGTCCAGGCTGGCCATAAACTCCTGGATTCAAGTGATTCCCTTGCCTGAACCTTTTGAGTAGCTAGGATTATAGACATGTGTCACCACACCCACCTTTACATTTTTTATCAACATGTATTAATTGTATGTATTAATAGATTTCAGTGTGTATTTCCATACATGGATTTAGCATGCACTGCTCAAATCCAACCTTGTTTTCCACCTCCCTCCCCTTTCTCAATCCCTATTCTATTTTCAGGTTGATATTTTTTAGCTTCTGTGTTTCTGTGACTGGATTAATTAACATAAGGCACTCCAATTTCACCTCTTTTGGTGCAAATGGCAGGTTTTCATTCTTTACGGCTGAATACTGTGTTGTGTACATATACATTTTCTACATCTATCTGTGTTAGCTTTCTGTCACTGTAACTACACACTTGCAGTAAACAACTTATGAGGAGGAAATTCTTTTGGCTCATGGTTTCAGAGGTTTCAGCCCATGGCTGCCTGGCTCCAATGCTTCTGGGCCTGCAGTGAGGCAGTATGTCATGGTGGGAAGTGAGTGATAGAGTACAGAAGTTCATTTCATGGTTGCCAAGAAGCAAAGGAGAAGGGAAGGGGCAAATGCCATTTCCTTTATAGGCAGGATTTGGAAGGGGTAACATTATTTCTCTTCCTGTCCCTTTGACTAGAAGTTAATCACAATGGCTATACCCCATTGCAAGGGAAGCTTGGGAAAGGAGGTCTCTTGCTCAGTGGACATGTATGCAGTGAAATATTTAGGAAATACCAGTATCAAATTTAGGAAACAAAATAGATCTTAGACAACTATTATTTTTCTATGACCTGAAATTTGGTGTGAAGGGAGCTAACAAAGGTGGCAAAATTTTTTTTTTTTTTTGGTTTTTCTCCGGTACCAGGAACCGAACTCACGACCTTGCGCTTGCCAGGCAGGCGCTTTGCCGCTGAGCTAAATC
>NW_004955414.1:6542894-6564333 GCF_000276665.1 Chinchilla lanigera | reverse complement strand
AGCAAAGTGGGCATCCTTGCTTTGGTTTTTTTTTTTTTTTTTTTTTGGTTTTTCTCTGGTACCGGGAACTGAACTCACGACTTTGCGCTTGCCAGGCAGGCGCTTTTGCCGCTGAGCTAAATCCCCAGGCCTGTGATAAACTTTTATTTTGAAATAATTTCAAACTTGCAAAGAAGATTCAAGAATAGTAAAAACAACTACTCTTAGCTTCCATGAACTATATGACAGCAGGTGTCTGATACATGTTACAAAACCACAAAAATAAAACATCAAAATGAGAAAGTCAACACTGATTTATTACCATCAAGTAACCCAAAGCCTCCATTCAGACTTTGCTAATTGTTCCAGAAATGTCTTTTTTAGCAAAAATATCATGTATTACATTTAGTAGATATAATTCCTTTATCTCCTTCCACTGGAACTATTCCTTAGTCTATCCTTGAATTTCATGAATCACATTCTTAAAGATTACAAGGAGATTACAATCTTTCAGTTACAGTTTATCTGATTTTTCCTCATGCTTAAATTTAAATAATTTATTTTTCTGGCAGGGATATCATACATGAGATATTACAGTTTATGCAATCCATTCTCTCAGGTGGTACAAAATTTCTCCCATTACTGGGGTTGGCTTTTGATGGAAGGGACCAAATACCTAACATTCACAACTTTAAAGCTCAAAAAGTTTATTCTGGCTTATTTTAGAGTTTTTAGCCTATTGTTGGTGAGCTCCAAGGCAGAAACATTATGGTGGAATGATGTGGTAGAGGAAAGCTGCTTACCTCATGGCAGCCAGGAAGCAGAAGGCAAGGAAGAGCCAGAGGGAAAGGAAGAAGTCCGCAGTAAGGATATACCCTTCCAGGTTATGGCATTAGTGACCTACGTCCTTCTAACCAAGACTCACCTCCTAACAGCACAATGAGTTATGAACTCATCAATGGGGTGGCACACTGCTGAGGCCAGTTTTCCCACAAGATAATCCCTTTCAAAAAGCCTTACCTCTGAACACATGAGCCTTTTGAGGGGCATTTTTGATCCAAGCCATAAAACCGGTCATCTTAACTTTGAGTAAAATGCCATCTGCCAAATTTCTCTACTGTAAATTAACTATTTGGTAATTATTAGTTTTTTTGTGGTAGGTACTTATCCCATTCCACATAGACTTTCACCCACTTGCTTTAGCATCTATTTACGTTTCTTTGCTAAATGAATAATTGTAATAACTGCTAAATACAGATTTTTCTAATTGCACCACTCCTGCTATATTTATTGCCTGTAAGGCAAAGCATTGTTTCTTCCATTTATTTATATCAGTATATAGTCATGGATTTTTTTCCCATTGGATTATAACCCATTCCTATCATTTTTACCTAGAAAAGTGGCCAGTGGGAGCCCTTCCAGTTGGCTTCTGTTTTCTCTTTTAGATTACCAGAAAAGTAGCAATGGTGTTTAGAGATTCCTTGTATGCTATTCACCTAGTTTTCCCCATTAACATCTTACATTATTATGACCCATTTTTCACAAGTAAGGAACCAACACTGGTACTTTCCTATTAACTAAATTTCATACTTTATTCATATTTCACCACTTTTTTCTTCATGTCCTTTTCCTGTCCAAAGATACCATCTAGAATGCCATATTATATTTATTTGTCATATTTCCATAGCCTCCCTGATCTGTATTCTATGCCCCTTTGTTCTGTCATAGGATGTTCCAGGTTACTCTGCTTTCCTTGCCCCAGCTCTGGAATCAGCCATTGCACTAAGGAGCCTTGCCTCCTTTTAATGACAAATTGCATCAAAGAACCATGATCTTGGCACTTACTGTGTTTACTGCTATGGGATTATCATTCCTTCAGGTCCTCTTTGTTCCTTGTAGATGAAGCTAGGGAATTTATACACATGCACACACACATATCTGTGTTTCTATTACAATCTAGAATGAAAATGACGAGTTCACACTGATACCACCAATTCCAGTCTAAAATTCTACTACTCTGCTTTTCATATTTGTAACTCCTGCCTCTGATCATAAGAAATTTAATTCCCATTATCTCTAATGTATTACTAGAACTCATATAATCTCTGATCATTACTGCTGTCCTTCCATACATATACCCTTTCCATTCTGCTTGGGCTCTGAGAGCTTGCACCTGGGTGCTACCACCACCCAATTGCTCATTAAATGCCCTCTCCTCATGCCCCAAGATTCCAGTATTCTGTGCTACTGTCTTCACATCCTCGCCTTCTGCCCAACTTTCTACTTTGCTCAGCCCCATCTATCAGAGTGAATTATTAAAGAAGAAAAGAAAGAAGAAAAGTGATGAGACAATGAAGTGTAAGGAAAAAAGAGGGAAGAAGAGAGGCATAGGATTTTATTGTTATGAAGGACGCATAGCCTAAACATTTGGGAATCAAAGTCTAAACATTTTGGAAAATTCTAACAGCCATTAGAAAATGTGTGTCGGTTTTTAAAATTAGGACAACAGACTCATACTAGTATCTAACTCATAGGGTCGTATTAAATTTACAAAAAGTTATTTGAATTTATAAGTGTTTTAAACCTATATTTCATGCTAATGAAATGTTAAGTCACAATTATAAACTTCAAAAACAGAAGAGGAAAAGTAGGGAGTTAGAAGAGGAAAAAACTTAAAAAAGGGTTTGTCCCTGGATTTAAGAAAAAAAAAAAAGCCAAAGAATATAACGTTCCTATGAGCGTTAAATCATGAAGCAGAAAGACACAAAGGTCCAGAATCCTCTACTACTTCACCTTTCCAGGTTTGGCCTACCCATCTTTCTCTTTAGCCTGGTCCCGCCCACTTCGCAGTTGCCCCCGCGCCCTTCTTCCGGGAGTGAGGGGAGAAAACCGTACCTAGCGATTCTCAGTCAGCCACACGTTGGCACGCGCAGGCCGTGATGACGTCTTCAGGTCAAGGGGCGTGTCTCCCGCCTTCCGCCCCCGCTCATTGGCTCTATGTTCCCCGGCGCGCCATTGGTGAGTAGTTGCTTATGAAACGAGGATGTAAAAGGGAGGGCTTGTGACGCAAGGCGCCTGGGGAAGCGCGTATTAGTTACCTTCCCGTGCCTTCTCTGAGCTGCTCCGTCGAGGTAGATTTTGATGTCCTGCAGTCGCCGCACTGTTGCCGCCACCTCTGCGACACCCACTACCGCTCCTGAGCCTGCAGCCACTGCCGGTGTCGCAGCTACGGGACAGGCTGTATGATTAGGCCACAGTCTTTCATGAGTAAATTCATTCCTTTCTGTGGTATTCTTGGTCATACATATATGGAGTTTCAGAAGGGTCTTGGAGATTACTGCCAGGCACAGCACGGCCTTGATGAGGCTAAGTGAACTGTGGAAAGTCATTACTACTACAGCGGGAAGCCGCCACAAAAGCAAGAAACTTGGACACAGAAGTGAAGTCATCAGAGCATTTTGTGAGAATTGTGACTGGATGAGGTAAACCTCCGTGCACATCCTTTTCAATGACTCAATATGAATAAATAGCTGCTACCACTTGTTAGGAGGTTCCTCTCATTCCTACCACTTCCAACATCATATTCGAAGCTCTGAGACACTTGGAATACACCGGTGTGGACTTCAATTTCTTGACATTTTTGTGTTCCAGCGATTTTCAGCTTTTTCCTCATAACTGTAAACTAGATTAATATGGCTCCAACGAATTGCCTAGCTCCTGTGGAAGTCACGTACAGGAACATGAGGTTTCTAATTACACACAACCCAACCAGTGCAACCTTAAACGAATTTATTGAGGAACTAAAGAAATATGGAGTTACCACAATAGTAAGAGTGTGTGAAGCAACTTATGACCCTGCTCTTGTGGAGGAAGAAGGCATTCAGGTTCTGGACTGGCCTTTTGATGATGGTTCATCACCATCCAAACAGATTGTTGATGACTGGTTGAATCTTGTGAACATTAAATTTCGTGAAGAACCTGGTTGTTGTATTGCTGTTCACTGTGTTGCAGGTCTTGGGAGAACTCCAGTGCTTGTTGCCCTAGCCTTAATTGAAAGTGGCATGAAAAATGAAGATGCAGTGCAGTTTATAAGACAAAAGCGGCGCGGAGCTTTTAACAGCAAACAACTTTTGTACTTAGAAAAATATCGTTCTAAAATGCGACTGTGCTTCAAAGAGTCCAGTAGTCACAGAAACAACTGTTGCATTCAATAAAACTTGGCTGTATGATGCTGTATGGCCTTGGAAGTGGAAATGGAGATGACCTAATTTATTCTACATGTTAGCCAACATACTGGCTTAGTGAATAAGTCCAGTGAAGCTTCCTTAAGAATATTGGAAAGCCACAAGCTTGACAGAATTGCCACCTCTTATGTTTTGCTTACCACTGTTCCATGCCAGAAACGATATGTGAGAGATTAGGTGCCAGGATACCCAGCATAATAGGTGTATATTTTTAGTACAACTAGCAAAGTTGTATGGAATTAAAATCCCAAGAACTATATAGAGCAATTTACACATCTTAAACACTTAAGGATGTGGTTTATTCCTTAAATGATTCCCAACATTGTAAGTACAGCCTATACAGTCATTTGTCTGCCCCTTTAGTCTTACACCCAGTATTTGTTTTGATATGCATCAGGTTTGCATAGATTTTGTTTGCTTCTTACCAAGTGTCATTATTTAATGTCTTCCTATAAATCTCATACTGTTAGGAAAAATCTCCATTTTGGAAGATCAACTTCTAGTTAAAAGTTCACATAAAATCCACATTGCCCAGAGCACATGTGTTTAATGTCTTTGCTTAAAAAAAATCTTCACAATGTTTACATTTTGGGGGGCAATTTAGAGAGGTAATACTAAGGATAGAATGGGAGGAGACTATAAAATATTTCTGGTAAGATGTTGCCTTTGTTTTATGGAGGATGTGTCTAACTTAGAGATGATTTGTAGCTAAAACAATAGTTACACAATTTTTGAAAATTTATAATTCACCATACATACTGGAAATTGCTTAGCTATTGTTTTAATGTATATTTTCCTTTGTCTTTCCAACCAAAAAAAGTAGATTTCTACTATTGAATTAATTTGACTTAATAGCATATGCTTTTAAAAACTATAATATTGGGATCCTTGATAATTAGTTTTATTAAGAAATTGATAAAGTGGTATTATGTTGTAATGTTAGTATATTTTCCAACTGTCTGGGAATAAATGGTTAAAGTTCTATGGGAGCAATAATATGTCAGTGTTTGCCTTCACCAGATTTGTGAGTAAATAATGAATTGAAAGAGAAAGAGAATTCTAAGATGGTATGGCTGTGTTAACATCAGTAAAAGGTAGAAGAACATACAAAAGTAGAAGTAGATGTAAAGTAGAAGTGAATATAAGAAAATAAAAAATAAAAGTAGAAGCAAAGATAAAGAAAATTACTACTTAAAGTTTCAAAAGTTTGAATTCAACAGAAGTTATAGCAGTTTTCAACATATGCACTTACTAACACTAGTCCAATATATATAAAGCAAATATGGATAAAGCTAGAAGAGAAACTGAAAAGATTACCATACCTGTAGGAAATTTTACCATCTCTCATTCTGAAACCAATCAAGTAGACAAAAGTTCATAAGGATATAGAGTTAAGCAAAATAAATAGCCTGATCCCATTAACATATAAGGGACAATGTAGCCAACCATGTGAAAATACACATTCTGTTTTGATCATACATTTGATCAAACGAATTTCTGCAAATTCAAATTCAAATAAGATATTTGAATAATTCAAAACAACTTCTCTGATTATAATTCACTAAAGTTAGGAAAAAAGTTCGTATAAATTCATCTGAAATTTTGAAAGTCTGTGTCTAGAGACTTCTACTTCTGGATAGGAAGTAATAGATCGTGATAGCTCAAGACATTACCTGCAGTATCAGAAAAATGTGAAAATTTTTTCAAAATTCATGTTTAGGGATATATGAGTGCTATGAAAGCAACAAGTACTAGATGGATAGGCATTCCAGAGAGGTAAGTACCTTTTTGAAGTGAGCCATTTTCTTTTCTAGGGGGTATTTACTGATTCTGGACATGTACTAAAAAAGATCAGGTTTAGTCTATAAAAAAGATTTCTCCTAAGATTGAGAAACCCAGCAAGGCTTTTGGTGATCATGTGGGATTGATGCAACGGATTGAAAAATTGAAAAGCTTGGCTAGTTTTTTCCATCTGTTTCAAGTTAGGTTTCCCATCACACAGATGCTGAATATGAGATTTGCATTCGGAGATTTACTGAGCAGTCTTCTCAGGGAACACCATCTGTGAAAGGACTACACAAGCAGAATGGGCAGAAGATGGTAATGTTTACACAAGAGTCACAGTAGTAGCTTCAGCCACTCATAAGGAGTCTTGAAGATGGGGTGACTATTTGGAGATGTTTGAAATTTAGGCAATAAGGCTGGGATTTGGATGCTTGAATCAATTATTGATGCCCATTGGATGCAGACTATGGCTGGGTATGATGGTATAAACTTGAGTGAAGTATCTTCCTTTAGTCAAGAGCAATTCTCAGAGAGGGATGTAGCTGTGAAACTCTGCTTATAATGGCAGATGAGTGAAATGAGTGTTTCAGACCTGAGGAAAAACCTGAGTGGTATAAGCACAGCATTATGCTTGCTGAATTCTGGAACTATACATAAGAGCCTGAGGAGTTACAATGGAGACTAAGAGGGCAGTGGAAAATCTTCCTTAATCTCGTAATGTTTAGGAGATAACATCCTGCTAAAGATGTTTCAGTTTCTCCACATCCTCATCAACAAATAATTTTTTAATGATAATCATTCTGGTAAATGTGAACTGGTATTCCATTGTGGATTCAGTTTTCACTTAATGTTAAGCCTATTTTTATACGTTTATTAGCCATTTGCATATTTTGCTCATTTAAAAAACTGGATTGCCAGTGAATTGTGAAGGTTCTCTATATATTTTGCTTGTAAGGCCTTTATCAGATATATAATTTCCAAATATTTTCACCCAGGGTGCTACTCACTTTTTTAAATGGTATGTTTCGAAATGCAAAGTTTTAGATTTTGATCGAGCATAATATTTTTTATTTTATGAATGATGCTTTTAAAATAATACCTAAGAATTCTCCCCAAACCAAGTCATAAGATTTTCCACTTTGTTTTTTCAAGAAATCTATAGTTTTTGTTTTTTACATTTAGGTCTATGATCTATTTCGAGTTAATTTTTGTGTATGGTATGAGATGTCTAAGGGATTTTTAAAATTTCATTTTGTTTTTTTCATGTGCATATACAGTTTTTCCAGCGTTAGTTTTTTACAAAAGACTATTCTTTCCTGTATTAAATTATCTTAGTAGGCTTGATGAAAAATCAATTTATTATAAATATAAGAACTTATTTGTGAACTCTCAGTTATGTTTTACTTATTTATAGGACCACAGTCTTGATTAGTATAACATATATAGTAAGTTTTTGAAACTGAATAGTGCAATTTGCTCTTCTTTGTTAAAAAGGGATGTTCTTACTTATTTGCATTTCTATATAAATTTTAAGATCAGTCTGTGGACAAAATAAAAAAAAACCCCTTCAGGGGTATGGTGCTTAATGAAGAACAATAGTATGAATAGTTCCCTGGTGTTCACATTCCAGCTTCACTCTTCAAACCTTCCTCTGAACAGTTTACCAGTCTCTGTGAGTCCAAGTCTCACAGAGGAGAGATGTTTTATCAGGATATTCTTGGCTGAGCACCAGACCAAAGAATAAGACTTAGAAGAAAACATCTGAGGAGAAGGTGAGTGATGGCTCTGATAACTACTCTTCTAGAAGCCTGATAGCCCACCTGGCTTGTCACTGATCAAATGTGGCCTACTCCTTGTAGGTAGTGGGAATTCTGACACTGTGGTGGCAGCAACAGTAGATCCCTAAGGATGATTAATACAAAAAATTAGGCATTTGCAGCTGCCATCCCAACAGCTTTAGCACTTTCCTCATCCCCATACCCTATGATGTGGGCTTTGTTGGCTAGGAGAGAAACAAATGCTGAACTTGGTCTAGGAGATACCTAGAACAAACTGACATAACATCTGCAAGAAAGCTGCTCTGGGTTGCTCAGTTACTTTGGGGTGTGCAGGACAGAAGAGAATGTGTTCCAGAGCGAGGACAATAAAACCCGTCTTCCTTTGAACTCCCTATAGTTCTCCCCCTCACTGCTTCTCTTCCTCTTTACTCTTTGGCGTGCTGGACCTCTCCACCCACATTTCTCTGATTGTCCTTTTAGTAATAAATAAGAATGTGTACTACTGTACAATCTACAAGGCAGTGACTGCTCATGGCTAGTGAGCTGCCTCCAGCCAACTCAGACCTCACACCCTGCTGAGTCTTAAAGGGAGTGTGTTCCTCTGACAGGGACTGCATTCGCTTATGGGCGGGCCACATTTTCTGGCTAGTGGCTGTCTCAAACACGAACACATTCCTTGTCTCTCCATGACTTCCACCCATCTTCCACTCTTGGAACCCAGTACATATACTACTCCCCAGGAACCTTCTCATGTCCTGATAGAAATGGTCTTCTCCTCTCTGAGAAACCTTGACCTTTATCTGCACATTTCTACCCTCTTACCATGTTCTTTATGTTGTGGCAAAATGAATTATGTCCAGTCTTGGTAGGAACCCAGGCAGGACAATAGTTGGCAATCAATAGATGAAGAAATGCTTGGGAAGGAATTCACAAAAGAGTTACAGCAAAATGAACTTCCAGGTTTTTCAGGGATAAGGATCTCATTCACTGTATGTCTCAGCATTTCCCCTCACCCACAGTGCTCATGGGAAAGAAAACACAGTGACAAGGATGGCCATTTTGGAATCCATTTATATTGTAGGTATTACTCTGGGCTTCATCCAGCCCCACACCAACCCCTGAGACTGCATCAGACTGTCTGAACATTCATGGCTTCCTTGGGCCAACTGTAGCTGTCCAGTGTAAAGGAGTCATAGTCTGGAGTGTAGACCAAGGATCTTACAAAAGCCTCCTTGTCCTTGGGCTCTGGGTAGTAGGAGGCCAGGTTGTTTTTGTACGCATAGTCGAGGACCTAGGAAAAAACATGTTTGGCTGAGGAACTGGATCTAAGGGAAAACCTGCCTAAAGGCCCTTGTATGGATTCTGGGGCAGAGGAAGAACCAGGCATATTCATGAGTTGTGGCTCATGAAACCACAGAGAGGAGGGATTTTTAAGCTTTCCGTCTGGGTAGGCAGTTTTGAAATAGTGGAATAAATATTGGGTCAGTGTCAAGAAGCTCAGCCTAAATTCTGCCTACTTCCAATTGCTTGTGGGTACCCTGCCAGGACAACATGCTTGCTGAGCCTTGGTTCTTCAGTTCTTCAAGTTCTTGTAAAGTGAGGGTAATGATACCTTTCTCTGGAGTGGTGTGAAATAAAATTAGGTAACAGGTAAAAATGTGCAGTATCTAATTTTGTTAGCCATGCCTGTAATCCTAGCATTAGGGAGGCTGAGGCAGGAGGATTGATATGAGTTTGAGGCTAGCCTGGACTACACAGCAAGACCCTGTCACAAACCAACCAACCGACCAACCAACCAACCAATCTAATTTTGTTTTCCTTCCTGGGTGTAGGTTGAGTTAGACGAGTATTCTGGGAACTATTCTCTGGGCATTAGATTTGACTTTGAAGAACTTAAATATAAATATTGCAAAAGAAGGAATCTGGACAGGGTGGAGCTGACCCATGAGCTGGACTGCTGTTTAGGGCCGATTCTGGATCATGCGCTGGACCACTCATGGGGAGTGTGTGCTATTGTGCACTATTGTGCAATGCATTCATGAAGTTATTGAACAAAGATATAGAAATACATGTACATGAATGTAACTAATAGTATCATAAATCTTAGGTACCCATTATTCAACTTCAGCAGTTATAATTTAGGGGGAGCTCCATGCTCATATTCATCATCTTTGCATTATCTCATGGACTATTCCATGAACCCAGTTATCTTGAGATCCAGCCATTCTGACAGAAAGGAGGAGAATGAGCATCTACTCAGGCAGGCGTTGGTACAGAGTTTTCTCACTGTTCTTTCAAATTTTTTTCCAGAACTCTGGGAGACTGGGACTACTGGCCCATTTGGAAAAGGAGGAAACAGGCTCAGGAAAATGATTAGTACAAGGTTACTCCACTAATTGGCTGACTTCAAAGCCTGGGCCATTCCCATGATGCAATGCAATATGGTGTCTCTTATTGATGGACGATTATGATTCATTAAAAATCCCTCCCATATTCTAGTCTATGACACTATAGACTTTGGTGACCTTTCTGCTTCATGTTTGGGAGGTAATTCAGGAGATTTCTTAGAAATGGCTGGGGTTTGGGGGGCTCAGGCTGTAGGGTAGAGTTTGCACTCAACCTCTATCATCCCCTAGCCCTCAAAAGACAGAGATAAATAGATGTGCCTCACTACCCAGTTGTAGGGGTAGGATGCCCCTTACTTTGATGGCGATCCTCAGAGACACATCTTGGATGGTACTGAGAGGTGGGTACAGTCTTCCCTGGGACAGATGCAGCTCAGAGACCTCCTGGGCAATTTGCTGGAGAAAGGGAGAGAACCAAAATAATAAACCAAGTTTCTGATGTTCCAGAACAAAGCCAACCCATTACCCCAGAGACCCATCCAGCCCTGCACAGGTGGTCAAATGTTACAGCTCCTAAAGTTGACTTTGTTACCACACAGTGCCAAGGGATCCTAAGGTTAAACTTAGACACTCTCTCCTGTGCTGTGAGACTGGCTGATCCTTAAAACAACATATTCTCTGAATTCTAAAGGAAAATCACTAAGACCAAGATGAATAAACTTTTTGCTTGCAAAGCAGACTATGGGATGTCTTCTTGATGGGTCCAGCCTATTTCACAAGGATCTGGGATTCCTTACTTCCTGGGTCCCAGTCTCCTCCACATGCTTGGTACTATCCTGGGTGCTCATCCAGGCAATATTATTTTTTTGTTCAGGGCTCCATGAGCTCTTCCTTCTTGCCATGGTCACATCCTGAAGAAAGCCTTTCCTCCAGCAAGCGAATGACACACTAATACTACACAGGACTTATTTTTTGTCTCAGTGTTGGTGCTCAGCCAGCCTAGAAGATCAGCCTCTTGAATGTGGTAGCTCTCAATCTATCCCCATCGATCTTCTAGTGTCATGTTCAAAATTGGAGCAAAGCTACTGGTGTTCCCTGAGAACTCTTTGTTGCAGAAATAACAAGGCAAGTGGAGTTGGTCTCTACTCTGAGTTTGCAGACATTAGAAAGTGGGTCTCTCCCTCTTCTGCCTCCTCACACTCTCATCCCTCTTTTTATTCAGTCAAATATTCACTGAGCTGTACAGTACACTGGGTTTTGTGCTAGGTACAGTATTGGGGATCCATGCTGAAAAGTCATAGTTCTTTCCCTCTTAGATGCTGCTGTCAGTGCACAGTTAACTATTATAATGCTTAGTGGGTGAATGCAGTGGAAGGGCCTGGGGCAGTGATGCAGTGATGGTGAACGTTTTAGGGCTTTCAGTGATACAAATAGCTGGCTGCTGTATGCATGCCGTAGGTGCATCACCATTGGGCTAGGGGATAGAGGAATGTGGGACCTCATTTGCCAAGTATAGGAAAAGCTTTACAGAAGAACTGTCATAAGCTGACAGCCAATGGACAAAGTATGAATTACTTAAAAAGGGGAGATACATGATATTATGAATTACATGCAAATGCTGTGAGGTGAGAAAAAGCATGGATGTGAGTTTGAAAACTGTGTTGGATGTGTTAATGGTAGGGAGAGGCTAAAAGCGAAGCTGGGAAGAGAAGGAGGGCCTGGTAATAAATTACCTTGCATTGAAACTATGGGAAGCAGTTCGGATGTTATTTTAATAACTCCAGGAGCCATGAAAAGATACGAAATTAGGAGAGACTTGGTCTGATCAGTGTTTGAAGGATTATCTTTGTGGAGGTATAGAAGATAGATTGATTAGAGAGAAGCAGGATTTCCATGGCTAGACCTGCTTCTAGAGAGGTCATCCTGTGAAGAGGTAAATCATGGTATGCGGGGCCACTTTGAGATGCTGGGCACTGCTTCCTGCCCTAGTGTGGAGTCGGGTTGCTTGGGGCCATGCTGGTGCTCAAAAGCCCAGAGACCTTGGCAAGTCCTTTAAACCATGTTTCACCTTCCCGGTCTATAACATAGAGGTAAACACTATACCTATATTACATGATTGTTATGGTAGAATGAGGTCATGCATGTAAATTTCATAAAACCTACATTAATTTTCCATAACAATCAAGTTCAACTTAAATTGTCTTAACTAAATGCACTTTTTTCAGAAATAAAATTGTCAGATCTTTCAAGACCAGACTTTCAGCTTCTAGAAGGGAAGGGCCTTATCCTGCTTATAGCAGGTACTTAATAAATAGACTGAGCAGAGGTTCTTGTGTAACTGATGGGCACTGTTCATAAAATGATGGAGCCACAGTACCCCACACACTCACATTGAGTCTTACAGGGTCATATTAGAAGGGCTCTACAAGCTCTGTTATTGTGCAACAGGGGAATTTGCTTCTAGGTGGACTCGAAGCAAGAAGTGACTCCCTCCACCAATGGGAGTTTCAAAGAACTCTGCCAAAACCATAGGACATGAACACCCATCGTAACAATGGGAAAAATACAAATACAGAATGTTCAGACAAAGGGGACAGGGTTATGAGAGAAAGTCATGACTGGTATTCACATGGTCAGGGAGTGACTTGAAAGCCTTTAGGAGACCCTATTTTCATGGCCTTGTAGAGCCAACATGCAAAGATCAGACATAGGAAGGGCCATAGGGCATAGGACAACTCCTAATCTATAGCACGTTGGAACAGGACTGTGTAGAAGTCTTCTTGTTTGGGCTACTCACCAGAGCCATGGTGAGAAGGAAATCTAGAAAGAATTAGAAGTCATGGGGAAGTCTTTGGGACTTGTTAGGTATAAGTATATTTAATATTTGTGTATAGCTTTGATAAGTTTAACCTCCAAAGAGACACAATTTTATGCCTTGGTCTCTTCAAAGTGAGAATAAACGTCAAGTGCCTAGCATTTAGTAAATAATAATGTCATCACTCTTGTAATTGTAATTAATAACTGAATTGTGAATGTGAGCTGTCAGTTTTAATGAATTTTTTAATGTAAAGAAAACTTTCTTCCAGTAAAGAATACTTCCAGGAGCTTTTCTAACATGATACCTGGAACAAGTATATCTCCACCACCCCCATAATGCTGCTTGCAGTAGGAAAGCCAGGCATTCACCTCAATTGCTCCTTTACAGAAAGTGTCCTTGATAAAGTGTCCAGTTTCTCCATCGATATGACTAAGGCGTAGTCTGCAAGGCCCTAAAGGTGGCTCTGACAGCATCTGTATCTGTGTCTATAGGTGGCACTGCTAGGAGGGAGAAGTTCTAGCATGTCCGTCACTGCCAGTGCCTCTGCCAACACTGCCTCCCATTAAGTACTTCTCACTCCCCCACCTCAAAAATTCTGAGTGTGATTTGAGAGAAAGTCAGGCCTCAAGATGATCTTGAAAGATGCCTGAGGTTCACATTCTTTGGGGGTCCATTGCCAAGTCTAGGAGCAGGTGGATAGAAGAGTCAAGAAAGGAGGAATATTTTGGGCCAAGTGTAGGACTTGATGTTGACTCAAAGGCCCTATTAGAAGCATTCAAGGAAGCAATGACAATGATACCTCTGCTGTCAGGAGGAAGATCTCATCCGGGATATGCCGGATTCCTCCGGCGATGACGCCCAGTGCTACCCCAGGGAACACATAGGCATTGTTTCCCTGCCCAGGAATAAAGGTCTTTCCATCTTCCAGAGTCACACTCTTAAAAGGACTTCCACTGGCAAAGATCCCTCGACCCTGGAGGTAGGAAGAAAACCAGGGATGGAGATTGGTTTGGGGCGGTAATGGTTTGGGGCAGTTTTCTTATCTTCCGAACGTTGCACCCTTCTTTATCCTCTCCCCAATGCCCAGCGTTGTGCTGAGAACATAGCAAGTACTCAAGCGTATTTGTTCCTTTTACCAGAAAGCTCACCATCAGCCCTCCCTCCAAGAGGCCTCCTGCCCCACACAAGTTATCTGGTAGCCAAGAAACCACTGAAAGGTGATGGAGTTTCTAGTAACTTTTTACACCTGTCACCTAGAAGCCAGTCCAGGGACAGCATGTATCAAGTGGCCTGTAGTCTTTAAGAACCCTGGGTTCTGGCCAAAGCTTTACGTTATTTAGGGGAAACCTTGAACAGAGTAGCGTAATGGTGAGAGCTCGTGCTCTGGAGTAAGACCTGGGTTTCAAGGCCAGCTCTCCTCTTTATTAGCTCTGTGACCTTAGGCAAGTTATTTCACCTCTCTGAACTCAGTTTGTTCATGATGATGGGAATTTTTTCACCTTCTAGCTTACTCATAGTTATTATTACTATGTCCTCTCAGCTGGGGGAAGGAAGAACTCCCCGCTGACCTCTGTGACCTGGTAGCACTTCTCAGCTGTGCACTCGGCCTTGCTGGTGGGGTTGCTCAGGGCAAAGATGATAGGGCGCTCGTGGAAGGAGGCCATGTCCCTCAGAATCTGCTCCGTGAAGGCTCCTGCGATGGCGGCAACACCTACAGGGAAAAGGTGGGGGGTAGTGGGGATACCTACTCTTTATAAACAACCCATTCTTCTGGGCAAACTAAGTGCACCACAAAAGACACAGGAGTCTGGGGGATAGTGTCTGCCATAGGGACAGAGGGAGCAGAAGGGAAGAGGGTCTTCCTGCTGAAGCTGCCTGAGACCTCCTGTTCATCCCTAAAGGATCACTGGTCTACACATCCCTGCCAGTTAGATACACCTTGAAGACATTCCCAGGCATTGTTAATGACAATGGGCTTCTCCCCTAATGAAGGAAAAGATGGGTTCCTGCAGGGGAGGGAGAAGTCCTCATCTCATCTTATCTTGGTTAGAGGACTAGTCCTGTATTTTTCCACTGCATTCTTGGCCCCAACTTTAGCACCGTATTTGCTTCTATTTTTTTATACAGTAACCACTCAGCAAAAGTGGCATTAGATATGAGATAGAGGGTAGCACTGTGCTTCCATGAGTTCCTTATATCTCCTGATTGAGCCTCAGTCAGTCCATCTGCAAATCAAGAGAGTTAGCTGAACTGGACAGTGGGTCATCTTCATCCTCCTACCTATGATGGCTGTGGGCTTCACTAGCCTCACCACCTCCTCCAGAGAGTTCACTTCAGGGTGGTCTTGGGCAAACATCTCCTTTTCTTGGTTCAGGTGGCTTCTTCCCTGTAAGAATAGAAAGTTCATGAAGCGGTTGTGCTGTTGAGCAGTGTTGGAGAGGGGCCTGGATGTACGGGAAACATCTGAGAGCAGTCTTTGCTCAGCCCCATATTTTGGTGTGAGCTCTCAGAACCTTTGAGGCTTATCTTCTTGAGCAGGTTTCCCAGGCTAAGGTGAAATCTGTGTGTGTGTGTGTGTGTGTGTGTGTGTGTGTGTGTGTGTGTGTTTTGTTTTTAACCCAAACCACACAGGGAGAGTTAACAAAGCATTTCTTTGAGCTGCTTGGGCCATGACTTCCTGGCCAGGACATCAGTGCTCTCAGGAAATACCCAAATCTGACTAAGCCTCTGCCCCCAAGATATCCAGCAACCAGGTCCAGTTGAGGGATGGGGCTGAAGCCACCTAGGGGCAGAGAGATAGTGTGAATATATTTTATCAGGCCCTGTAGCCTTCTTGTGAATAATAGTAAACTGAGCTCCAGGATAGGCTTCGAAGAGCCAGGTATGTCAGACCAGCTCCAGGTTCTTTCCGTTTCTTCAAATAGAATACTGTGCGTTACAGGACGGAATGAGTGCTGGTAAATGAGTACAAACATGTCTAATGATTCCTTTGGATCAGCTGGCCTCATGAGAAACAGCGTAAGGCTGTCCGCTTTGACAGCTCCTTGGGTAGGGGTGAGTTCCACAGGGTGAGCACAATGACAATGCAAAATGAGCAGGAAGGAAGAGTGGCAGGTGCTGGCAGCTTGTATTTACGGCTGGATTATGCTCAGGATGACATGAGCGTGAGCAAGAGGAATCACTAGGCCTAAGTTCCTACTTCAGTGATTGGATTTCTATGGATCAGTAGGAGGGCCAGTTTCTACTGAGGGCATGTGCTATTCTTGACCAATTACCCCATACATTTCCCCATTCTCACTCTAATTGTTCTCTGTTTCTCGCTGGCATTCCATGTTGATGGAATTCTGGAAATTAAAGGGTGAATCTCTGAATGAAGCCCTGAGATTGACGGTCAAGCATTGTAGCCCTCATATTCTAGTCAGAAGAGGAGTTATTTCTCTCTCATTCATTCTTCTACTCATATATTAATTATGTGGTCACTGCATGCCAGGCATCAAGACTATACAGTTTAGGGAGGAAATGGACAAATGAAAGGGCAACTGTTGTGCAAGGTTGTAGGTGCAGTATATGGAGGGCTGAGGCTCATATGAATGGAGATGTAGGAAGCTGACACTTAGGTGCTCTGAGAAAACTTCTTGGAGGAAGTACTGTTTGAGCTTAATTGGAACATAAGGAGGAAACTGGGACGGAGTTGAAGATTCAGAGTATGTGGGAAAAACGACAAGAGAATTTCAGGCAGAAGAACAAAACATGCAATGGTATACAAGAGAGAGAACATGTGACTTTGGAGAATTATGATTTAGTATGGCTGGAGGTTAGTCAGGGCAGGAAGTGACAGGAAATACAGCTGGAAAGGCTACACACACATATTTGGAACTTTTGGATAAGAGCATTTAAAACTACTTCAGAATGAATCTTTTGCTTTGGATGTTAGGCCGTTACCATTAGTATCCTCCTCTTTTCTATCTAAGCAGTTTGCCCCTTAGAGAAAACTTTTAGTCTAGTTCCTGGGAACTGTATGTGTCAGGAAACCTTCAGGTCTTCAGAATGACAGTACCTTGACAATTAGCCCTTTGGAATCCACCATCCAGATTTTCCTTGTGGCCTCTGCCTTGGATACACCTTCTTTCTCTAGGGCCATGACAAGGAGATGGGCGATGCCCATGGCTGCCTGGGGGGTATTATAAAGAGAGGTTTAGACACATGTGTCAGATGCCTCACCAAAATGAGCCCCTCTCCTTTTCCCCAGTCTCACAATTCCCAGAAGGTGCAGTTAAATCCTTGCCTTGAGAGAATCAAATATTGAGGATGAGGAAGCTGCAATGATCAGATAACACACATGCTACTTCCTCTTCTCAGAACCCACAAATACTTCCCTTTCTGATACTTCCCTATGCGACAGCAGAGACCCCTCATGGCATTTACCTCCCCTGCACCTTGGAAAACAAACACATGGTTGGAAAGCTTGTTCTTGGTGATTCGCAGAGCAGCAAGGATCCCTGCCACAGCGACAGAGGCTGTGCCTGTAACAGAATGAACCATGATCAACATCTGGCCACAGCCCGCACACCCAAGAAGACCATTGGCAGAGTTCCCAATATTTAGGACCTGTGAAGGAAAAAGCAAATTTCCTTAGCCATTACATTCTTTTTTTTTTTTTTCTTCCAGTACCAGGAATTGAGCTCATGACCTTACACTTGCCAGGCAGGTGTTGTGCCACTGAGCTAAATCCCCAGCCCCTACTTAGCCATTATAAAAGTTCAGCCTTTAGGCATGCAGGTTAGAACAAATTCATGCCCTCTTTTGCTGATAATTATTCTACTTTTGAGGAACAGATACTGGATTGTACTTATTCTTGGAAGAGAGGACCAGACATGTAGATGCTGCTACCACCATCTTTCATAAATGAAATGACAAAATAAATATAATTTAATAGGCTCCAGAAAGAAGTGTGAGACCCATAAAATGATTTAAGAGATAAATGGATAAAGATATATTTAAGAATGGGTACCTAACCTTACCATGAGACATTAAATGATCATGTGTCCTGAGCTGCTCATGTCATAAGGTTAGGTGTATCTGATAGTAAAAACCATCATCAAACGACTTGAATGTGTGCAGAAGAGACACGAAAATTGCATTCATAAATGGTTTAAACTTGTGTGAGACCCATTATGTGATTTCATCCCCCTCAATCCACATCTAAGGCTCAATGAGAACTTTTTGAGAAGCTGACCAATGAGAAAAAACCTTGGGCTTGATTTATAGACTATTTTAAATGATATGTTCATACCAGCTAAAAGTGTAAGGTTGCAACTTCATAGCCCCAACAAAAGGTAACTCTAAAGGACAGTGATGGAGGCCAGTGAACATGGCTTCAGCTGAAAGATTTTGTTGTTCACTTTGGTCCGGGAGATGGCTAGATTGACACTGATTCATGTCAGTGGTTTAGCTGGATGGCCAGAGACTTGGGAAAAACAAATTTGTAAGAACGGTGATGAGGAGGCCTAGGGGAGTAATGTGTGGAGGAATCTCTTGGAATTCATGCAGAATGTGAGATATTTATGCCCCACATGAAATCTTACCAAAGGATATAATGAAGATAGGATATCAATGACCAAGTGTATAAAATTTTATGTCTTATGCTTGTTAGACAGTAAGTGTATTTGTCCAGACACCTAGGGTTTGCTTGATGGGATTATATGCAAAGTAGCCATGTTGATAAGGATGGAGGCTGTGCATGATTTCTTCTCATCAGTGGTGATCTAATACTGATACTGCTGAATAACTAATGTTGAGCTTCTGATACGAAACCATTGTCTGGAGGGAGCATTTGGAGGGATCAGCCATTTTGCGGCAGGATGACTACATTGAACTCCTTCTTTCATAGATAAGAAAGAGAACTCTCCTCAATGGGATGGATATTCTGGATATGGAGACCTCTCCTTGTTTATAATGCTTCTTCCTATACCATCATCTGTGGGTGTTTGGAATTCCTACTCACTATCTTGGTATATTACTGACAACAAGGCTTCTAATCAAGGAATTTATTCCCGGTAGAAGTACAGCAAAGGTTCATCATCACACAAGTCACTGGTTTTAATGTGTGCTCAACCGCTTAGGAACAGCTGGCCTAATATCAGTAGAATGACCAGCTGGCCTAGGGGGAAAAAAAGACTTGAGGCAACACTCCATGTAGATAATTCTTACAAGATTTAACGTGTGATGGGATTTAGCAAACAATACATTGCATTTCTTCTCCCACAGCCAGAACACACGAGTCTAGAAATGGGAGTGGCTTTTCTCATCATTTAACCTAATAATCCACTTGCAGACTTTTTGCTTCCAGAATCTTCAACTTTGTACCACACTGGATTGGAAGTTTTAGTTTCCAAGAGAGAAATCCTTCCATTAGGATTCCTAATTGAAGGGGCTGGGAGTTTAGCTCAGCAGCAGAGCGCTTGCCTGGCAAGCATGAAGTTGTGAGTTCGATTCCCAGTACAAAAAAAAAAAAATAAGATTCCTACTTGATTCTCATGAACTGGGAGCTGAGATTGTCTCTCGGCCATTTGGGACCATTTATGCCACTACACCACTAGGCAAAGAAGAGGATTCCTATTATGGCCACAATGAGTGGTCCTGACAATCACAAGGAAATTGAGGGCAGGCAGGAGTGTATTAGAAGATAAGGGGATTCTTTGGGGGGTGTCTTAATACTTCTACTCTCGATAGTAAATACTAGTGAATATCATTGCAACTACAGAGAAGCAGGACTACTGAAAATTCAGAACCTTCAGAAATTAAAGTTTGGATCACTGTAGTGAGTAGAGAACACTGGCAGCTTAGGTCCTGTCTGAGGACAAGAGAATGTGGGATAGGGTGTTAAAGGAGAAATTTATAAATATCAGCTATGATCTTATGACTGGCTAAAGAAACGAGCAATGTAGAAGTCATAAATATTTCTTCTTTGATCATTATATAGGCATATATAATGGCATATGTTAGTTGATTGTTTTCTCCCCTTTCCTTCCCTTTTTCATTTTATATGTTCATTGGAGGTTAAGTCTACCCACTAGTCTTTTTTGTTTGTTTGTTTGTTTTTGTTTTTCTTCCGGTATCAGGAATTGAACTCATGACCTTGCGCTTGCCAGGCAGGTGCTATGCCGCTGAGCTAAATCCCCAGCCCCTACCCACTAGTCTTGAGAAACAGAATTTTTATCTGTGGCTGTAACTTAAGTTTAAGAGTTATTAAATCCTGCCCAGAGATGAATAGTGTGATGCAGAGATGAATAAAATGACTGCGGAGTCTTTGCTTCTTCCCATTTTGGGGAGAAGATGAAAATATTTTCATTTGTGGGGACAATTGTATTTTGTTAGAGATATTTTTGTTGCCTAGAAGTACAAATGTGTAGAATAAAATGCATGGATACTAAATAGTCAAAAGGGTGCGCTGTGTATAATTACCCAATTCCAGCTGGGTGATGGCTTCTCAGCATCAAATTTACACTTCTTTACTCTGATTGACTTTGCCAACCTGCTCTACTGGGCTCCTCCAATAGGGGGCGTTCGAGGGAACGTGAAAGTCTAGATGAGGGAGGAAGGAATACCTTTTTCCAATTACCTTAGTCTTGTAGGATTGCCAAGTAAAATGTAGGACATTTAGTAAAACCTGACTTTTAGATAAACAAGTAACTTTTAAAGAATAAGTATGTAATACATTCAGCGTAAGTATTCTAAAAATAGTTGTTATTTATTTAATATTGAAATTTCACTGAGTGTACTGAATTTTGTTTTTGCTAAATTGGGCAACCACACAGCCCTGGTTCTTCACCACAGCAGCAGTCGCATCTAGTTTACAGTTTTCCCATTACTTGGAATCTTGCCTTTTGCCATGGACTCCAGAGACAGCAGAACCTGCCAGCTGCCACCTTCCCTTTCCTTTATTCCCTCGCCTGGGGATAGTAGCAGATCCTTCGTGTTTTTTTTTTTCTTTCTGATTCTTAATTCTTTAATATATAATGTAAAATTCTTAATATTAATTTTCTCTGTCCAAGCAGTTCATACAGACCCAGCCTTCCAAATAAATACATAACTACATTTGGGCATGTTAAGACTCCAGAATGGTCAAAGGAAAGGAAAGGAAATCAAAGTGAGAATATTTAAGGATTGTTCAATTTGCATGAATTAAACTGATGCTATAGAAGGTTGGTAAGAGAGTGGTGAAAATAAAAACTTGCAGCCTATTTTGTATTTTAAAGCCCCACAATCTTTTTTTTTTAAAAACTATTTTCCAATACAGACCAAGGGCATAAAATGCTTCTGCCCTTTGAGCTCATATTTCTACTTCTGTAAATCTGTGTATGGGGAACCTAGAAATATGTATAGTAGGACATGTACAATGGTGTAATTTATAGTGCAGAATGACTGGAAAGAACCATCTGAAAAAAGAATAAGTATAAACATTCAGTAGAATTTTCTTTTCTTTTCTTT